>NW_027596407.1:0-325211 GCF_964194155.1 Cetorhinus maximus
GGTGAGGGGACTGGGAGAGGACACCGAGGGAGAGGGGACTGGGAGAGGACACCGAGGGTGATGGGACAGGGAGAGGACACCGAGGGAGAGGGGACTGGGAGAGGTACCTAGTTAATTTCAAAGTACACATTTACGTTGATCTTGTGATTATACCAATGACTTTCATTCTGTGTCTCCTTGTTTCCAGTTCTTATTCCAGTGTAAACAATTTCTCATTTCCTGCTCTATTCAAACCGTTCATGCGTTTGAACACCTATGCTAACCCTCTCAGCTCCCATTCTCTGCCCGAGGAAGAATAATCCATGTTTCTCTCCATTTAGTTCCAGCCCCCCAACACCGCCCACACCCGCCCTCCGCCCCCAACCCGCGCCATTCCAAAGTGTGGAGACATTCTGGTGAATCCCCTCTCTTCCCTGTTCAAAGCCTTGACACCGTTATTAGAGTGTGGTGTCAGGAATCGATACATGACTTGAGATGAGGCCTCGTCCCAAGTTACTAAAAATTATTTCGAGATGTGGGAATCATTGGCCGGCCCAGAATATATTGCCCACCCCTAGTTATATTGAGAAGGTGATGGTGAGCCGCCTTCTCGAACAGCTGCAGTTCAGGTGGAGTAGTTACACCGAAAGCGCTATTAGGGTGGGAGCTCCAGGATTTTGACCCAGCGACAGTGAAGGAACAGCAATACAATTCCAAGTCAGGATAGTGAGTGAACTGGAGTTAAACGTCCAGGTGGTGGAGTTCCAATGTGTCTGCTGCCCTTGACCTCCTCGGTGTTAGAGTCTGTGTGTTTGGAATGTGCTGCCTAAGGAGGCTTGCTGTGTTTCTGCAGTGCATCTTGTAGATGGTATACACTGCTGCTACTATGCGTCGGTGGTGGAAGGAGTTAACGTTTAAAGTGTTGGATGAGGTGTCAATCAAGCGGGGCTGCTTTGTCCCGGATGGTCTTGAGTTTATCGAGTTGTTGCAGCTGCACTAATCCAGGTAAATGGAGATTATTCCATCACACTCCTGACTTGTGCTTTGTAGATGTGGACAGATGCCTTGTGGACAGGCTTTGCGGAGTTAGATGGGGAGTTATTCCCTTAGTTTATAGTGGAGGATTGAACGATGGTAATGCCACTGGGTGTCACGGAGAGAAGGTTAGATTCTCTCTTGTTTCTGATGGGAATTGCCTGGCGATTGTGTGGTGCGAATGTTACTGTCCACTTATGGGAAGGCTGTGGCATAGTGCTAATGTCAGTAAACGAGTGACCCAGTGAGTCAGGCTCATGTCCTGGGGACGCAGGCTCAAGTCCAAACAGTACAGCTGTTAAATTAAATGCACTGAGTAAATCTGGAATATAAAGCTAGTCTCAGTAACTGGGCAACAGCGAACCCATCGAGCATTGTCGGAACAACTGTTGTGTTTATCTTTTGGGAAGGAAATCTGCTGTCCTTCCCTGGACTGCCCGACATGTGACTCCAGACCCACAGCAATGTTCTCGAGTCTGAAATGTCAGAACAATCTGCCCAGTTCTATCAAACCGATATCTAAAAAAGGAAAATTAATTTGACTTTGTTCTCTCTGTCCCCATTGATCTCACTGATGATCTCTGTCTCTCTCCACTTGCTCTGTCTACACACACACACTTTCCTCTCTTTGTCTATTTGAATCAGGAAGTTTCCCTGAACATTACCTTTTAAATCGGTACCATCCTTCCTGAATATGGTTATCACACTTCGCCTGGCCGGAACTCACAGTCCATTTACAATCGATGCTCCTCCAGGGCTGGTCCAGGACGGTGTGATTTACACAGGGGTCAGTGAGTCCCGAGTCTGCGACTGAGAGACAAGAGATGTTTTACGTTAATATAAAATAGAGCTGAAATTACACAGCGAATTTATTGGAACCCACCAAAGCCGCAGTTTCTCTGCCCCCCACCCCCACTCACACCTCTTGAAAATGTCGCAAATTAAATCTGGAATCTTTCCTCCTTCTCTGAACCAGGTTCCCATCTGTCTCCCAGCTCAACCTCCCCCTCTAACTCAATGCTCACAGAGAGTGTTCCCTATCCTCGATTTAACATTCACGCACAACTAACAGAAAACAACAACATCAACATCACCTCAAACTATCAGGAAAGCTGGAGTTAGTGAGCGGGGCCGAGGGAAGACAGAACGGGGCCGGGGAGATTGAGCGCAGGGCCCAGAGTAGGGAGCTGTGCTGGGGGGTTAGAAAGCGGCGCTGGGGGAGAGAGAGCGGGGCCGGGGGGATAGAGAGCGGGGCCGGGGAGATAGAAAGCGGGACCGGGGGGATAGAGAGCGGGGCCGGGGGGGTAGAGAGCGGGGCCGGGGGGATAGAGAGCGGGGCCGGGGGGAGAGAGTGCGGGGCCGGGGGATAGAGAGCGGGGCCGGGGGGATACAGTGCAGGGCCGATGGGATAGAGTGCGGGGCCGGGGGGATAGAGTGCGGGGCCGGGGGGAGAGAGAGCGGGGCCGGGGGGAGAGAGAGCGGGGCCGGGGGGAGAGAGAGCGGGGCCGGGGGGATAGAGAGCGGGGACGGGGGGAGAGAGAGCGGTGCCGGGGGGATAGAGAGCGGGGCCGGGGAGAAAGAGATCTGGTCTGGGGGGATAGTGAGTGGGGCCGTGGGGAGAGTGACTGGGGCCTGGGGTTGAGAAAGCCAACCTGGGATTTTGAGAGAGTGGGGCCGGGGGGACAGAGACCGGGACCTTGGAGAGAGAGAGGGATCGCGGCTTGGGGGGAGTGTGAGCGGGGCCTGGTGGAGGGTGAGCGGGACCGCGGGAAGAGAGAGCAGTGCCAGGGGGATGAGAGAGCGTGTGCGGGGGAGAGAGAGAGCGGGGTTGGAGAGAGAGAGAGTGGAACAGTGGGGAAAGAAAAAGGGAGAGTTGGGAATGAGAGTGGAACTGGGGGATTAGAGCGCGTCGCCAGAGTGAGAAAGAGAATGGAACCAGTAGGCGAGAGGGTGGCACAGTTGGGACAGAATCCCGGACTGGTGGGTGAGAGGGCGGTACAGGATGGAGAGAAAGTGGGTCTCGGGTGTCAGAATGTGGTACCGGGGGGGGGCAGAGAGCTGGGCCGGGGGGCGAGAGAGTGGGTACGGGGGGAGAGAGACAGCAGGACTGGAGGGTTAGAGACCGGGGCTGAGAAGAGGGAGAGAGAGGGTAGGAGGTAGATACCGTGGCCCGGTGGAAAGTGAGCGAGGCCAGGGGGAAGAATGAGTGTTACTGGGTGGTAGAGAAGAAGGCTCAGGGGGTGAGAGTGTGGAGCCGGGAGGAGAGAGATTGGGGCAGTGGGGTGAGAGAGCAGGGCCGATGGGAGAGAAAGCGGGGAAGGGGGGGATAGAGAGCAGGGCAATATCTATAGAGATCAGGGCCAGTGGATGAGAGCGGGGCCGCGGGAAATAGAGAGCAGGGCCGGTGAGAGGGAGATCTCTGGGGCGACAGTGAGTGGGGCTAGGTTGAGGGAGATTAGTGGCAGAATGAGTGGAGCCATGGGAAAGAGGGTAGGGCCAAGGTGATGAAATAGGGGAGCCGTGGGATTAGAGGGTGGTGCCTGGGGTAGGGAGGGTTGTCCGAAGGGATAGTGCGTAACCAGTGGGAGAGAGATCAGGACTGGGGGTGAGAGGGTGTGAAAGTAGGGAGAGAGAGTAGGACTGGGGGGAGAGAGAGTGTTTCTTGTGGTTTACGGCACATGGCAGGGGGGAGAGAGAGTGTGAAAGTAGGGAGAGAGAGTAGGACTGGGGGGAGTGAGAGTGCGGCCTGTGGTTTACAGCGCACGGCAGGGTGGAGAGAGAGTGTGAAAGTAGGGAGAGAGAGTAGGACTGGGGGGAGTGAGAGTGCGGCCTGTGGTTTACAGCGCAAGGCAGGGTGGAGAGAGAGTGTGAAAGTAGGGAGAGAGAGTAGAACTGGGGGGAGAGAGAGAGTTTCCTGTGGTTTACGGCACATGGCAGCGGGGAGAGAGAGTGTGAAAGTAGGAGAGAGAGTAGGACAGGGGGGGAGAGAGCGTTAAAAGTAGAGAGAGGGAGTAGGACTGGGGGCAGAGAAAGAGTGGCCTGTGGTTAACGGCGCGTGGCAGGGGGGGAAGAGAGTAGTGCCGGGTGGAGAGATAGTGCGGCTGTTGTGGTAGAGAGCAGGGCCGGGGGGAAAGAGATATGGACCGGGGATTTAGGTAGCGGGGCCATGGCTTTTGGAGTAAAGAGCTTGGCCAGCGGGAGAGAGCGTGGTAACTGCGGGACAGAGCGAGAGAGAGAGTTGGACCGGGGGCTTAGACAGTGTGGGTCCGGTGAGTAGACAGCGAGTGTGGGTGGAGAGTTATCGTGGCTGGGCCTTTAGAGAGCGGGGCCGACGGTATTAGAGAGAGGGTCCGTGATGGGTGGGGGGGGGAGCGGGTTAGTGATCTAGTCCTGAGGCAGTAAAGAGCTGGTCTCTTGGTGCAGAGAGCACGTCCGGCGGTGAGAACGAGTGGGGCCAGGGCTACAGAACGCAGCTGGGGAGTGAGTGCCTGGCTGTTAGGAAAGAAGCTGTCCAGATATGGAGAATGGGTCTAGTCGGAGAGAGCAGATCCAGCGAAGGTAGTGCGAGGTGGGGAAAGAGAGCGGAAGAGTGCAGGGCGCTGAGAGGGGGAAGGTCTGTGTGTGTTTCTTACAGAGAGAGCTGGAGAGTGTGATAAGGGTAAGAGTGTGAGTGTCTGTGACATAGAAAGGGGGAGGGTGTAAATTTGAGCGACAGAGAGAGGGGGAGAGTGTCATTGTGCGAGGGGGAGAATGTGAGTGTGTGTGACAGAGAGAGGGAGAGAGTGTTAGTATGTGTGAAAGAGAGGGGGAGAGTGTGAGTGTCAGTGAGAGAGGGAGAGAGCATGCCTGCATGAGAGAGAAAAGTGGAGAGTGTAGTGTGTATGACAGAGAGAGGGGGAGAGTGTGAGTATGTGTGAAAGAGAGAGGCGGAGAGTGTGAGTGCGCGGGGTAGGAATAATGGGGGAGTTTGAGTGTGTGAGAGAGATAAGGGGAGAGTGTGAGTGTCTGTTACAGGGGGAGAGAGTGTGAGCGTGTGAAAGAAGGGGAATGTGGGTGAGAAAGAGCTGGAGAGTGAGAGTCTTTGTGATGGGGAAGAGTGTGAGTGTGACAGAGAAATGTGAGAATGTGATCGTGTGAGCGAAAGTGATGGGACAATGAATGTGAGGGTGAGAGAGGGGGAGAGTGTGAGTATGTGTGAAAGAGAGGGGTATAGTGTGAGTTTGTGTGACAGAGAGGGGGAGAGAGTTTGAGAGTATGTGTGTGAGAGAGAGTGGCAGTTTGTGTGAGAGGGAGACGGGGAGAGTGTCAGTGTGTGCGAGGGAGAGGCGGAGAGTATGTATGAGAGTCAGAGGGAGTGTGCGTGAGTGTGTGTGACAGAGGGAGGTGAATTGTGAGTGTGTTTGACAGAGAGTGGGACAGTGTGAGCGTTTCTAAACAGAGGGGGAGAGTATGAGTGTGTGTGAGGGAGAGGGAGAGAATGTGAGAGTGTGTGTGAGGGAGAGGGAGGGAGTGTGAGTGTGGGTGAGAGTGATGGAACAATGAATGTGAGAGTAAGAGAGGGCGTAGTGTGAGTATGTATGAAAGAGAGAGGGGATAGTGTGAGTTTGTGTGACAGAGAGGGAGAGAGTGTGAGAGTGTGCGTGAGAGAGAAGGGGAGAGTGTGAGTGTCTGTTACGGGGGAGAAAGTGTGAGTGTGTGAAAGAAGGGGAATTTGAGTGAGAAAGAGCTGGAGAGTGAGAGTCTTTGTGATGGGGTAGAGTGTGAGTGTGACAGAGAAATGGGAGAGTGTGATTGTGTGAGCGAGAGTGATGGGACAATGAATGTGAGGGTGAGAGAGAGGGAAAGTGTTAGTATGTGTGAAAGAGATGGGTATAGTGTGAGTTTGTCTGACAGAGCGAGGAGGAGAGTTTGAGAGAGAGTGGCAGTTTGTGTGAGAGGGAGAAGGGGAGAGTGTCAGTGTGTGTGATAGTGAGAGTGGAGAATGTGAGTGTGTAAGAGAGAGAGACGGAGAGCATGAGCTGTGTGACAGAGAGAGTTAGAGAGTGAGAGTGTGTGTGAGGAAGGGCGGGGATTTGAGTGTGCGTGTGAGACAGAGAGTGGGGGAGGCCGTGAGTGTGTGATAGACAATTTGAGTGTGTGTGACATAGAGAGGGATAGCGTATGAGTGCATGAGATAGAGAATGGGGGAACGTGATTGTGTTTGAGAGAGATAGGGAAAGAGTGTGTGTGAATGGCAGAGGGAGAGAGTGTGCGTGTGCGAGAGAGAGACGGAGAGAGAGATTGTGTGGCAGAGAGAGTGGGAAATTGTAATTATGTGTGGCAGAGTGAGGGGGAGAGTGTGAATGTGTATGATGAGAGAGCGAGAGTGTGTGTGAAAGAGAGAAAAAGAGAGTGCAAGCGTGTGTGACAGAATGAAGAGGAAAGTGTGAGTGTGTGTGTCAGCGGGAGGGAGAGTGTCACTCTGTGTGACATAGGGGAGAGGGATAGTGTGAATGGCTTTGACGGGAAGACGAAAAGAATGTGAACTTGTGTGACATAATCAGGGGGAGAGTGTGAGTGTGTTTGAAAGAAAGAGGGGGAAAGTGCCATTGTGTGTGACAGACAGAGGGCGAGAATGTGCGTTTAAGCAATAGAGTGAGGGGGAGAGTGCGAGAATGAGAGAGAGAGATGGGAAAATGAGTGTGAGAGTGAGAGACAGGGAGAGTGTGAATATTTGGGAAAGTGGGAAGGGGAGAGTGTGAGTGTGTGTGACAGGGACAATGAGAGAGTGTGAGTGCGAGAGAGAGAGGAATAGAGTATGAATCTGAGAAAGAGAGACAGAAGAGAGAGCGAGTGTGTGCAGCTGAGAGAGGGGTGAGTGTGAGTGTGTAAGCGAGAGAGGACGGGAGTGCCTGAGTCTTTACCCGAGAGAGACAGTTTGAGTGTGTGTGGCAGAGAAAGGGGGAGAGTGTCAGTGTGTGTCAGAGAGAGGGGGAGAGTTTGAGTATATATGACAGATTGGGAGGGGGGTGCAGGGCCTGAGTATGTGACAGAGAGAGGGAGAGAGTGTGAGTGTGTGAGACAGAGAGGGGAGTGATGAGTTTGTGTGACAGAGAAAAAGGGAGACAGTGAGTATGTCAGAGAGAGATTGGAAGATGAATGTGAGAGTGATAGAGGGGGAGAGTTTGTGCATGCGTAAAAGAGGGAGGGAAGATTGTGATTGTTTGTGACAGAGCTGGGGAGAGAGTGTGTGTGAGAGATAGTTGGGCAGAGTGATTTTCTGTGACAGAGAGAGGGTGTGAATGTGTGACAGAGAGAGGGAGAGAATGAGTGTGAGAGGCAGAGAGAGAATGTGAGTGTGTAAGAGAGAGAGGGAGAGTGTGAGTGTGTATGACGAGAAAGCGATAGTGTGTGCATGTGTGTGTGACAGAGAGAGGAATTGAGTGTGTGTGTGTGTGACAGAGTGAAGGAGAGAGTTTGAGTGTGTGTGACTCGGAGAGATAGAGTGTGAATGTGTGTGACAGAGAGATATGGCGAGTGTGTGATTGTGCTTGACAGAGAAAGAGCGAAAATGTGAGTTTGTGTGACAGAGAGAGGAAAATAGTATGTGTGTTTGACAGTGAGGGCAAGAATGTGAGAGTGCGTAACAGACAGGTGAGGAGAGTTTGAGTCCGTGTGACTGAGAAAGGGGGAGGGTGTGAGTTTGTGTGACAGAGAGAGAGGGCGAGATTGTGAGTTAGTGTGAGACAGAGAGAGGTAGAGAGTGTAAGTGTTTGTGTGACAGGGAGAGATGGCGAGAGTGTGAGTGTGTGTGACGGAGAGAGGGAAAGAGTATGAGTGTGTGAGAGAAAGAGAGAGAATGTGAGAGTGCGTGACAGAGTGCTGAGGAGAGCGTGAGTGTGTGCGACAGAGAGAGGGGAGTGTGTGGTTTTGTGTGACAGAGGTAGGGGAGAGGGTGATATTGTGTGACAGAGAGAGCGAGATTGTGAGAGGGTGTGTGGCAGAGAGCGGGAAACCGTGAGTGTGCGTGACAGAGGGAGGAGGAGAGTGTGAGTTTGTGTGACAGAACGGGAGAGTGTGAGGGAAAGAGTGGGATGTGAGTGTGTGTGAAGTGGTGGGGAAGAGTTTGTGTATGTGTGAGAGATAAAGAGGGAGAGCGTGAGTGTGAGCGACTGAGATAGTTGGAGAGTGTCTGTGTGTGACAGAGAAACTGGGAGAGGGTGAGTTTGTGTGACAGGGAGTGAGGGCGAGAGTGTGAGTGTTTGTTAAAGAGAGAGGGAGAGATTGTGAGTTTGGGTGACAGTGAGAGGGGAGAGTGTGAGTGTGTGTGACAGAGAGATGAGGATAGAGTGAATTTGTGGGACAGAGAAAGGGGGAGAGTGAATTTGTGTGACACAGAGAAGATGAGATTCTGAGTTTGTGTAACAGACATAGGGAGAGAGTGTGAATGGGTGTGAAAGAGAGGGCGAGAGTGTTTTGTGACAGGGAGAAGGGGAGAGTTTGATTGTGTGCGACCGAGAGAGGGAGAGTGTGACTGTGTGTGACAGAGGAACGGGTAGCGTGTGAGTTTGAGAGACAGAGAGAGGGCGAGGGTGTGAGTGTGTGTGACAGAGAGAGGGGGAGTGTGTGCGTTTTTGCGACAAAGGGGGAGAGTGTAATTGTGTGTGACAGAGGGAGAGAGTGAGAGTGAATGTGACAGAGAGAGGGAGAGATTGTGAGTGTCTATGACAGAGAGATGGGTATAATGTGAGCAAACGAGTGGGGGTGAGTGAGAATGTGTGTGACGCGGGGGGGGGGGGGGGGGGGTGGTGAAATGTGGTAGTTTGTGTGACAGAGAAAGGGGGAGTGTGTTTGAGTGAGAGGGAGAGATGTGACAATGAACGTGAGTCTGAGAGAGGGGGAGAATGAGATTGTGAGTGACAGAGAGAGGGAGAGAATGTGAGTGTGTGAGAGAAGGAGGGAAGAGTGTGATTGTGTGAGAAAGTGAGATAGGACAATGAATGTGAGGGTGAGAGAGGTGGAGAGTGTGAGTATGTGTGATAGACAGCCTGGGGGTGTGTGAGTGTGAGAGAGAGAGAGAGATGGGAAAATGAATGTGTGAGTGAGAGAGGGGGAGAGTGAGAGCGTGTGTGAGGCATGGGGAGGGTGGATATTGTGCATGTGTGCGAAAGAAAAAACTGGGAGTGAGTGACTATGTGCGACAGAGAAAGCGGGAGAAGGTTCGTGTCAGAGAGAGAGTGATGGGAAAATGAATGTGAGAGTGAGAGAGGGGTTGGATGTGAGTGAATGTGAACGACAGGTGGTCAAAGTGTGAGTGTGTGAGAGAGAGAGGGGGTGTGTGTTATTATGTGTGACTAAAAGAGGGAACAAATGTTTGCCTATATGTGACAGAGAGAGTGGGAGAGTGTGATCTTGTGTGAAAGAGAGTGGGGGAGAGACTGTCCCTGTGACAGGCAGAGGAGAGAGTAACTGTTCGAGTGTCAGAGAGAGGGGGAGAGTGTGTGTGTCACAGAGGGAGAGGGAGAGAGTGAGTGTGCGTGACAGGTAAAGGGGAGATTGTGAGTGTGAGCGTATGAGAGTGTGGGAGAGTAGGAGTATGTGAGAGAGAGAGAGGATGTGAGTGTGTGTGAAAGAGTGAGCGAGAGTGTGTGTGAGAGAGTGTGGAGGAGAGTATGAGTATGTGTGACAGAGAGCTGGTGAGAGTGTGAGTGTGTGTGACATAGAGAGAGACAGAGTGTGAGTGTGTGAGAGAGGGGGCTGGAGATTGATAGGGTGAGCGTCAGAGAGAGGGGGCGTGTCTGTGTATGAGAGAGGGAGAGATGGGGCAATGAATGTGAGGGAGAGAGTGTGATTATGTGTAAATGTGAGAGGGCGAGAGTGAGTTTGTGTGGCAGAGTGAGGGAGAGAGTTTGAGCGTGTGAGGGAGGGAGGGAGAGAGCCTGTGTGTGTGATACAGCGAGAGGGAGAGAGAGTGAATATATGTGTGTGAGAGTGAGAGAGAGTGAGTGTTTGAGAGAGAGGGAGAGGGATGAGTATGAATGTGTGTAACAGAGACAGGGGGAGTGTGTGTGTTTGACAGAGAGAGGGTGAGTTTGTGTGTGCGTGCGACAGAGAGGGGGAGAGTGTGAATGTGGGTGACAGAGGGAGGGAGGATGAGTTTTTTTGAAGGAGAGAGGGGGAGAGTGTGATTACGTGTCTCGGGGGTGGAGTAGTGTGTGTGACAGAGAGAGGGGGAGAGTGCGAGTGTTTGTGACAGAGAGAACGGGAGAGTGTGAATGTGTCCTTGGGGGTGGGTTAGTGTGCGAGTGTGTGTGACAGATAGTGGGGAGAATTTGCATCTGAAGGTTGTGAAGGCATTTGAGAGGGCACGGAAAAGGTCGACGAGATTTGTTCCAGGGATGTGGAACTTCAGTTCCGTGGATAGATTGGAGCAGTTGGGACTGTTTAACTTGGGGTGAGAAGGTTGAGAGGAAATATGATTGAGGTGATCAAAATCTTGATGGGTCAATATCGTGAGGGATCTGGATCGAGTCAATCGGGACAAATTATTCCCACTGGGGGAAGGAGTGAGGATGAGAGAGAGACAGATATAAGGGGATTGGGAAAAGAAGAGATGGAGACACGAGGAGAAAATTTCTCCGGCAGCGCGTGGTGAGGGTCAGGAATACGCTGCCTGAGGATGTAGGGGAGGGAGATTCAATCGAGGCGATCGATAGATAATCAGACTGTTATCTGAAAAGGAAGAATGTGCGGGGATACAGGGAGAGGGGGTGAGGGGTTGAGTGGCACTATTTCAACTGCTCCTTGGGAGAGCCAGTGCTGAGACAATGGGCCGAATGGCCTCCTCCTCCACTGCACCAATTGTGTGATTCAGGAGGACCTGAAGGATAGAAAACGCTTGGGTAGAACAAACGTCATTAATGAGCAAATGAAATGAATAAAACGTTGAATAATGTCGGATTTACAGCAGAGAAACAGACCATTCAGCTCATTTGCTCTATATAGTTGTTTATGCTGAAAACGAGCATAATCCCAGCCCCTCTTCAACTTAACCCATTGACATAACTTCCTATTCTTTTCACCTCCGTATGTCTATCCAGCTTTCCCTCAAGCCCAATTCTGTTTCCGCCACATCCATTTCTTGGTATCAATTTCCACATTCTCACCATTATCCGAGGAAATAAATCCCTCCTGAATTCCCACTTGGATTTACTGGCGAATATCTGAGATTTCTGAGCCCGAATTGTTGTCCATCCCGCCTGTGAGACACCTTCTCTACTTCTAACTCATCAGGAACTGTCACTATATTAAATATCACTATCGGGTTGCCCCTCAGTCTTCAACCTTAAGAACAGAAAGAGGCTCCTGTCAGCTCTGCATTTCCAGTTACATTAAAATCTCTCCGTTCAGGTATCTTCCTCGTGAATTATTTTTTCAGCACCTTAATCAGGGCATTCAGAGATTTTATTCTTGGTAATTTGAAGATCAGACTGTGCAGGATAAATATGTAACAGCGATGAGACATGGTGTAAATTTTAATTCAGATTTGTGATTGTGAGCATGAGAAATTGGGACGGGAGAATTTTAAAATTCACTTCATATTTGAAACTTTCCAATCAGTTTTGAGAATCCAGGAAGAGGAGGTGTCCATTCAGCCCCTCGAGTTTATTCCAGCAGTCAGTGAGACTATGGCTGATCTGTGAAATAACCCAATCCGCCAGCCTTTGCCCCCTGTCCTTTCAGATCATTGATAATTAAAATATAACAATCCCAGTTTTCGAAGTTAATCATCCATTGCTTTTTACCGAAGAAGAATTCATACTTCCACTAATGTTATATGTAGAAGTGTTTGCTAATTTCACTCAAGAAATTTTGAATCTAATTTTTAGTTCACGCTCCCTCATCCTCCACATCCAAAGTCACAGAAAGAGATTATATCTCCCTTCCCCTGAATAGCTGGAACATTTTGATCAAATCATCCCCCCTTCTAAAATGGGATTACAACCTCAGTTTGTTTAAAATCTCCTCATAATTTAACTCTTGGTATCCAGGTTTAGTTCTAGTAAATCTACACGTCACTCCCTCCGAGGACAATCTATCCTTGCTGAGGTGTGGTGCACAGGATTGCTCACAGTTACTCCGTGTGTGGCTTGACCAGGGCTTTATCAAACTGACACAGGAAGTCTACAAACATGCCCATTACTACCGATATAAAGGTCAGCATCCCATTAGGCTTTTAGATTATTTTGTGAACCTGTTAACGACAGGCCATAATCTGTGTAAATGATCCCCAAGTCCCTGTGGACCCCCAGCACTTCTGGATGTTCAGCAAATAAAAAGATCACTGGCTTATCCTTTTTTGGGCCCAGAATGTATGAGCTCACATTAGGTAACATTCAAGCCATTTGACAAAATGATGTCATTCTGTGAGTCGAACAATAACTTGCAAGTTTATGTAACATGTATATTGCTAACAATGTATTGTGCCTCAGTGCAACCGCCCTCGTCAAAACCATAAATGAACTCTCTCTCTCCATAACTAGTTTAAACATGCACGGTGGAGCTGGATAAAAATGTACATAACTTACTCAGGAAATCGAAGATCAGCAGCAGGGTCCACATCTGAATTGGTGATATTCTGGGAAGTTAAAGGCAGAATTAGCATTAGGAAGAGTGAATGGAATAGGGAAAGGGAGGGAAAAGTAATTAGGGAGTGGGAGAGTGGATTAGTGATTATATCGATTTATAGTAGGTGAACTCTATCTCTCCCTCTCACTGGAAAACCAACATTTAGTGCAAGCCCTACCTCCCTCTCTCACTGGAACACCAACAGGTAGTGCATGTTCTACCTCCCTCTCTCACTGGAACACCAAGAGGTAGTGCATACTCTACCTCCTTCTCTCAATGAGACCTCAACAGCCAGAGGTGAAGTTCACTTGCTTACATGCCCTTAATTTAAGCCAATTTATTCATTCGAATCCTTGGCTTTTCCTTGTTCAATTCCCAAAACACCATTTTTTAAACCATTAGTATTCCTGACATTCCTGCTCTCTTCTCTAGCTCCTCCTCCAGCTCCCCTCCTGAGACACCTTGCTAATATTCGAATTCTGCTCCATTGCTGAGCCATGTCCGCGTACAGGAAAAGCAGCACACACACCAGCAAGCCAATGCCCAACAAGTGACAAATTCCTGAACTTGTTATAAAGGTCGATTCATACGTGAACTACTTACCAGAGACCCCAAGTGAGATACTGCTGTGTAAGATTCTTTGGGGGTCAGTCAATTAGCTTCTTCTTCACTCTCAGGTACAAGCTGCTGTGAGTGGTGTCAGTCTCTGTAACAATACATTCAACACTGCTCATTATATGGGATTCACATGTGAACATTGGCTGCGCTGGTTGGCTGATAAATTCAGCAATGATGTACATTGTGGCAGCAACCATGCAAATTAAAGTTTTATTCATAAAAGGATTGGTGAAAACAAAACAAGGAAACATCTCACCTGATATTTGGAAGTTTTCTTTTCCTGTAACCTAACCTGACTTCAGTTGTCCATCATTAAAGGTCTAGGGGGTTTGTAATTGGCAACAGGCTTGAGCATTTTCTAGACAACATTGTGTAATGGTCCGGGTATATATTTTTATTGCTTCTTGGGTTGTGAGCATCTCTGGCTGGGCCAGCTTTTGTTGCCCATCACTTATCGACCTTGAGGAGGTGGTGCTGAGGTGCCTTCTTGAACCTTTGCATTCCATATGGTGTAGGTCAACCCACAGCGCTGTTAGGGAGGGAGTTCCAGGATGTTGTCGTAGCGACAGTCAAGGAACGGCTGACAGAGTTCCAAGTCTGTATGGTGTGTGACTTGGAGGGAGATTTGCAAGTTGTGGCGTTCCCATGAGTCTGCAGCCCTTGTCCTTCTAATTTGTTTGTTTCATCAGGTTGGAAAGTGCTGTCAAGGAGCCTTGGCAAGTTGTGTTGTGAAATCTTAATGGTCAGTGTTTTAGAGAGAGAATTTTCACTGTGAAAATCCCTATAACATTCGCAATCTGTCAGTGGCTTATTCTGGTAGAGGCTGTTTGTATACCGGCTTGTTTTTAAAGTCAAGTTCTCAAGCCGTAGGAGTGCAATTTGAAGTCACACTCTCTGTATTAGTCACCCAGTAACGGACTGATTTTCGGTCTCCGTCCCAAACCTCAAATTATCCATTGGTTGCTCAACAATAATCTTCATCAAATTCCAACTTCACCAAATTTACAATCTGTATCAATGACTTAATAAGGCGATTGGGTGTTCTGTGTCCAAGCTTGGCCACAACACCAAGCTGGGTAGTAATTTGTCCTCATCTTCGCCTGTCCCTCGATTCGAAGGTGATGACTACTCGGGGTCGCCTCTTCCTGCCGTGTATCTTCATGCTGGTGAACAGGCCGATTCTCGAGCGTGATGCAGAGTGATGGACACGTTGTCGCCATTTTGACCGATTGGCAGTGAGCTGCTCCCAGTCATTATTGTCAATGTGTTAATAATTCAAGTGTGAGTCCTTTTATTTTTCGTTCTTATCAACACATCTGTCTTTGTCTCCTCCTATTAGTTATTTGATAAATTGTAAATAATACTGCAAGTTGGTTGATAAATCTTTAACTGTTTGATAAGTGTCTTGCTGTTTCATTTTGCTTTTGGTCAATAAAAGTCAGTATTAATCGCCAATTCAGTGTCTGAGACTCTGCCTGATTGTTCTGTTTCTGTCAAACTAAGTCAGTTTGAATGGTTAATTCAAGTTCCCCTAATTAGCTCGTTCACTGCTAAATTAATTCCAGCCTAAGTTTATAAAAACAGACACCACTTTAAAATCCACAGGGTGAGTTTCATCTTCTCCTGCCCCTATTTCTAATGTTCTTCAATGTCCGGTTCACTGAGCTAACTCCAGGTTGCAGGGTAGTTTTTCAGCTCCCCTCCACCCGCACTATGGGGCCATTGTCAACACTGAGGTTGCGTGATGGAGACAGGCTCTGTGCTCATCAGATTTGAATGCTGCACACCGTGTATCAAAAACAAGGAAAGGTCAGCCTCTAAATATTTGTGAGGTTGCTGTGTTTGACAGTAACTGTTCACAACAGAGGTGGAGATAAGATCTCTCAGAAACCACGCATCCAGGAACATGTGCAAACAGGAGCAAGGGAACAGAGAACTGTTTCAAATATGAGAACAGGAAAAGTTAATACATTCACTTCGCCTTTTTCCAGTATTCAGGGGGTCTACCACACATCTGTATTATTACAACAGTGAGCCAGTTGACACCCAGAACCTTTAAAATCCTTATGTAACAGAGACCCATCGATCTATGCCTGACATTGCCAATTGACACAGGGAGCAGCTTTCCACTGACTTGTGTGTGATTGTGTGATTCTGGACATTTACCCTGAGTAGCCCAAATCTAATTTTAAAGTTATGTACCTCGGGAGCAGACCACTCAGTGATCGAAACACTTTGCAAATAGATTATTCCACCATGTTACACTGGCTGTCTCAGTACTGATCCTCCAACAGTGTAGCACTCCCTCAGTGCTGACCCTCAGACAGTGTGGCGCTCCATCACTCTGGCCCTCTGGCCATGTGGTGCTCCCATACTACTGTCCCTCTGACAGTGTGATGCTTGTCAGGTATTGACCCTCCAACAGAGCTCTGGATCCTCAGTATTAAGCTTCCGACAGTACAGTGCTCTCACATTACTGACCCTCCGACATTCCGGCAATCTCTCAGCACTGACCTTCCGACATAGCAACACCTCCACAGTACTCTAAATCTGGAAGTGCAGCGCTCCCACAGTGCTGACCCTCCGACAGTTCGGCGCACCCTCAGCATTGAGCATGTACATGGCAGCACTCCTTCAATACTGACACTTCAACAGAGCGGCACTCCCTCAGTACTGACCCTCCGACGGTGCAGCGCTCCCCCAGTACTGTCCAGTGATGACCACAGAAATCCATTTTGAAAAGCAGTGGAGTTGTATGAACTGCATTTCTCCTCTATTTGCACATTTACCTCAATCTCCCAAAGTTATGAATTGCATTCGTTATGTATTTGTACATTGAATTGAACTCTCCCCCATTGTATTTATTTAATTGCGTTAGCCCTCTATGTGCACACTGGGTTGCTCCCTCCCTCTCTATAATTTATCAATTCTCTTCCTATTCAATGTGCAAACTGGGTTTCTCTCTCTCTCTCCCTCTGTAGTTATTTAATTGCATCTGTCCTTTATTTGCACATTGGATTGCTCTCTCTTTTATTTGTTAATTATATTCTTCTTCTAATTATGCACTGGCATGCTTTGTCACTCTTCCTAACTGATCAATTACATTCGTCCTCTGATAACATTTTTGCTCCCAATCTCTCTCCTTTTCATTTATTAACTGAATTCCTCCTACATTTGCACACTCGGATGCACTCACTCTGTCCCTCATATATAAATTACATTCCCCCTTTATTTTCACAATGGCTTGCTCCCTCTCTCTCTAATATATAAATTGTATTCATCTTCTATTAACACACTGGTTTGCTCTCTCTCTCAAATTTATCAATTATATTCCTCCTCTATTTGCAACTTGGTTTGCTCTCTCTCTAATTTATTAATTGCATTTCTCTTCTATTTGCATACTTGCTTGCTCTCTCGCTATGAAACTTATAAATTATATTTCTCTTCTCTTTGCACACTAGTTCGCTCTCTCTCTCTAATTCATAAATTAAATTGCTCCTCTCTTTGCACACTGGGTTGCTCTCCCTTTCTCTCTCTAATTTATTAATCACATTCCTCCTCCACTTGCACACTGTGTTGCTATTTCTCTATTTTTAAAATTACATTCCTCCTCTGTTTGCATCCAGGGTTGCCCCTCTCTCACTCTATCTCATTTATCAATTACAATCCTCCTCTGTTTGCACACCGTATTGCTCTTCTTCTAATTTTATAACTTATTTTCCTCATCTATTTGTGCACTGGGTTGCTCCCACTTTAATTTATTAATTGCATTCAACCTCTATTTGCACACTGAGTTGCTCTCTCCAATTTATAAATTACATTTCTCCTCTATTTGCACACTGGGTTGCTTTCTCTCTATCTCTCTCTATCTCTCTCTCTCTCTCTCTCTCCCTCTCTCTCTCTCTCATTTATTAATCGCATTCCTCATCTATTTGCACAATGCATTGCCTTCTCTCTAATCCGTAAATTTGAGTCATCTTCTATTTGCACACAGGTTTTCTCTCTCTCTCTTAAATGTATACAATAAATTGCTCTGCTGTTTCCACACTGGCTTGCTCCATCTTACTTTCTAATTTATTAATCACATTCCTCCTCCATTTGCACACTGGCTTGCTCTCTCTCTCTCTCCCTCTAATTTAATTGTACTCATTTTCTATTTGCACACTGGTCTGCTCTCTCTCTCAAATTCATAAAAGTCCTTCCTCCTTTATATGCACACTGGTTTGCTCTCTCTCTGAATTTTATTAATTAAATTTCTCCTCTGTTTTCACTTTGGGTTTCTCTCCCTATAATTTTAGCATTGCATTCCTGCACTATTTGCACAGTGGTTTGCTCTCTCTCTCACTCTAATTCGTTAATTACATGCCACCTCCATTTGCACATTGGTGTACTTTTTCTCTCTCTCTCAAATTTATTAATTACAATCCTCCGCTTTTTATATAGTGGGTTGTTCTTTCTCTAATTTATTAATTGCATTCCACCTCTATTTGCACACTGGCTTGCTCTCTCTCTCTCTCTCTGATTTATTAGTTGTATTCTTCTTCTATTTGCACACAGGTTTGCTCTCTCCCTCAAAATTATAAATTAAATTCCTCCTCTGCACACTGTGTTGGCCTCTCTCTATTTTGTTAATCACAAGCCTTCTCTATTTGCACACAGTTTTGCTCTCTCTATAATTTATTAATTGCATCACTCCTCTCTTTGCACACTGGGTTGCTCTATAAATTAAATTCCTGCTCGATTGGCGCACTAGACCTCTCTGTCTCGCTCTCTCTCGCTCTCACTCTGATAATTAATCACCTCCCTCCTCTACTTCCACACTGGGTTACCCTCTAACCATTAATTACATTCATCTTCTATTTGCACGCTAGGTTGCTCTCTCCAATTTATAAATTACATTCCACTATTTGAACACGGTGTCTTTCTCTCTCTCTCTCTCTCTCTCTCTCCCTCTCTCATTTATTAATTGCACTCCTTCTCTATTGACACAGTGGGATGCTCTCTTTGTCCCTCTCGCTCTAATTTATTAATTACATTGCTCCTCTATTGGCACTCTGGATTTATCTCTCAGTTTTTAAATTAATAATTATGTCAATCATTTTGCAAACTGGATAGCTTTCTCTCTCGAATTTATTAATTTCTTTCCTCCTCTGTTTGGACATTGGGTAGCTCCCTCTCTCCAATTTATTAATTTCTTTCCACCTATGTTTGCACACTGGGTTGATCTCTCTCTCTAATTTATTAATTGCATTCCTCCTCAATTTGCCCAGTGTTGCTATCTCTCTCTCTCACACTCTCCCTCTCTAATTTATTAATTTGTTTCCACCCCTATTTGCACACTAGATTTCTCTTTCTCCCTCTCTAATTTATTAATTTGTTTCCACCCCTATTTGCACACTGGGGTGCTTTCGTTCTCTCTAATATATTAATTGCACCCCTCAATTTGCACACTGGGCTGTTCTATGTAATTAAGTCATTACGTTCCTCCACTATTTGCACACTGAGTTGCTCTCTTTTTCTCTAATTTATTAATTGCTCTAATATTTGCACGTTGGGTTGCCCTCTATCTGTCACGCTCTAATTCATTAATACATTCCCCTCTATTTGCACACTGTGTTGATGTCTCTCACCCTCTCTCTAATTTATTAATGTAATCCTCCTCTATTTGCATGCTGCGTGTTCTCTCTCTAATTTATTAATTACATTCCATATCCATTGACACACTGAGTTGTTCTCTATCTCTCTCTCTCTGATTTATTAATTACATCCCTCCAGTATTTGCACTCTGGGTTTCACTCTCTCTGTAAACTATTAATTACAAACCGCCACTATTTTCACACTGGGTTGCTCTCTCTCTCTCTCTCTCATTTATTAATTACATTCCTCCTTTATTTTGAAAACGGGTTGCTCTCTCTATCTCTCTAATTCATTTTTTACATTCCTCCGCTATTTGCACAATGGCTTAGTTCAAATCTCTCTCTGGTTTATTAATTACGTTGGTCCTTTATTTACGCATTGGGTTCTTCTCTCTCTCTCTTTCTCTCTCGCTCTCTCTCTCTCCCTCTATCACTGTAATATTTTTGTGACGTTCCCCCTCTCTTTCACACTGCTTTGCTCTCTGTCTCTAATTGATTAATTACATTCCTCCGCTACTTGCTCACTGGTTTGGTCCAATCCTCTCCCTCATTAATTAATTACAGTTCACAGTTCTCACTGGGTTCATCTCCCTCCCGCTCTCTCAACTTTTAGCCACATTACCTCTCTGTTCCATACTGGGTTACTCTCTCTCTTTCTCTAATAAATTAATTACTTTCCTAAAAAAAATTTGCACATTGGGTTACTATCACTTTCTCTGTATTTCGCGAATCAAATGATTTAAGAATAATTTTCCACTGAAACAGGTGTCAGCGGGGAGGGGAGGCAACTCGAGGGAGCTTCATTCTCTAGCCCACCCCAACTGCACCTGCCCTGTGAGTGTTTGATGGGTCAGTGTAGAGGGAGACTTACTCTGAATCTAACCCCGTGCTGTCCCTGCCCAGGGAGTGTTTGATGGGGACATTGTAGAGGGAGACTTACTCTGAATCTAACCCCAAGCTGTCCCTGCCCAGGGAGTGTTTGATGGGGACATTGCAGAGGGAGACTTACTCTTAATCTAACCGCGTGGTGTACCTGACCTGGGAGTGTTTGATGGGGAAAATGTAGAGGGACACTTACTCTGAATCTAACCCCGTACTGTACCTGACCTGGGAGTGTTTGACGGGGACAGTGTAGAAGGGGATTTACTCTAAATCTAACCCCGTGCGGTCGCTGCCCTGGGAGTGTTTGATGGGGACAGTGAAGAGGGAGACTTACTCTGAATCTAACCCTGTGCTGTACCGTCCTGGGAGAGTTTGACTTGGACAAAATAGACAGAGCATTACTCTGTATCTAACCCCGTGCAATACCTGTCCTGGGAGTGTTTGATGGGGAAAGTGTAGAGGGAGCCTTACTCTGTATTTATCCCTGTTCTGTTCCTGTCCTGGGAGTGTATGATGGGGACAATATAGAGGGAGATTTACTTTATATCTAACCCCGTGATGTACTTGTCCTGGGAGTGTTTGCTGTGGGCAGTGTAGGGGGAGATTTACTCAGTTTCAAACCCCGTGCTGTAACTGTCCTGGGAGTGTTTGATGGATATGGTATGGAGGGAGTTGCACTCTGAATCTATCCCATCCTGGACCTGTCCTAGGAGTGTTTGATGTGGGCAGTGCAGAGGGAGGTTTACTCTATACGTAAGCCCATGCTATACCTGCACTGGGTGTGTTTCATGGGGACAGTGAAGAGGGAGAATTACAGTATATCTAACCAAGCTCTATAACTGTCTTGTTTGCGTACAGGCTTGTTTTTAAATTCAAATTCCCAAGCCCCCGGGATGCAATTTGAAGTCAAACTCCCTGCATTAGTAGCCCTGTGACGTACTGATTTTCCAACTCACACCTAACCCCACCATTGTCCACCGCCTGGTCCCCAGGAACCTTCACCAATCCCCATTCTCACCAAATTTACAATCTATACCAATGACTTAATTAGGGGACGGAGTGTTCTGTGTCCAAGCTTGGTCACAACACCAAGCTGGATAGCAAACTGTCCTCGTCTTCGGCTGTCCCTCGATTTGAGGATACAACATCGGTGTGGCCACTTTCTGCCGTGGGTCTTCATGTGGATGAAGGGGTGTTTGTTTGTAGAGCCGCAGAGCTTCGGGAACAAGGGGCAGGACATCCCACCAGGTATTGGGAACCGGAGAGCAGGAGTTTCTTCCTTCCCTTCCTTGCCCTGCGGCCGCTCTGCCTCAGCAATAAGAGATGGCGGCTCAACGCGTGATGCAGAATGTTGGATACGTTGTCGTCATTGTGACCGATTGGTAGTGAGCTCCTCCTAGTCATAAACATCAAAGCGTTAACACTTCAAGTGTGAGTCCTGTAGGGTTTCGGTGATAAATACATTTTTCCCTTTGTCCACTCTTAGCAGTTACATGAAGTGTTATAAATAATTCTGCAAGTTGATTGATGAATCTTTCATTGTTTGATAATTGCGTTGTTGTTTGATTTTCCTTCTGTCCAGTAAACGTCAGTATCATTCGCTAATACAGTGTCTGAAACTCTGCCTGATGGTTCTGTCCCTGCTGAAATAAATCAGTTGAAGGATTAATTCTGGTTCCACTAATTAGCCTCTTCACTGCTCAATTAATTCAAGTCTAAGTTTATAAAAACAAACACCCCTTTTTATAAGTACAGGGTAAGATTATCCTTATTCTGCCCCCATGCACTTCAATGGCCGGTTCAGTGAGCTAACGCCAGGGTGCAGGGTCGATTATCAACTCCCCCAAACCCATTCCATGGGGCCATTGTCAACACAGGTTGTGTGATGGAGACAGGCTCTGTGCTGAGCAGATCTGAATGCTGCACGTCATGTGTCAGAAACAAGATAATGGCAGCAGGTTGAAAAGTTGTGATGTTACTGTGTTTGGCAGCAACTGCTCACAACAGAGGTAGAGATGAGATCTCTCAGAAACCACACATCCAGGAACATGCACAAACAGGAGCAAGGGAACAGAGAGATGTTTGAAATATGAGAAGAGGAGAAGGTAATACATTCCCTTAGCCTTGTTCATGAGTTCAGGGGGCCTACCGCACATCTGTATTATTACAACAGTGACCCAGCTTGCACTCAGAATCTTTAATAACCTTTCGCAACACAAACCCATCAATCTATGTCTTGACATTCCCAAATGACACACGGAATAGCTTTCCACAGTCTCGTGTCTAATTCTGTGTTTCCTGACATTATCCCTGAATGGCCCAAATCTAATCTGAAGTATGTTTCCGTCGGAAGCAGATCACTCAATTATCTCAATAGACGGGCAACAGACTATGCCTCCATGTTACGATCACAGGTTCAGTACATTCATCCGACAGTAGGGAACTCCCTCAGTACATACCATCCAAAAGTGCTGCGGTACCTCTGGACTTACTCTCTGACAGTTCATCAGACCCAGAGTACTGATCAACCGACTGTGCGGCACTCCCTCATTACTGTCCACTGACAGTGTGGCGCTCCCTCAGTACTCACCCTCCGCAAGTGCCTTGCTCCCACATTACTGTCCCTTTGACAGTGCGGCACCCCCTCAGTACTGCTCCCCCAACAGTGAAGAACTCTCTCAGTACTGACCCTCCGACATTGCGGTGCTCATTCAGTACTGACCATCCGAAAGTGCGGCTCTCCCTCATTACTTCCCCTCCAACAGTGCAGCACTCCCTCAGCACTGGCCCTCCGACATTGTGGCACCCCTCAGCACTGACCATCCGAAATGGCAACACCCTCTCAGTGCCGACCCTCAGATATTGCTGCGCTCCCACAGAACTGACCCTCTGGCATTACACCACCTCCTCAGCACTCACGATCTCAGATTGCAGCGCTCCCTCAGTACTGAACAATGATGAACCGAGTAAGAGATTCTGGAAAACACATGGGGTCATATTAATTGTATTTCTCCTCTATTTGCACACTGTGTTGCGATGTCTCTTACCAATTAATAAATTGCATTTGTTACCTATTTGCACACGGCATTTTTCTCTCCTCCTCTGTAGTTTTTAAATTGCATTCAACCTGTATTTGCACACTGGGTTGCTCTCTTTGTGATTATTTAATTGCATTATCTATCTATTTTCACACTGGATTGCTCACTCCCTAATGTTTAAATTATATTCCTCCCCTATTGGCACAGGGATCTGCCTTGTCTCTCTACCTAATTTATCAATTGCATTCGTCTTCTGAGTTCAATTTAAACTAACCTGGCAGGGGGATGGGATCCTGAGAGAAGGTTCAGCACGGGGACATGCACAACCACAATTAGAAGAGAGGACAAGTGAGTCTGGAAGATTTAGAAATAATTATGGGCCAGTTAAGGAACAAGGGAGTTTTGTCTGGTGGGAGGGTATTTACTTTAATGCAAGTAGTCTGACGAATAAGGCACATGTCTGGGGGCACAAATCAACACATGGATGTATGATGTCATAGCTGTTCACAGAGACACGGTTGAGAGAGGGGCAAGATTGGCAACTCAATATTCCTGGACATCTGGCCTTCAGGCAAGACATGGACGGAGTTAAATGAGGTGGAGTTTTCGCAATATTGATGAAGGAATCAATGACAGCAGTAAGGAGGGATGGCATCTTAGATGGCTCCTCAAATGAAGCCTTATGGGTAGAACTGAAAATCAAAAAAGGAAAAATAATATTCCTGCGAGTTTACTAGATGCCCCCAAACAGCCAGAGAGAAATAGAACAGATGCTTAGGCAGATTTCAGAGAGGTGTGAAAATGATGTGGTGCTAGTAGTGGGGATTTCAACTTCCCCAACATTTACTGGTCTGGTCACAGGGTGAAAAGTTTAGAGGGAGCAGGATTTTTCAAATGTATCCTAGAGATCTTATTAAGCCATTACGTAGAGGGTCCTACAGGAGAGAAAGCAGTCCTGGACTAAATATTATGGAATGAATCTGGGCAAGTAGCAGAGGTATCAGTAGGGAGCATTTTGAAGATAATGATCATAACTCCATTAGATTAAAGGTTGTTATTGAAAAGGAAAAGTCCAGAAATAAGAGTTCTAAATTGGGGGAAGGCCGATTTTAATAAGATAAGATATGATTTGGGCAGAGTGGACTGGGAGCAGCTAGTTTCAGGTAAATCTGTGTCGAAGCAGTGGGGCTCAGTCAGCAGGGAACTACGGTGAGTACAGGGCCAACGTATTTCAGGAAAGAAAAAGAATTGAACCAACAAATTCAGGGAACCGTGGATGTCAAGGGATATACAGGATTGGATAAAGAGATAACGGGAGGCTTATGGCGGATACCAAGGGCTCGAAGCAGCGGTACCCCGAGAGGAGTATAGGACATGAAGAGGGGACACATAAAAAGAAAACTAGGAGAGCAGAAAGGTGGCATGAGAAAACATTAGCTGGTAAAATAAAGGAAAATCCCAAGTTATTTTACAATTGCATTAAGAGTAAGATGATTACTAAGGACAGAGTAGGGCCCACTAAGGACCATAGTGGTAATTTGTGTGTGGAGCCGGAAAACGTAGGGAGGGTTCAAAGTCAATACTTTGTGTCGGTGATCAAAAGTGAGAGGATTGACATGGGTATGGATATCAGGCTGAAGTGCTGTGATGTAATAAATTAAATTAGTATAGAACGGGAGGAGTTTCTAAGTGGTCTGACAGGCTTAAAATTAGATAATTCTCCATGCCCGGATCGAGTGTATCCCTGGCTGTTGATTGAGGCAAGGGAGGAGATAGCAGCGGCGCAAGGTAATAATTTGCAATACTGCTCTGGCCACAGGAGAGTTACCAAATTACTGTAGGGCAGCCAATGTGGTACCGGTATTCAAGAAGGGAGGGAGGGACAAAGCAGGGAACTAGTGGACAATCAGTCTAACCTCACTGTTGAGGAAGCCATTGCAATTAATTCTGAGGTAGATAATTCATCTACACTTGGAGAGGCAAGGATTAATCAAGGAGAGTCAGCTTGGTTTTGTTAAAGACAGTTCATGTTTGAACAATTTGATTGATTTTTTCAACAGTTTGACCAGATTTGTAGATTTGTGGAGGACAGTGCATTTTATGTACCCTAATTGGACTTCAGCATGGCTTTTGATAAGGTCCCGCATGGGAGACTGATATCAAAGGTAAGAGACCATGGGATCCAATACAATTTGCGAAGTTCGATCCAGAATTGGCTGAGTGGCAGGAACCTGAGAGTGATGGTCGAGGGTGTTTTTCTGACTGGATTCCTGTGTCCATTGGATTTCCGCAGGGATTGGTGTTGGGTCTCCTGCTGTTTGTGGTATGTGTAAATGTTTTAGACTTCAATGTAGGAGGGTTAATCAGTATTTTCGCGGATTACACGTGAATTGGTGGGTTGGCAAACATTTGTCAGGATAGCCTTAGATTACAGTAGGATATAGAGCGGCTGGTCAGATGGACTGATCAGTGGAAAATTGAATTTAATCCAAATAAGTGTGAGATGATGTACTTGGGCAGGACAAACAAGTCCCGGGAATACACGATGAATGGTAGGACCATTGGAAGAACTAAGGATCAGAGGGATCTCGGTGTGCATGTCCACCAAGTTAGTGAGAGAGGTAGGATAGGTGGTTAAGGAGGCATATGGGATAAACTCCTTTATTAGCCGAGACATAGAATATAAGAACAGGGAGGTCATGCTGGAACTGCATAAAATGCTGGTTAGGCCATAGCTAGAGTATTGCATGCAGTTCTGGAATCTGCATTACGGGAAGGATATGATTGCGCTCGAGAGAGTGGAGAGGAGATTTACCAGGATGTTGCCTGATCTTGAAAGTTTTAGTTATTAGGAGAGGCTGGACAGAATGGGGTTATTTTCCCTGGAGCAGAGGAGATTGGGAGTGGGTATGATTGAGATATATACAGTGCTGTGGTAGATAGTGTAGACAGGAAGGAACTTTTTTCCCTTTGGTGGAGTGGTCAACAACCAGGGGGCAGAGATTTAAGTTAAGGGCCAGGAAGTTTAGAGGCGATGTGAAGAAGAATTATTTTCACCCAGAGGGCGTTGGGAATCTGGAAATCAAAGCCTGAAAGGGTGGCAGAGACAGAAACCCTCATAACATTTAAGAAGTGTTTCGATGCACACTTGCGATGCCAGTGCTGGAAAATTTGCTTAGCATAGTAAGGTATTTGTTTGACCGGAGCGAGCTCGATGGGCTGAATGGCCCTTTTCTGTGCTGAAGACCTCGATGACTATGAATCCTCTCTTCGTTAACATGCTTGCTCTCGACCCCTCTCCCATTCATTTATGAACTGAATTCCTCCTGTGTTTGCACACTGGGTTGACCTCACTCCCTCTCATATATTAATTGCATTCCTCCTCTCTTTGCACACTGGGTTTCTCTATCACTCTAAATTATTAGTGACACCCCACCTCTATTTTCGCCGCGAGTTGCTCTCTTTCTCTAAGTTATTAATTACATTGCTCCTCTATTTGCACACTGGGTTGGTCTCTCTCTAATTTATTAATTACATTCCTTCTCTATTGGCAGACTGGGTTGTATAATCTATCTTTAAACGATTACATTCATCCTTTATTTGCAGACTGGACTCTATCTAATTGATTAATTAGTTTGCTCCTCTATTTGCACGCTGGGTTTCCCTGTATCTCCGTCTCTAATTTACTAATTATTTTCAAGTTCTATTTTTGCACTGGGTTGCTCTCTCTATATAATTTTATTGAATTGCATCCCTGCATTATTTGCACATCTGGCTTGCTCTCTCTCCATAATTCTTTAATTGCATTCTTCCTCTTTTTGCAAACTGGATTTCTCTCTCTCTCTCTTCCTCTCTCTCTCTCACTCTCTAACTTATTAAAAACATTCTTTCTCTATTTGAACACTGGGTTGCTCTCTCTCTATCTATCTCTATCTCTATCTATCTCTCTATCTCTCTCTTATTAATAACAGTCCTCCTCAATGTGCACACTGGGTTGCCCTCTCTCTCTCTAGTCTATTAATAACATTCCTCATCTTTATGCACACTGTGTTGCACTCTCCGTCTCTAATTTTGTAATCATAATCCTCCTCTATTTGCACACTGGTTTATCCACTCCCTAATTCTTTAGTTTCATTCCTCTTCCACTTTCACACTGGGCTGCTCTCTTTCTCTCTAATTAATTGATTGCATTCCTCCTCCATTTGGACACTGAGTCCCTCTCTGCTTCTCTTCCTCTAACTGGTTAATTACATTCCTCCTCTATTTGCTGCTCTCTCGCTCTAATTTATTAATTACACTCCTCCTCTATTTGCACGCTGGGTTGCTCTCTCTCTCTCTGTCTCTCTCTCTGTCTGTCTCTCTCTGTCTGTCTTTCTCTCTCTCTCTCTCTCTCTCGCTCTCTCTCTCTCTCTCCCTCTCTCCCTCTCTCCCTCTCTATAACTTATCAATTGCATCCGTCCTCTATTGTTACACTGAGCTCCTCTCTGCTTCTCATTCTCTAACTGGTTATTACATTCCTCCTGTATTTGCTGCTCTCTCTCTAATTTATTAATTACTTTCCTCCTCTATTGGCACTCTGGATTGCATTCTCTCTGTCTCTCTTTAATGTGTTCATTAAATTCCTCGATTTTCACACTGAGTTGCTCTCTCTCTCTCATACATTTATATTCCTCGTTGATATGCAAACTGTCTTTCTCTCTCTGCAATTTATTAATTATGTGATCAAAAACCTAATGCCACTTAAGCATGCCCTTGGCTGTTAAATATAATATTGATTTAAAAAAGTTTAACGTACTTACATTTGTATTTAGAATATGAAATAACATCTAAACAATCACATTCAGTTCATCTAAATTACCTTTGCACCATTATAGGCCACGAATCTTCAATAAATAATGAATCACTTTCACTGAATTATTCAACGTTAATCAGCAAACACTGAACCTGTGTGAATCTGTTATAATCAGTAAACAGTGGTGATCGGAATGGGATGATGAGAAGATGAGTGCCGGGGAGACCACGGCCTCACTGGACGAAACCGAGAGAACCGTAAAAACACCAGTGAAAGGACGTGAGGCCAGGGAGGGGCAGCGGGGAGGGCTGGCAACTCGAGGGAGCTTCAATCGGAATCTAATCCCGTGTTCTACCTGTCCTGGGAGTGTTTGATGGGGACAGTGTAGAGGGAGTTTTACTCTGTATCTAACCCAGTGCTGTACCTGTCCTGGGAGTGTTGGATGGGGACATTGTAGTGGTGGATTTAAGCTGTATTTAACCCCGTGCTGTACCTGTCCTGGGAGTGTTTGATGAGGACAGTGTAGAGGGAGCTTTACTCTGTATCTAACTCCGTGCTGTACCTGTCCTGGGAGTGCTTGATGGGGATAGTGTAGACGGAGCTTTACTCTGTAGCTAAACCCGTGCTGTCCCTGCCCTGGAAGTGTTTGATGGGGACAATATACAGAGATCTTTATGCTCTACCTAGCTTCGTCCTAAAACTGTCTTGTTTGTATATAGACATTATCAATAAATATCCCGAAACCTCAGGTGTGCAATTTCAGGTCCCACTCTATGGATTATAAGCCCTTTGACGGACCGATTTTCCACTCACTCACAAACCCCACTTTGTCCATCACCTGGCCCCCAGTAATCTTCATCTATCCCCATTCTCATCAAATTTACAATCTTTACTAATGAATTTATGAGGGGACGGAGAGTTCTGTGCTCAAGCTTGGTCACATCACCAAGCTGGATAGCAAATTGTCCTCACCTTCGGCTGTCCCTCGATTCGAGGATGATATCTACTCGGCGTGGCCACTTTCTGCCGTGAATCTTCATGTGGATGAACAGGCCGATTCCCGAGCGTGATGCAGAGACATGGACACGTTGTCACCATTTTGACCGGTTGGTAGTGAGTTCCACCCGATCATTAACATCAATGTGTTAACGCTTCAAGTGTGAGGCTGGGAGTGTTACCTTGATTAATATGCTTTTCTTTTTGTTTCCTGGTATTAGATATTTCATAAATTATACATAATTCGGCAAGCTGGTTGATGAATCTTTGATTGTTTTATAAGCTTATGTTTGTTTTATTTTGCTTCTGTTCAATAAACGTCAGTATTATTCGCTAATTCAGTGCCTGAGACTCTGCCTGATGGTTCTGTCTCTGTTGAGCTGATTCAGTTTGAAGGGTTAATTCAGGTTCCAGTGATCAGCCTGTTCACTGCTAAATTAATTGAAGTCTAATTTATCGAAGCAAACGGAGCTTTTTAACTGTACAGGGTGAAATTAACCTGCTCCTGCCCCTATTTCTAATGTTCTTCCATGGCCGGTTCAGTGAGCTAACTCCACGGTGCAGGGTAGTTTTTCAGCTTCTCCCTCACCCTCACTATGGGGACATTGTCAATACTGAGGTTGCGTGATGGAGAGAGGCTCTGTGCTGAGCAGATTTGAATACTGCACAATGTGTATCAGAACAAAGAAAAGGTCAGTCTATATGTATTTCTGAAGTTATTGTGTTCGGCGCCAACTGTTTACAACAGAGTTGGAGATAAGATCTCTCAGAAACCACACATCCAGGAACATGTACAAACAGGAGCAAGGGAACAGAGAGCTGTTTGAAATATGAGAACAGGAGAAGGTAATACATTCCCTTCGCCTTGTTCCAGTAATCAGGGGGTCTACAGCCCATCTGTATTATTAAAACAGTGACTCAGCTGGCACACAGAACCTTTAATATGTTATGTAACACAGACCCATCAATTTATGACTTGACATTCGCAATTGACAATTCAAACTACTTCCCATGGGCTTGTGTGTTTCTATGCGAATCCGGACATTAACTCTGAATGGCCCAAATCTAATTTTAAGGTTATGTTCCTCAGGAGCAGACCGTTCAGTGATCTCAATACATGGCCCACTGGTTATTTCTGCATGTTAGAATTGCTGCCAGTGCAGATCCCCCTCAATGCCTGGCTCCCTCAGTGCTGTCACTCTGACAGTGCGGCACTTCCTGTGTACGTACTCTCTGACAGTGCTGTCCTCCCTCAATACAGACCCTCTGATATTGAGGCACTACGACAGAATTGAGCATCCAACAGTGCGGGGCACACTCAGTGCTGTCACTCCGACAGTGCAGCAATCACTCAGTACTGAATCTGTGACAGCGAGGTACACCCTCAGTGCTTACCCTCCAACAGGGCAGCACTCCCTCAGTAATGACCCTCTGACAGGACGGCACTCCCTCAGAACTGAATCTCCGACAGTGCGACGCCCTCTCAATACTGACCATCAGACAGTGCGGCACGTCCTCAGCACAGTAACACAGTAACGCGCTTCGCCAGTGCTGTCCCTCCGGCAGTGCGGCACACCCTCAGCACTGACCCTCCGACAGTGCGGCACACCCTCAGCACTGACACTCCGACAGTGCGGCGCACCCTCAGCACTGACCCTCCGACAGTGAGGCGCTCCCACAGTAGTGACTCTCCGACAAGGCGCCATACCCTCAGTAATCAAACGCCGAAAGTGCAGCAATCCCTCAGTAAAGACATTCTGACAGTGCAGCACTCTCTCGGCACTCACCCTCCAACAGTGCGGCGCTTCTCCAAAGCTGACCCTTGTACAGTGCGGCGCTCCCTCAATACTGACCATCCGACAGTGTAGCACTCCCTCAGTACAGACCCTCCGACAGTACATCACTCCCTCAGTCCTGACCCTCTGGCAGTGAGTCGCCCTCAGAATACTGACCCACCGAAGGTGCATTCGGCCCTCAGTGCTGATTCTCCGACAGTGCAGCACCCCTTCAATCCTGACCCACCAAGCGTCTGGTACTCCCTCAGTACTGATTCTTTGACAGTACGACAATCCCTCAGAACAAACCCACGGGCAGTGCGGCGCTCCCTAAGTTCTGACCCTCCAACAGTGCTTTGCTTCTCCAAAGCTGACACTTCTACAGTGCGGCACTCCCTCAGTACTGACCCTCCAACAGTGCAGCACTCCCTCAGTATCGACCCTCGACAGTACATCACTCCCTCAGTCCTGACCCTCTGACCATGTGGCATTCCCTCAGAACTGACCCCCGGACAGAGCAACACTGCCTCAGAACTCACCCTCCGACAATGCGACGCCCCCTCAGCACTGAACCTCTGACAACGCGGCGCTTCCTCAAGACTGATCCTCCGACGGTGCGAACGTCCCTCAGAACTGGCCTTCTGAAAGAGAAACGCTAACTCAGAACTGATCATCCGACACTGGGATGCTCCCTCAGAACTGACCGTCTGACAGTGCGGCACTCCGTCAGTAGTGACACTCCGACAGTGTGGCTCTCCCTCTTTACTGCCCCTCTAACACTGCTTCTCTACCTCTTTACTGACTCTGCTGCTGCGGCAAACCCATGGCACTGACCCTCCAACTGTACAGCAGAACCACATTACTGAACCTCCGGCAGTGCATGCATGTCCTTAGCACTCACCCTCCAACAGCGAGGTACTTCTTCAGCACTGACCCTCCAACAGTGCTGCACTCTCTCAGTAATACCCCTTCTGATAGGCGCAAAACCTCATTATTGACCCTCATACAGCTCGGCGCTCCCTCCATACTGACTCTCCGACAATGGAACACATCGTCAGTACTGAACCCCAGACAGCTAGACGCTACATCAGAATTGTCGCTCTGACAGTGCGGGGCTCCCTCAGTGCTGACCTTCCTACAATGAGGTGCTTCCTCAGCACAGGCCCTCAAAAAGTGTCATGCCACTTCAGTGCTGACCCTCCAACAGTGTGGGACTCTCTCAGTAGCTATCTTCCGAATGTGCGGCCCATCTCTGATAATTAGAGGGTTATAATTTTTGGTATCTACTGGGTCAGTATTTTGCGGGTACCCATTGACACCAGCAGCCATATTTCTAAGCTGTGGATCATGTTTTATTCAACATATGATCAGAACAAACAGTTTAAAATTTCAACTTTCAGTATTTATTCAGAGATGAGGTGGAGCATTTTCTCTCAGAACGTCGTCGGTCTTTGACCTCTCTTCCCCAAAATATGGTGGGAACAGAGACTTTGAATATTTTTAAGGCCAAGCGAGATAGAATCTCGATTAACAAGGCGTGAAAGTTTATCGGGGGTGGGCGGGAATGTGGGGTTGAGGCTAAATTCAAATCAGCCGTGATCTTATTGAATGGCGGAGGAGGATCGAGGGGCCGAGTGGCCTACTCCTGCTCCTAAGTCGTATGTTCGTAGGTATAGCTATTAATTAATTTCAAAAATATACTTTAATAAATACGTAGAATTATTAATACATTACAAAATATTGTAAGTTAATACATTCAATGGTTAACTTAATCATCAGCATATTATGTATAATTGGTTTATATACTAATTAATTTCAACATGTAATATCAAATAATACAACTGATTATTAATTAATTTCAACAGCATTTTATGAATTGTCAATTATTGGCCTAATTAGTCATCAAATACAACAATACATTATACATAAAAATCTTTTTATTAAATATTCTTATTCCACCTCTAGTATATCTAATGTTGAATTAGTATCAATGATTTATGATTTGCGCATCTATTTTACAATTAATTTACCCACCTTTAAGATTCGTTATTAGAATGGAATCTCAAATATTTATCATACACAAACAATTAATTACTCTTAGCCTGTTAGTAACATTGTATTAATTATTCTCAATTATTTTCATTGATACATTTAATTATTATTTAGCTTAATAACCTGTCAGAGAGTGCGCACTGGCGGTGTGCCGGACTGTTAGAGAGTCAGTAATTGCCGTGTGCCACACTGTCAGAGGATCTTTACTGAGGGAGTTCCATACTGATGGAGGTTCAATACTGAGGGAGTGTCGCACTGTCGGAGGGACAGGACTGTGAGAGCGCTGCAATGTCGCAGGGTCATTGCTGAGGGATCGCCGCATTGCTGGAGGGTCAGTATGGAGGGAGCGCCGCATTTCAGAATGTCTGTATGGAGGGAGGGCTGCACTGTCGGAGGGTCAGTGCTGAGACAGTGCTGCACTGTCGGAAGGTCAGTCCTGAGGGAGCGCCGCATTGCTGGAGTGTCAGTCTGGAGGGAGCGCCGCAATGTCGGAAGGTCAGTACGGAGGAAGTGCTGCACTGTCGGAAGGTCAGTTCTGAGGGAGCCCCGCTCTGCCAGAGGATCAGTATTGATGGAGTGCTGCACTGTCCGATGGTCAGTACTGAGGCTGCGATTGTAATATGGAGGAATAATCTGTTGCCCACATACTGAGATAACTGAGTGTTCTGCTAACGAGGAACAGAGACTTAAACTTAGATCTGGTCATTGAGGCTTAATGTCAGCAATTATACAGTCACACACAAGCCAGTAGAAAGCAATTGGGAATGTCAAGACACACATTGATGGGTCAGTGTTACTTTAGGATATTAAAGGTTCTGTGTACCAGCTGGATACCTGTTGTAGAAATATTAATGTGCTGTCAATACCCTGAATACTGGAACAAGGCAAGGGGAATGAATTACATTCCCCTGTTTTGATATTTCAGACAACTCTCTTTTCCCTTCCTCCTGCTTGTACATGTTCCTGGATGTGTGATTTCTGATAGATCTTATCTCCACCTCTGTTTTGAACAGCCGCTGACAACCCTCACAAATATTTCTGGGCTGACTTCATCTCGGTCCTGATACACCGTGTGCAAAATACAAATGCACAACACAGAACCTCACTCCATCAAACAACCTCAGTATTGACAATGGCCCCTTAGTGTGGGTTGGGGCAGTTGGAAAACTGCCCTGTGCCCTAGAGTTAGCTCACTGAACCGACCATTAAAGAACATTAGAAATAGGAGCAGGAGGAGGTTAATCTCACACTGTACTTTTAAAAATGGCTCTTTGTTTTTATAAATTTAGACTGAATTAAATTTAGCAGTGAACAGTCTAATCAGTGGAACCTGAATTAACCCTTCAAACTGATTCAGCTAAAAAGAGACAGAAACATCAGTTTTAATCTCAGACACTAAATAAGGGAATAATACTGACGTTAATTGAACAGAAGCAAAATCAAACAAAAATTCACTTTTCAAATAATCAAAGACTCATCAATCAACTTGTTCAATGAACACATCCTTATCCAATAGTTAACAAGGGGAGAGAATGTTGAAAGCATACGCATCAGCAAAACCCGACAGGAGTCACAATTTCAAATGGACAGCATATCTATAAGAAGCGAACATCAATCAATTCTCCACTCTCTGCCCGCTGGGCCTAGTGCCAAACTCACCAGCTTTGCTTAATATTCATTCAGGGGATGTGGGATTCGCTGGCTGCGCCAGCATTTATTGCCCATCCCTAAATGACCCCTTGAAAAGATGTTCATGAGCTGCCTTCCTGATCCGTTGCATTCCACCTGGTGCAGGTACACGCATAGCATTCACAAGGAAGTTTTCAATGAACAGCATGACACTAGGGAGTTTTGAGGAACAACGTGTCCTTGGCGTGTGTGTCCATAGATCTCTGAAGGCAGAGGGGTATGTTCGTGGGGTGCTGAAAATGGCATATGGGGCACTTGCCTTTATCAATCGAGGCATAGATTACAAAAGTTAGGAAGTCATGTTGGAGTTGTATAGAAGCTGATTGAGGCCACAACTGGAGTACTGTGTGCAGTTCTGGTCGCCAGATTATAGGATGGATGTGATTGCACTGGAGGGGGTGCAGAGGAGATTCACCAGGATGTTGCCTGGGGTTAAACATTTAAGTTAAGAATAGTGCATGGATAGACTTCTGTTGTTTTCATTGGAGCAGAGAAGACTGAGGGGTGACCTGATCAAGGTGTACAAGATCCTGAGGGGCATGGACAGGGCATACAGGGAGCAGTTGTTCCCCTTAGCTGTAGGGTATGTGACAAGAGGGCATAATGTCGAGATGAGGGGCAGGAGGTTTAGGGCGGATCTGAGGAAAAACCGTTTTACCCCGAGGGTGTTGACGGTCTGGAATGCGCTGCCTGGGAGGGTGGTTGAGGCGGGTTGCCTTACATTCTATAAAAAGTATCTGGATGAGCACTTGGCACATCATAACTTTCAAGGCTATGGGCCAAATGATGGTAAATGGGATTAGGTAGGTAGGTCTGGTGTTTCTCACGTGTCGCTGCAGACCCGATGGGCCGAAGGGCCTCTTCTGCACTATGATTCTGCGATTCTGTGTGAATACAAACCCTCCAAGTGCGCAGCGCGTCTCCAGTACCGATTATGTGGAAGTGCAGCGCTCCATCAGTACTCACCGTCCGACTGTTCAGTCATCCCTCCGGACTGAGTTCTGAGATGCAAACTCCCTCAGTGCTGATTATATGAAAGTGCAGCCGCTCTCCCACACACATTGCAGCTCAGATTAATGGACCCCCCTCTGTCAGCTCAGCACACCCTCAGTGTGCAGCCGCACTCTCACACACATTGCAGCTCAGATTAATGGATCACCCTCTGTCAGCTCAGCACACCCTCAGTGTGCAGCCGCACTCTCACACACATTGCAGCTCAGATTAATGGATCACTCTCTGTCAGCTCAGCACACCCTCAGTGTGCAGCAGCACTCCCGCATTATTGCCACTTCGAAAGTGCATCGCTCCCTCAGAACTGACCCTTTTTTCACTCCGGGGCTACCCGAGGGCTTACCCTCCAAACGTGCTGTGCTCCCTCAGGAGTGGCTCTCTGACTTTGTGGTATTCCCTCAGTACTGACCGGTTGACAATGGTAAGTGCTTGCAAGCTGACACCATGATAGCTCAGCACTCCCTCTGCACTGAAAACTTGGCATTGCAATGCTCGATCAATCCCACGGTAATGGTTCTCTGACAGTGCAGTGCACAATTAGAACTGGTCTTCATACACTGCAGCACTTCCGCCCTACCTATTAGTTCATAGTTCAACCACAAACAATCAAATGCTTATTACTGGCCCTCCGGAATGCTGCACTACATCAGTACTCAGAGAGAGAGAGAGAGACAGACAGACAGGCAGACTGAATGACAGAGACAGAGTCAGAGAGAGAGAGAGTAACGGAGAGTTAGGGAGAAAGAGTGAGAAAGGAAGAGAGAGAAGGAAAATAATTGTCAGCTAGAATGAGTAAGAGATGGAGCCAGGCAGACAGAGAGAGGGGGGAAAGGGAGAGAGAGAGAGAGAGAGAGAGAAGAAGAAATATATACTGTGAAATAGAGACATAGAGAGAGTTAGTTACACAGGGTCATCAAGGGGGAAAGAGCGAGAGAGAGATGCAAGGGCAGTGGCAAATAGAGAGAGCAGCAGAGAGAGACTGATAGAGAAATCCACATTGCGCAAGATATTGACAAATGGAATGAGGGAGAGAGACAGGCAGAGTGATATGGAGAGAGAGAGAGAAATGATTAAGACAGCAACAGAGAGTGAAAGAGAGTCACAGTGACTGAGAATCAGAGAGGCTGAGAGAGACAGATGGAGTTGAGAGAGAAATAATGGGAGACAGCCAGAGAGAAAGATAAAGAGGCAGATAGACATCTACAGGGTGCCAGAGGCAGAGAGAGAGGCAGCGCGGGAGATAGAGTGAGAGAGATAATAACAACAGAACGGGGGAGGCAGAGAGAGCAGAGAGCAAGGGAGAGAGAGGGAGAGTGAGAGGAAGAGAAAGAGAGGCAGAGCGGGACGGAGGGTGGGAAAGAGAGGGCGATTCAGAGTGAAGCAGAGAGGGAGACAGCGAGACAGGCACAGGCAAAGGCAGAGACAGGAAACGAGATGCAAAGAGAGGAAGAGAGGCAGGGATAGAAATATATTGAAAGAGAGAGACAGAGATAAGTACAGACAGGGAGAGCAGGAATGGGACCGAGAAAATCAAGGGCAGACCTCACGGGAGAGGGATAGAAAGGGAGATAGAGAGTCAGGGATAGGGAAAGAGACAGTTAGAGATGGAAAAATAGTAAGCACGAGAGACACAAAGAGATAGAGAGGAGGTTGGAGAGGAATGGGAGGCCGAGGCAGAGAGAGAGACTGATAAAATCAGACAGAGACAAGGAGAGAGACTTTGATCGGGGGTAATACAGAACGAGTGAGACAGAGAATGAGTGGGGCGGCTATATAAATGGAGGCCGAGAGAGACAGCGAGAGAGAGAGAGAGAGAGAGAGAGAGAAAGGAAGAGGAAGACTGAAGCAGACATAGTTACAGAGGGAGCCAGAGGCTTAGAGACAGGCAGACAGTGATTGAGGGAGACAGATAGAGAGAAAGAGACAAGAAGACAGACATATACAGAGATAGACAGCACTCACACGGAGTGCCAGAGACAGAGATAGAGAGAGAGTTAAAGAGAGACAGCGATACAGAGACAGAGAGAGACAGAGAGAGAGAGAGATAGCCATCGAGGGTGAGATAGTGATAGATAGGGAAAGAGAGAGGGGGATAGTGAGAGAACTAGAGAGTGTAAATAAACTTATTTTTCATGGACTGTCGCTTTAAAATTGGGCTGCAGCTTTAAAAAGGACCATGGCTACTGTTTAAAGGGCAGTTCACAGAAATGGAATGAGGACTATCTACAATCTTGCTATCGTGTGAAATAGCGTGCCATAAAAGAGGAGGATTTTTCTGGAAAGGATCCCTGGATAACAGTTCTGTTGAAGGGTCATGAGGACTCGAAACGTCAACTGTGCTCTCTCGACCGCTGCTGCCAGACCTGCTGAGTTTTTCCAGGTATTTCTGTTTTTGTTTTTGTTTAGGATTGCCAGCATCCGCAGTCCGTTGCTTTTATCCCTGGACTAATGGGAATTGTCTGACGACAACATTTGAATGATCTCCTGACCAGGTGACAGGGTTTTGTGTGGTAACAGTGCAGGCATTTCAGATCCTAGCCTGCAAAGAGGGGTGACATAAACCTCTCTCTCTCCAGTGTTTTTTAAGATTGCAGCAAGCATCTAGCTGGCTATTTCTCACAATTGGTAACCTGCTTTCTCTGAAAACCTTTGTAAAGAAGCAAAGGGGGGAAATCACCAGTAGAGACTTTAAAAGCAAGGTTTTCAACCAGTGAACAACAGACGGAACGTGCTGGGTGATCAGCTCGTGTCATTAACAAAAAGAAACGCAAGGAATTTTGATGACCTCAATCAAAAGCAACTCATTTAAGCCTGTACTCCGGATTGGTGTTTTTGAACAGCTTTACCTCACCCCTTAAGTTCCATTATTTTAATTTTGTATTTGTGTGTGTGTGTGTTTGTGCGTTTTGTGCTTGTGTGTGTGTGCATAGGGGTTTAAGAAGGGGTGGAGTTTGAGTTATTGAGTTACAAGTTGGCAATTCACATTTCTTTCTTTTGCAACTTGTTAAAGACAGTTTGTAAAATAAGTAGTTCTTTACTTCGTAGGTTTACAAACCTGGTGCTGGTATTCCTTTAATCTAGATTAAACATTCAAACAGAATTGGGGCAATGTGGTCGTTTGTCCAAACTTTTCACAATATTCACGGCTCTGGGAAAAGTTGGACTTCATAATACAGAACACTATCCCCATTGATCGTGACAGCAGATACAGCGATAGAGATACAGACAGAGGCAAAGGAAGGGAGAGACAGAGAAAGACATATAGAGGGACAAAGAGAGACAGAGGCGAAGACCGAGAAAGGGAATGAATGAAAAAAAGACAGAGGGAGGAGGAGCCATAAACATAAACAGATTTAGAGGCAGACACATCTGGGGAGAGTGTGTGTGTGTGTGTGTGTGTGTGAGAGAGAGAGAGAGAGAGAGAGAAAGAGAGAGAGAGAGAGAGTGAAGAAGGGGCTAGAAGGATAGATAGACATAGTGTGACATAAAGTGACTTCGAGAGGGAGAGGGATATTCAGAGCAACATGGCGAGAGGCAGAGAGAGCAAGAGAGAGAAAGAGTGAGAGTGAGACTGACAGTTAGAGAAATAAGTCCAGGCAGGTGTGGGGGAGAGAGCGACAGAGGAAGAAGGGAAGTGAGAGAGGTAGAGCTTGTGAGGGATAGACAGACATAGAGAGATGGAGAGACGGAGGGAGGGTGAGAGGCAGAAAGGGACAGAGAGAAAGTGAAAAGGATTGAGAGAGAGTGAAAGTGAGGGAGATTGGGGAAGAGCGAAGGGGAGAGAAAGTGTGAGACACAAAGAGAGATTGAGAGGGAGGCAGAGATATAGTTCGTGGGAGAGATGTTCTTACACACAGAGAGTATGAGAGAAAATGAGAGAAGGGGAGAGAGAGAAAGGCAGGGAATGAGGGGCAGAGAGGCAGAACATTAGAGCACCGCACAATCAGGGAGAGAAACGTATAAATAGAGAGTGTCTGAGAGAAAGATCAAGAGAGAAGGCCAGAGAGAATAATAGGGAGGGAGACAGACACAGAATGGAGACAGAGGTTAAGAGAGAGAAAGCAGGAAGCAGGAGTGAAAGAGGAAGAGCGAGAGGGAGAGAAGTAGATTGAGGGAGAGAGAGGAATATTGAGATAGAGAGAGGAGTATGGAGAGAAAGAGGGAGAGAGAGAGAGAGAGAGAGACGGAGGGGTGGTGGAGAATGGTCGAAAGAGGCAGAGAGGGAGAGAGATAATTAGTGACACAGAGATTGGTACACAGAGGGAGAGACCGAGGGGGAGAGAGACAGAGACAGGGAAAGAGGCAGAGAGAGACAAAAGGCGAGGGAGAAAGAGAGAGGGAGAAAGGGAGAAATAGAAAGTAAGTGATAGAGAAATAGATGGGGAGAGGTGCAGAGAGAAAGAGAGTGAAGCGTTCTGATGGGGATAACTGGGGAGATTGTAGGGGAAACGAGTCACAGGGGGTCGGTGTCGGTCATAAGCTGAGGCACAGTGAGGTTGTGAGGTGGCCTCAGAAGCTCTGAAAAATCATCACTCCCCTGCTTCACCTGCCGACTGCGTATATACTGACACAGGGAGAGGGGTGGTGGAAATTTAACCGTGCCCAACAACTTCCATACCAGGTCCGCTTCCATAACCATGGCCATGGGAGCCGGTTATAACGTTAAAACCATAATCCAATAATGAAGATGAAGGGACTGTGCTATGAGGAGAGATAGAGTAGCATGGCATAATATTCCCCAGAATTTGGAGTGAGTGGTGCACTCACTGAAACATATAACCTTTTTTCCTGAGTTGGACAGTGCAGATGTTCCTTAGGAAATACATGTTCAAAACCTTTCAGTTCTGGCACCATCATCGCGATTCTTTAATATTCTTCCCCAGTATTGCTATATCCCTTGTATTTTATGGTTACTTGATGTGATTTTCATTGCGATTGCAAAACTAGCATTTGTTGCACATCCCAAATTGCCCTTGAGCTGTGAGCTTTGTTAGGCTGTTTCAGTGACCAGTTAAGAGTCGGCAACATTGCTGTGGACATAGAGTCACTTGTAGGCCCGATAAGGACGGCAGATTTACTTTTGTAAAGAACATTTCTGAACAACATGGTTTTTCCGGTCCTGAGAACATCCTTGTAAATCTCCTTTGTTCCCTCTCTAGTGCAATTACACCCTATCTGTAATGATGTGACCAGAACTGCGCAACGATTATTCAATCAAGTCACTCGATGCCTCTTCTTAACCACATTTTTGGACAGACCTGCTACATTTAGCGATCTGCGGACATTTAGCTCAATGCCCCTCACTTCCTCTACACCTCTCATTATGCTGCCATTTGCCTTGTAAACCTTTCTCTTGTTTGACTTCCCGAAGAGCATCACCTCAAACTTCACTGGCTTTGATTATATTCGTCACTTCTCTGCCCATCTGCCCAGTCCATCGATATCTTCTTCCGGTCTACAATAATCCTCCGCCATATCTACCAAGCTGCCAATTTTTATTTTTTGTGATATCTGCAAAGTTCTTGATCACACCTGTATTTATGCCCAAATCCTTATTATATACCATAATATTGGACAGGAGCTCAAAATGAGACGTGCAGAACCCCAAGAGAAAACAACCCTCTGGTCACAAAAATGACGATAAACCAAGATGCTTTGTTCCCTGACGTTGGGCCTAAATTTTGTATCTAGCTTGCCCTATCCCCCTGGATCTGCAGTGATTTTATTTTTCACCAGCCCGATTTCTGTGACTTTGTCAAAAGCCTTGAATAAATCCATCGAGACCACACCAAATGCGCAATCACAGTTTGCCATAAATTGACATGTCTATAAATGTTTTCGCAGAAGTGGCTTCAGATGTTATCGAACTCCTTACTCAGAGTTCCATCAAACAATGATCACCTCTCTAATCTCACACTGAACTTGGGTCTGTTTTCACGCTCCTGTCATTGTTGGTGGAAGCTGTGCAATACCGAGCTCCCTCTTATTGAACCCCGGATTATTTCCTCCCTCTGACCGTAGGAATATTCAAACGTCAGGAATGGGTGCAATTGTACCACTTAAATCACAGGATAGAAAAACAGGTTTGAGAAACAGAGGCTTTGACATTTTTGAAAATAATTCACCCCAAAACAAAACATCACCCAATGCACACACATGTACTGCTACAACAAAGCTGATGGTAAATGCTGAATTGTTAAAATCCCAAAGGGAACTTTAAACAACTGTCACAACTGGTTTTGAGGTTTGTATAGAATTTGAGATGCTTACCTTTAATAATGTATTTATAATACCACCAAGGCTTCAAGGTATTTATAAAGCTAAATTAAACGTTTATTAACAAGATTAATGATTTCAAATGCACACTGTCACACTGAACACAGAGTGAACACTGAAACCAGAGCCCACACTGAACACTGAGCCCACACTGAACACAGAGCCCACACTGAACACAGAGCCCACATTGAACACAGAGCCCACTCTGAACACAGATCCCACACTGAAAACAGAGCCCACACTGAACACAGAGCCCACACTGAACACAGAGCTCACACTGAACACAGAGCCCACACTGAACACAGAGCCCACACTGAACACAGGGCCCACACTGAACACAGAGCCCACACTGAACACAGAGCCCACACTGAACACAGAGCCCACTCTGAACACAGAGCCCACAATGAACACAGAGCCCACACTGAACACAGAGCCCACACCGAACACAGAGCCCACACCGAACACAGAGCCCACACTGAACACAGAGCCCACACTGAAAACAGAGCCCACACTGAACATAGAGCGCACCCTGAACATTGCACCAACAAATAACACAGAGATCGCTGAACACAACGGCCGCAGGGAACACAGAGCACGTACTCAATTCAGAGATCAAAATGTACACAGAGCTCACTCTGAACACCGAGCACGCACTGAACAAAGAGTCCTCACCAAGGATCCTTAGTTAGCATTTTCCAAACCCACGACCACAACCAAATAGAAGGACAAGGGCAACGGATATTGGGAACACAACCACCTGGAAGCCCACATCCCACGAATGAACAGTAAAAGGAGATATTTCTCATGATCAATCCATCTCTCACATACCCAGTCATCCTGCCCAATCCCTCCCTTGCTTGTGACATTCATCCATCATTTCTTCTGTTTACGGCAGTTCCAGAAGGATCAATGTCTAAAGGACTTGAAGCGGGAAGACATTCAGTGCTCAGGTGTGGATCCTCCGGAACCGTGAATCAGGTGGAGAATGTCACTGATCAGCCGTGATCCCATCTCCGTGTGTTTTACAAACTTGTTCGATGATGGCCCTGCTTTAAATTGAGCTTCTATAACATAATGAATCTGTCAGCAAATTGATCATGTACAGCTAGACATGTGTGATTCTGATACCGCTATTGATTCAGCTCCACATTGCAAGAGATGGGGGCAGTTTTACAGTCTTTTCTTTCTTAAATAGAAAATGATGCCCCTCTTTTAAATTAGTTACCGCTGGTCAGGCTGAAGCCAGACTGATCCTTCCAGCTCCGGCCTGTTCCAGGAATGAAGTGATCTCCTGTTTAATGAAGGATTTCCATTAAAGATCTCCCTCTGAGTACAGGTCCTAAAGCTTCATGGAGCTGTCAATACTGAGAACGGGCACAGGTACGACAGGTAAACCCTGGTTAGAGGTCAGCCTCTGGGAATATATCATGTTTTTAATCAATGTTTCTGTAGAATGGGGGAATAATAAGGTGCTGGGATTTCCAAAATCAAAAATAGACTCACAAGTCAAGATTTTATTTCATTTAAGAGGATTATTTTTGACAATAGCTGTGTTAGTCCTGCTGTATAAACATATATTGATGCTGGTGAGATAGGAAGAAAATGTAAGGGGAACAGCTGAATTAACTGAATTAACTGATAAGAGGTGGATTGACTGACATATTCCTGACAGGGAATTTAATTCCTGAGAAAGTGAAAAGTGAGATTTTTTTTTCCATTTTCACTGACGAGAATCAATAGAAATGTTGTGAAATGATTCATTGACCGTGCAGGGTAAACCTGTCAATCTGCACAGGTCAGCAAGCAGGGCTTCCATTGATGGGCAATCAGACAAGGAAATCTCTCCGTTACAAAGACATCAATAAAGTGGCTGAATGCAAGGAGCATTCCAATTGCAAGGGTTTGAGTGGCTGAATACTGAGCTTACAACTGGAACACGCTCGAGTCTCTGATAATCTCTGACGGGACATCAGATTGTTTTAAACCTTTCTTATTAATTGAATTTTGTGCTCAATAAATTCCTCAACGCTTAACCTCAACGGTTCAAAACGCTCCCATATCGTGAGAATGGCTGTATCATCATAAACCTTTATCTCTCCCTTTCAATTAAGGGCTGCTCACTGAGTGGTGAGGGTCAGCATCAGACAGGTTGGGAGTCTGAGCGCTTAGTTGTTGCCACAATCTCAGCTCCCACGGTCGAAGCCTCTTCTCAAACCCGTTTCGCTGGTTTGAGATTAAAGTGTTCCAATGCCACCCTCTGCTGGCAGCTCACCGCCACTACAGGCGCTGCTCTTTGCCGGTCTCAGAGAAGTTCAGTTACTGCATGGCTGCATCTGGGAACAGATTGATCAAGAGTGCATATTGAACAGTACTGTCAGGGATTGGAGTCTGCAGCAAGGTGCACAGTGCCCTCGGCTGCTGCATTCGACCTTATACCACCTGATCTTGTACATGAAATCCTTCATCATTTCCCATTGGAGATATTGGCTGGAGATAGTAGTTGGGGATTATTTCAGACTGCAATGTGCACATTCGGTACAGTTATCAGACTCTAATCCCATTCAGAATGGAAATAGATAAACTTTGCTGTACTCTGTAATTCAGCTGCAATACATTTGGAATGTTTAACCCGACGGGTTGGATCTTGCTAAAGTTTTTTTTAAAACACCTTCAAGACAATTTTCTCAATTTATCTCAGATCCTTTGTGGTTAGAAAATATATTAAAAATACGAAATGTGTGTTAGACATGATTTATTGTTACATTTAATTCTATAAGAACCCCACACATCCATATTCCTGGTATGTCTCACTCTTCCCCAGTGAACCTGCAGTATCAGAAAACTCGACCAGTCCCCCTGGCATGGTTACCCCCTTCCTGTTCTTATTTTCCTGCAGGGAAACGGTGACATTTAACCCCACCCCCGCCACTTTTACATCTAGTGTTCAATGTATGAGGTCCCTAGAGGGAGAGAGCTGACACTAGGAATGGGTTTGGGCCGTGGCCGCTCCAGGATCCATGAAGTTGGGTGCTATCTTGCTCTGTCCCCATACATATATGGGCCTCCCCACTCTGTTACCAGAGTCAGATCTCCGCTCGGCCCTCTGCCAACACAGTAAGAGGAAATGCCCGGTTTTTCCCACCACAGCATCAGGACCTGCCCCTCACTGGCACCAGAGCGAATGGCCCCAGCCTCACTGTCCCTATGGCAGCAGAGCCTCCCCGCTCTCTAATCATAGTCACACTATCCACCATAACCTCTGTCGCCAGAGCGATAGGAGAGAACCCGCTTGGTCAGGGCACGGACAATCCCTGCCCCCCACATTTTACAATGGGGACAGGACTGCCCACCAAACTGTCACAACAGAAGCAGCTCATCTCCCCGCTGGAAGAGAGAAATCAACTGATAAAATATTGGAAACTATCAGTGATTCATTTCTTCAAATCCTCGAAAGTATCGAAGAATTGGAGAAAAGGGATATTTCAGCACATTCTTTAACTGCTCCCTGAACTTAGTCTGGGTCACGGCGTAAATCCCAGTGTTTGTGCAGCAACTCAGGAGCTGCAGCATGAAGCCCAATTCCCGCACATAGTTACCCATCCATAGAGAATCGGCCACCGTATAAAACATTCGCCTACCTATAGAATACACCATTAAGATCGCCCACAACAGAATGAAATTGGCCTAGATAAGAAATAGTAAAATGATTGATTTTCTCCGACTCTCCATCTCTGGGTCTCTGGGACTCTCCCCACTGCTGTGAGCCCGGAGTCTCCTGCGGGCTCTGCTGCTCATTAAAATGTGTCTGACGGTGAGAACATTGAGCAGCAGAATCAGTACAAATGGGGCACAGGGAGTAAGAATGTGATGGAGGAATTCGATAGATATCCAGACCGGATTATCCTGAACTTCGAATGTTACAACACAAAACCAGGGTCTGTTCCTCAGCATATACAAACCTGTTAGCATAAAATACCAGAAAATATTCTTTAAGAAGTTCAGCACAGTCACTGATCCTAGAACCACGGCCGCCGTTTTCTCAGTGCAATATTTACTTTTTAGCTTCTGGCAACAAATGGCCACAAACCGATCAAAGGTGAAAGAGACGGTCAACCAGACAGAACAGTCAGTGGCTGCATAAAGCAGGACTGCATGGATATTACACACAGGCATGGACCACAGGAAATTAAAATATTCCCAATAAACAATTGGAATGTTTCTCAATATCAGGTCGACAATAATGACCGATAGATCCGCTGCTACCATGGACACCAGGTAGCGAGTGACACATTTGGATAGACCACAATTTCTTCGAGTTAGGATCACAATCGTCAGTAGGTTTACTGTAAGAAACAATGAAAACAGTGGAATTATACAACATGCTCAAATTATAAAAATCTGTTTTGTTGAAGGCGCTGAAATGTTCCACTATGTTGCTGCACCTAGTGACATATTGAAACTGCTGTAGATTCACTAATAAATTGAACTGTCTGTTATATGGTGGAAGGCAGTGTAGATGAAATAGGCACTGAAATTGCGGAACTCGACGATTATCATAATCCTGATGTCTCATCTTTCCTGAACTGGTTGAAAAAGGTAGCAATCTCGAAACACTTCAAATTTTGATGGAGCAGTGTAATGCAGTTAAACATGTTTTATACAATTAATTGCCATGTACAGTGAGACTTAACAGGGACGCCAATAATAGCGAGGATGGGATAGTAACACGCCTGAATAACCTGGAGCGCCCAATAGACCCGGCTTTCCAATGACATCCACTTGTAATATGTAGAAAGTTGATAAAGCGCCGCCGATAAACTCCTGCTCATTGCCGTAACATTCCAATCTATTGTTCTCAGATTCTGATCCACTGTTGTAACATTCCAATATATTGTTCTCAGATTCTGATCCATTGTTGTAACATTCCAATCTATTGTTCTCAGATTCTGATCCATTGTTGTAACATTCCAATCTATTGTTCTCAGATTCTGATCCATTGTTGTAACATTCCAATCTATTGTTCTCAGATTCTGATCCATTGTTGTAACATTCCAATCTATTGTTCTCAGACTCTGATCCATTTTTGGGACATTCCAATGTATTGCTCTCAGATTGTCATATAGTCTCCCCCTCTCTCTTTGAACAGCAGGTCCCGGTTAGTGAGAGAGCTGAGAGTTCTGCTGTCACTATGAACTAACACATTGGGGAAACTCCCTTATTAACAGCAGCGGGAAGGATCCATGGAGACTGGCATTCATTCCAGCCACTGAACAAACAGGTTCAGTTAACTCTTTCAATCCAATTCCTCTTGCAACCCACTCAAGTGGTATATTTAGCTGGTCTAGCTGGGGTGTATGACTGTTTTTTCGGGTCGGAAAAGTGTGAAGAGAGGATTGAGAAGAAGAAAATCTGAGAAATAAATGACTTGTTCAATGCAAAAGATGGGGTGGACAAAAGCAATTCATTAAATATTGCAGGGCACACATTTTAGATTATAAAAATAACAATATATTTTAATTGAGAAATGGAACCAGAGTTTACAAAAGTAAGACTGTCAGACAAAAAATGTGTAAATCTATAAGTCTTTGTGAAGTATCGTGTCTAATTCTGGGGAACCCATTTCAGGAAGGATGTCAGGGCCTTGGAGAGGGTGCAGAGGAAATTTACTGGAATCGGAAAAGGGATGAGGGTCTTGAATTAGTTGGAGAGAATTCAGGGGAGGTTTAATGGAGACATTTAAATTCATGATGAGCGTTAATAGAGTAAATAACGAGAAGCTGATGATCCTGGATTCCGTGTCAGTAACGGGAAGAATGATTTCAGAAGTGATTGACAGGGATGCAGGGATGGGTTGAATAGTAAGTCTCACTGTATACGATGATCAGTTCAATAAACCATGATAAACTCCTTTTCACCAAAAGCTCAGTTGTTCCGAGAGGGCAATATTTCAAAACAGCTCCGGAGAGCAGAGATGGCAGAATAATGATTAACATCGAGTACCGCAATTTCGGTATCATATGTATCCCTATTTAACCTCTACTGTCTTCTACCATATCACAGTCATTTCAGTTTAATATTTCAGGTACAATAGTTTCAGTATGTTACTGGATTGCAACAACATCGTGGATATATTCAGCACCTTCTGGCAAACTGATATTTTTTTACTTTAAGCTTCATGTATAAGTCCACTGTTTTCTCTGTTCCTTACAGTGAACGTAGTGACAACTGTGATCTTAACTGAGGGAGATTGTGGTCTGTCCAAATGTGCAGGAATTGAGCTTCACGCTGCAGCTCCTGAGCTGCTGCACAAACACTGGGATTTACGCCGTGAACCAGACTAAGTTCAGGGAGCAGGTAAAGAATGTAGTGAAATATCCTTTTACTCCAAGTCTTCGATGCTTTCGAGGATTTGAGCACTGTTGCTCCTGTGCGTCGGTGGTGGACAGAGTGAACATTTGCGCATGGGGTGCCAATGAAGCAGACTGCTTTGTCCTGGACGGCGTCGAGCATCTTCAGTGTTGTCGGAGCTGTACTCATCCAGGCAAGTGGGGAGTATTGCATCAAAATCCTGCCTTGTGCCTTGTAGATGATGCCTGCAATATTTGAATCAGTGCCAATTGTTGTCGAACCTTTAAAAATTATAATCGCCTTTTGAGAAAGTACCAGGAACCAAACCTCAAATTTTAAAATTTACAAGAAATGTAATTTAAATTGTCAAAATTAAAACTACCTCTTTTGCATTTGTAATGATCTGTATCCAGATTAGATGCCCCATATGTTTATGAACAGTTTTTTTGTCTGTGGATAGCATCCCCGGTATTCAAAAAAAACCTGTTAAATTACACTGCAATTTACATCTCAATATTGTCCCAAATTCAAATTACAGTGCTGTTGAAAAGCAAATTTCGGTTAATATATAGTTCATCTCTACAATAAACCCATTTTTTATCTATTGGAATCTAGTCCGTGTGTTTGTGTCTTTTGGTTTTCCTAGAATCCTTTTGAATTTCAGGTGATGTTTTTCCCCTAATAATTTTAGAATACCAACCCGTATAGGTCAATCCCAGTCAGCTTGGAAGATGCTGATACTAGTCTGAAAAGGGGTGGCTCATCTAACCCTGTTTAGCTTCATGATACCTTCAAATTGTGATTTTTCTTAGCCAGCAATCTCAATTCAAACCTCATACACAAAACTATGGAATATTTCAGTATAACTTTCCTTGAATCTAACATGGGGCTTTCAACCCTAAAGTGCTGAACTATACGCACAAATGACAATTTACGGGAGAAAATACATTAAACCTCAAATACAAATGCTTCATTGCAGACAAACAAACATATGCGTAGAGGTCTGTATTTGTATTGCTGTATCCTTGGCTTAACGACTTAAGACTCTCATAGTCTAAATGAAACTTCAAATAGCAATGGGGGAAATAAAGGGATCTTGAAGGCTCCACCTTTAGGCCCACCAAGCTGACGTAAGCTCACATTTCCCCTGCTCCTGCCTGTCAGTGCTTATTAACTTCCTATGGCTACCCGATTTTCTCTCTTTCTCCCTCTTTCTCTTCTCAGCAAAAGCAGCTCTTGAAACTTAGATGAATTATGCAAGGTAAGAATAACCATCGCCCCTTTCTTTGCCTTAACCGTATAATTCTACGCACCACTGTTTTTGTACTCGGAGGATTCTCTGTGGATTCCACCCACTTTGTGCATTTCAGTGACTAACCTTGAATGTTGTTCCGCTATGTACCTAGTAATGCATTCCGGGGTTCCCCAGTCGAGTTCGATAGCTCTATTCTGTTTTGCTGAGGGCTTTCTGTTCTTATATCCCCGTCTGTCTTGGCGCGGTAGGTTCCCGCGGCCCCAACAATTTAGCTATTTGAGGTATAAGCGGTCGAATTGTTTAACTGGCGTCTGGCCTGCGCGGCTTCGGCTAAGGTTTTATCAAAAACCATAGCCCGCCTGCACGGCTCTACCTCCTCTCAACTGGGGTCTGTGGTGCGCGGCTGCGGCTGAGGTTGAATGTCTAACTCTACCCCACCTGCGCGGCTCTGCCTCCTACCGGCGCCTCCTATCTCCTGTCTTGAGTCGTCCTCCAGATTATTGTGAAACTTGACCGGACCGTTCTCGGGTAGGCTTACTGCGCTAACTACAGGTGGTAAATGAAATAGACTCGTCCACTTTGCAGAGCCGCCCCGAGGATCCGATCTGAGTATCCTGCCGACTACGCCAAACTGCTGTGTTTACTTTGACAAACGGACCACAGGTGGCTCAGGTACAGGTCACCATCGTTTATTCGAGCAATTGCAAGGAGAGAACCATCTCGATGCAGCTTGAGATCGCACTCTGCTAAAGTACAAGTGTTCAAAATATTTATACATTATTGTTTACATACAAGAACATTTTCCAGACTCCTATCTCATCAACATTTAGGTTAACCTTAAACAGACATCTCTGGTAACAGTTACATGCATGGTATGTCACTATTTTTTCACCCAGGCAGAAACATTGCCTCCTAACTCACATGAATACTTATCTACAGTGTTTGAATTATATCAAGACAGTTTCCAACATGTGTTTCTGACCTTCAGCCCCGCTCTGGTCATGTGAGGTTGTATCTGATAGAGCACCGTATGGTATCTAATGCTTGAGTCCACAACCACAATCAGCTATTAGCATGATGTTTCCGTTTATTTTAAATACAGCAGATTTTATGCTACTCAAGTGCACAAGGTCTTATCTATTCCTTCTCACAGTTCCGATTCCTCGGTTGTATTTTACTCATCTCCGTGTCTCAATGCTTTTTCTTTCTCAATTATTCCAGTGGATATTCTAAATGGTGACCGAGGTGACTATGAAGGAGAAGGGGCCTTCTCCAGCTCTCTGTCACCATCATCCCTTCAATAGTGTTCAGTGCTCTCAGGTTTTGCCTGTTTATCTGTTGCTTTATTGCTGTGCTCTGGTTCTTGAAGTTAAGCTCCACTTTCTGCTTCAAAGGTTGAATTTCATTCGTTTTCCGTAAGAATTTCCGGCTTCTCCTGTGCTGTTGTCGTTTGGAGTCAGCAAATTTCAGGCACTGAAATTGTTAAAGAGCCTTTAATTACATAGACCCTTAACCCAGGAAAAAAAAAAACACGGCCCAAGACGTTAATACCGGCCTTAAAACTAATACAGAGTCTATGACTAATGCAGACGCTGAAAGCTAGAGAGCCGATGACACAAGTGTGTCGCTGAAATAATACAGACAAGGAAACTGATATTGACCATGCAATTAATACAGATCCAGAAACTTATAGAACCAATGAATCGCTTACAGGACATGAATCTAATACAACAACTTAAACTTGCACAGGCACTTAAACAAACACAAATTAAAACTAATATACGCCCTGTTAGGAAATAGAGATAGTTTAAGTAGTTTATATTTGAATTTGTGGGAGTTAGGATGAGTTTTAGCTTTAATGTTTCATTTTGATATGTATTTCTGTATCTCTGTGTTTTAGGAGAGGTTAAATGGAGGTTTAGTTTCACTTTAAAATGCTGCTTGCATTTCACACCTGGAGTTTATGGCTGCTCTAAGGTAAAGGTAAAGACACAAGAGTAGACAATCAATGCTGTTGCCCAGCAACAAGGATCCACCTAGTCAGCTTTCTCCAACAGATATTCATACATATATAAAGAAACAGCAGTTTTAAGTTCAGTTGAAGCCAGGACCCCAGAGAGACTGGGCACCGGGAGAGGGAACTGCAGATTCCCCAGAAGAACAGACATGTCTCAAGCTAAAGTGAAATGCCCAAAAGCCGGGAGAGTGAATGAGCAAAAGTCCAAAGGAAACCTTATAGCCAAAGGAAGTTGTTGGACCTGGGAAAAGGTCCTGTTAAGCGCAGTTAAGAGTGAGGGGCAGGGAGAAACGCTCCAAGCTTCAGATTTAAAGTGAGAACAACTTGCAGAAAGCAACAAGTTTAAAAGATAAAACTGAAGGTCTGTAAATCTTTGCTATGGGCATGTGAAGCAGTGATGTACTGTTTAACTTGAGCTTGTGAGAGAAAGTGCTTGGAAGACAGCTTGAATGCATGTGGTGACTAAGGGAAGAGGAACATCGGAAGTATGGTTCAAAACCCTGGACGTGAACCCTTGTGGAATGTGTCTAAGGAAAAAAAAAACTCTATTTGGGAGAAGATTCCAAGGCGAGGTATTGGAGAGTGAAGACTGGGAACCCTAGTCAAAAGAACAAAATTCAGAGAGAATGGTTGTCTCACGGTTGTCTGGAGGGAGCTGAAGAGAGAACCATAGCATCTGGTTGAGAATGTATCTGTCACATGAGGTTAGAGTGCGCTCTGTCTGACCACAGGGCGCCTTAGGTTTACATGGGGTGAGTACTTAATTTGGACAATAAAGCATAAGATAGCTTTTGTAACTTGTGTTATCCTTATAAATCTATAGTTATCTTAAAGGTATAGTTGTGGGTGAAGGTGTATTGTAATATAGTTCATCTTTTCTTGTTGAATAAGTGTTTCATTCATTTGTTAAATGATCATCAGCTGGCTCCTGTGACTCTGTTTAGTAGCTACTCTCCACATATCTAAACAAACAAATAATTTAAGATCGATCAAGCTGCTCATCACAAAAGGTCACGCTTATCCTGGGGAAAACTCGGCAAGGCAGCATAACACACCCTGATATGAATGTATCTAAAAAAAAAGGATGTACCTAAATCAGGACCTGAATGTAAATTAGACCCTGATGCCAGTACACGTTCTGAAAACTTAAAGGCGAACCCTGAGCCCGAAACAGATCCTGAAACTATTGCAGTCTCTGAAAGGAATACAGAGCTTCAGCAGAGGTCCATATATCTCAGTCTTCGCCCATCAACCTCATACGAACCCTGCCCCTGGGTAACTTGCATATTCACCCCAACTTTGCCCTGTAAACGTAAACCTCCTTCCCTCCCCGAGGTATAACAAGCCCTCCCCTGGTGTAGCTGGTACATTTACCCCTGCCCCTGTGTAACTGCTATATTAACCTCCCTTCCACTGTCTGCCAAACGAATCGCTCCTCCCTGCTCCTCGTGTGCCTATCGCCCACCAGGTCGGAGTATGGGGTAAATCTCTCCCCTCGCGTACCTTCTATATCACACTGCTCCATCACGGCGGCTGGAATAGCTCTCCGTTACCAAGATTCAGCTTCAAAATTCCACAGCCGCCTTCCTTCGCCCATGCCCAGAATTCCTGGCATATCACCTCCTACCCCCTCTGTCTAGTCTACCTCTAACGATGCATGTACCTCATCAATCTACCTCCTGGCTCCGGTGAACTGGGTATAAACACCCACCCACAATGCAGCATGTATACCTCCTTACTCACTGGGGGACATGGACACCCTGCCACCCGGTGGAGATGGTATATCTCCCCATACCCGCCGATACCACTCCTCCCATGTTCCTGCGACATCAAACCCTACCTGTTCGTGTTCTGATTGGACGCTTTTCGTGGTTACTATGGATACCATAGTAGGAGGGGCAACTTGCGATCACGTGGCCGGGAGGAGCTCGTCCACTCTGCTTCAAATGGTGAGCACCCACCCCATATCCACACCCACTCTCTCACAGTAACAGGCCCCGCCCAACCATGACATCACAATAGCAGCGCCCGACTCTCCCTGACAAAGGTAGAAAAGGCCCCGCCCCCTCCCTGAATTTTACACTTCAGTCCCCGCCCCATTCTGAGTATGGAGCAACAGACTCCGCCCCCTCTCTGAGAATGGAGCAGCAGGCCCCGCCCCCGCTCTGGCAATCCAGCAGCAGGCTCCGCCCCCGCCCTAACACTGAGGTAACAGGCTCCGCCCCGTCTGACAAGTCAGCAACAGGTCTCGCCTGCTATTAAAGGGATACATGTCCAACCTCTGTTGGCAGCTCACCGCCACTACTGTTCTTTGACAGAGTCAGAGAAGTTCAGTTACTGCATGTCTGCATCTGGACACAGATTGATGAAGTGTAAATATTGAACAATACAGTAAGAGATTGAAATTTGCAGAGAGTGCACTGTTCGTTCGCGTTGGGCATTCGCTCTTCTGCCAACTGACCCTGTACATGGACTCTCTCCTCATCCCCCATTGGAGATATTGGCTGGAGATGGTGAATATTCCAGGCTGCTATGTGCATATTCATTACAGATATCAGAAACTAATCCAATTCAGAATGGGAATAGATAAACTTTGCTGTGCTCTGTAATTCCTCTGCAATATATTGTCAATGTTTAACCCGACACATTGCATCTTGCTAAAAGTTACTTTTTTTCCCAAGATAGCTGTCGCAATTCCTCACACTGATTATTTCTCTGTAGAAAATATGTTGAAAACACAAACAATATATTGGAAAGAATTCATTGTTACATTTATTTTTATAATAAACACCCAGTGATGCAACTGTTCAAACAACACATTCCACCGTCTTCCTGTTATATCTCACTCTTCCTCAGTAACCTGGAGTAGAAGCAACTTCGCCCAGTCTATCTGCTATGACTTCCCTTCTTCCTGTTCTTATTTCTCTGCAGGCCGACGGTGGCATTGTCCGCACTCCCCCGCCCTCAATCCATCCAGGCTGCAATTTGTAAGGGTCCAGGTGGGAGGCAGCGGACACCAGGATTGGGATTAAGCTACGCAAATAATGACAGGTGCTAGATTAGCTCTATCCCCATAGAGGGAGCGCCCTGCCCATTCTGTTACCACAGTCACAGACTCCGCTCGCCACCCTCACCCCTCTGTCAAAAGAGCCAGAGGGAATGACCCGCTCTCCCCACATCAGCGACAGGCCCTGCCCCTCACTGACACCAGCGCGCCAGGCTCCATTCCCTCTTCGTTTCCACTGCAAAGCCACGAGCCTCATTGTCCCCATGGCCGCAGGGCCCTCCCTGCTCTCTAACCATGGTCACAGGACACACCATACCCTCTGTCGCCAGGGCGATAGGCGGCAGCCCGCTCTGCCATGATAGGGATACGCCCTGGTCCCCACATTTTACAATGGGGACAGGGATGGTCACCACTCTGCCACAACAGAGGCAGCTCACCGCCCCGCTGGAAGATTGATATTAAATGGAAGAAAAGTAGAAACACTCACTGATTAATTTCTTCAAATCATCGAAAGCATCGAAGAATTTGAGTAAAGGGATAGTTCAGCACATTCTTAAACTGCTCTTTATGGGGTATGTGGAACATTCTTTGTTCCAGTCATAATCCGGCCCACAACTCTTTCTCCGGTACATCGATGATTACTTCGGTGCTGCTTCATGATCTTGTCGGGACCTGGAACAATTAATTAATTTTGCTTCCAATCTCCACCCCTCCATTATTTTCACATGGTACATCTCTGACACTTCCCTTCCCTTCCTTGACCTCTCTGTCTCAATTTCTGATGATAGACTGTCCACCAATATCCATTACAAGCCTATCGACTCCCACAGCTACCTCGACTAAAGCTCCTTACACCCAGCTTCCTGTAAGGACTCCATCCCATTCTCTCAGTTCCTTCGCCTCCGTCGCATCTGTTCTGATGACGCTACCTTCAAAAACAGTTCCTCTGACATGTCCTCCTTCTTGCTTAACCGAGGTTTTCCACCCACGGTCGTTGACAGGGCCCTCAACCGTGTCCGGCCCATATCCCGCGCATCCTCCCTCACACCTTCTCCTCCTTCCCAGAAACATGATAGGGTCCCCCTTGCCCTCACTTATCACCCCACCAGCCTCCGCATTCAAAGGATCATCCTCCGCCATTTCCGCCAACTCCAGCATGATGCCACCACCAAACACATCTTCCCTTCACCCCCCCTGACGGCATTCCGTAGGGATAGTTCCCTCCGGGACACCCCGGTCCACTCCTCCATCACCCCCTACACCTCAACCCCCACCTATGCCACCTCCCCATGCCCACGCACAAGATGCAACACGTGCCCCTTCAATTCCTCTCTCCTCAACGTCCAAGGGCCCAAACATTCCTTTCATGTGAAGCATCATTGCACTTGCATTTCCCCTAACTTAGTCCGCTGCATTCGTTGGTCCCAATGCGGTCTCCCCTACATTAGAGAGATCAAACGCAAACTGGGCGACCGCTTTGCAGAACACCTGGGGTCTGTCCGCAAGAAAGACCCAAACCTCCCTATCGCTTGCCATTATAACACTCCACCCTGCTCTCTTGCCCACTTGTCTGTCCTTGGCTTGCTGCATTGTTCCAGTGTGTCCCAACGCAAACTGGAGGAACAGCACCTCATCTTCCGACTTGGACCTTTACAGCCTTCCGAACTGAATATTGAATTCAACAACTTTAGCTCTTGAACTCCCTCGTCCATCCCCACCCCCTTTCCGTTTCCTACCCTTCCCGTTTGTTTTTTTTCCAATAATGTATATAGATTTTTTTTTTCCCACCTATTTCTATTATTTTTAAATCTCTACCTGTAATGCCCTGTCAGTCTTTCAACCCCACCCCCACTAAAGCTGTACCTTGAGTGTCCTGCCATCCATTCTTAATTAGCACATTCTCTTAGATAATATCACCACCAGCAACACCTCTTTGTTCCTTTTACTGTGAGATCTTTTTATTATCTGTTCCTATCACTGCTTGCTTGTCCCTACCACCACCCCACCCCCACAACTTCTCTCCACCCCCACCCCCCTCCCCCCCACCTTAAACCAGCTTATATTTCACCCCTCTCCTATTTTTACTTAGTTCTGTTGAAGGGTCATGAGGACTCGAAACGTCAACTCTTTCCTTCTCTGCCAATGATGCCAGACCTGCTGAGTTTTTCCAGGTAATTCTGTTTTTGTTCTGAATGTTGAGGTTGTTGTTGAATTTGTCGGTGTTTGCCAATGTTGAGGTTCTTGTTGAATTTATTGGCGTTATTCAATGTTGAGATTGCTTTGAATTTGATGACGTTATTTGATGTTGAAATTGTTGGTGTATTTCAAAGCTGATGTTGTTGCTGAATTTGTTGGTAATGTTCAATGAAGACGTTTTTGAATCTGTTGTTTTTTTTCAATATTGTGCTTGTCAGTGTTAATCAATCTTCAGGTTGCTGTTGAGTTTGTATGTGACATTGAATATTGACTATGTGGAAAGTGTTGCCGTTTCATCAATGTCGAGGTCGTTGTTCAATTTGTTAGTTCTTCTTATCTTGAAGTTGTTGTTGAATTTGTTTGTGTTTCTCAATGTTATTGAGTTGTTGAATTTGTTGCTGTTTGCAATTGTGAGTTTTAAAATTAATTATTTGATGCTTTGCAACTTTGATATTTTTAATGAGTTTGTTGGTGTTTTTCAATGTTGAGGTTGTTGTTGAATTTGCCGGTGTTTCTCAATGTTGATGTTGTTGTTGAATTTGATGGTTTTTTTTTCAATCTTGAGGTTGTTGTTGAATTTGATGCGCTTGTTCGATGTTGAGGTTGTTGTTGAGTTTGTTGGTGTGTTTCAATTTTGAGGTTGTGGTTGATTTAGAGGGTATTTTTCAATGTTGAGGTTGTTGTTAAATTTGGTGGTATTTTTCAAAGTTGATGTCGATGTTGAATTTGTTGGTGTTATTCCATGTTTATGTTGTTGTTGAATTTGATGATGGTTTTCAATTTTGATGTTGCTGTTGAATTACATGGTGTTATTGATTCTTGAGGTTGTTGTTGATTTAGATGGTAATTTTCAATGTTGAGTTTGTTGTTGATTTAGATGGCGTTTTTCAATGTTGATTTTGTTGTTGAATTCAATTTTTTATGTTGGAGTTGTTGAATTTGCTGGAATTTTTCAAAGGACAGGTTGGTGTTGAATTTGTTCGTCTTTTCAATTTTTAGGTTGTTGAATTTGTTGGTGGTTTTCAAAGTTGTGGTTGTGGATGAAATTGATGGTGGTTTTCAATGTTGCTGTTGTTCTTGAATTTGTTAATGTTTTTCAATGTTTAGAGTATTCTTGAATCTGTTGTTGTTTTCCAATGTTGAGGTTGTTGTTGAAATTTTTGAGTCTGTTCAATGTTGAATTTCTTGCTGTTTTTCAATGTTGTGGTTGTTGTTGAATTTGTTAGTGGTTTCAATGTCAAGTTGTTGTTGAATTTGTTGGTCTTTTCAAAGTTGCGGTTTTTGTTGAATTTGTTGGTGTTTTTAAATCTTGTGGTTGTTTTTGAATTTGTTGGTCTTTTCATTGTTTATTTTGTTGAACTAGTTGGTATTATTCAATGTTGATTTAGTTGTTGAATTTGTTGGGGTTATTCCACTTTTTGTTTGTTGTTGAACTTGTTGGGTTTTTTCAATGCTGATGTTCCTGTTGAAAAAGTTGTTGTTTTCAATGATGAGGTTGTTTAAATTGTTGTTGTTTTTCAATATTGATGTTGTTGTTAAATTTGTCGGTGTTTTCAAATTTGAGGTTGCTGAATTTGTTGTTGATTTTCAAAGTTGAGCTTGTTGTTCTGATCGTTGTGTTTTTTTAAATCTTGAGATTGTTGTTGAATTTGTTGGCGTTTTTCAATTTTGAGGTTGGTGTTGAATTTGTTGTGGTGAATCCACGTTGAGTTTGTGGTTGACATTGTTGTTTTTGTCAATGTTGAGGTTCTTGTTTAAAAAGTTTATGTTTTCAATTTTGAGTATGTTTATAAACATTGATGTTGTTGTTGAATTTGTTGGTGTTTTTCAATGTTTATGTTGTTGAATTGTTGCTGTTTTTCAATGTTGAGGTTGTTTTTGAATTGGTTGAGGATTTTCAACTTGAGGTTTTTGTTGAATTTGCTTTTGTTTTACAAGGTTCATGTCGTTGTTCAATATGTTGGTGTTTTTCAATGCTGGGGTTGATGTTGAATTGTTGGTGTCATTCAATGTTGTCGTTGATGAACTGGTTGCTTTTCAACATTGAGGTTGTTGATCAATTTGTCGGTGTTTTTCAATGTTGAGGTTGTTGTTGAATTTTTTGTTGTTTTTCAACGTTGAAGTTGTTGTTCAATTTGTTGGTGTTTTCAATGTTGATTTTACTGAATTTGTTATTGTTTTTCAAAGTTGAGGGTGTAGTTAAATTTGTTGGTGATTTTCAATCTTCAGGTTTTTCTTGAATTTGTATTGTCTCATTTCAGAATAAAAAAACACAGGGAGTTTCAACTCTGCTTCTCTTATTCCTCTAATAAACCAGTGACTAGACTGATATTGACATGGATCATCTGTGCTGTCTGTCTGTGTCACTGTATATGTGTGTCCATATATGTGTGTGACTGTGTGTGTATGTGTGTGTATGTGTGTGTTTGTGTGTGCGTGTGTGAGGCTGAGTCTATGTGTATGAATTTGGGTGACTGTATGTATGTCTGTGTCTGCACTTGAGTGTGAGTGTATCTGTCTACGTGTGTGTGTGTCTGTGTGTGTGAGAGAGAGAGAGAGAGAGAGAGTGTGATTGGCATTGTAAAACAGCAACACATTCCACCTTTGGAACAGAATCATTTTACACACCATGTGCCCTGTCGATGTTAACTGATTCCAGAAATTACTGAGATATCTTTTAGCCTCTCTGTGTCTATTGTGCGTTGGAGAAGCGACGCCACTTTCACAATTGTCAACACAGATTTATGAAAGGAAAACTTTCCTTGACAATTTTGTTGGAGCTTTTTTGTTGTTTGTGGCTGGCGGGTTAAATACGGGTCATGAGTGGACTTAGTGCATTTGGACTCCAACTCAGCTGGCCTCTCTCTGTGGTCCGACAGGAATGCAGACCAAGAGCTGCAAAATGGGAATAGATGGCAGAGCTCTTCATATCAATGCCAGCATGGAGACAATGTGAATGGAGGCTGTAAAGATGTGAACATAAATTATCTCCCATTTATTGTTTGCATTTTCAATGATTTTTTCTAGGACAAACAACCTGTTTGAGAAACCGAGTAAATTATCTTGTAAAAATATTTCGTAAAAAGCTTTATCAAAATCCAACGTGTCGGTTTAAACATTGATAATGAATTGCAGATGATTTACAGAGTAGAGCAAAGTTTATCTACTCCCATTGAGAATTGGAGTAGATCCATATAACTGAATAAAATGTGCACCTATCTGTCTGAAATAATCCCCAAATACCATATCCAAACAATACCTGCAATGGGGAATGAGGAGAGAGTTAATCTACAGGGTCAGTTGGTAAAAAAGCGAATGCACCACCCGAGTGAACAGTGCTATTAGCTGCAAACTTCAATCCCTGACAGTCTTGTTCAATATTCAGACTTCTTCTATCTGTTTCTAGCTGCTGCCATGCAGTAACTGAACTTCTCTGAGGCTGGCAAACAGCAGCGCCTGTTGTGGCGGTGAACGGCCAGCAGAGGGTAGGGTTGTATCACTTTAATCCCAAAACGGTGAAACGGGTTTGTCAAGGGGATTTGACTCCTTTTAAATTCATTCCATGATCAAACGATCAAAGAGACAAAAACGCTGACATAAGATGCGAGTCCAGGCTGAGGCAGTAATTGTCGAATTGGGATGGAAGCCTTTTATCGCCCATGTGAAGTGATGTTGATGTCTGAATACACATTGATACCACATAGACCGTGAATAACATCACTGCTGAGGTTTCTATTGGACATGATCAGTCTGACAGGAGGGAATTAATTTGATTTGAATTATTGAGCTCGGAAGTGGTGGTCCAGCTTGTTGTTGGGTCTTGAATCCACAGGAATCACTTTGTGTCTTGCTGTGGAGGGAGACTTTGTGCTGGGGGTGATGGGAGCCACTTTCTGATTGGTGTGGGGGGCAGTCACATGGTACTTTGTGTGAAATGCTGATATATGGGCTTTTCAAACATGGACTCCAGGTAGAATCATCCCACCCTACACTTTTCCAAAGCCCAAAATCTAATGTAGGCGGTAGCCAGATTTTTTTCCCAGTTCACAGTATATCTCTGACAGTGCCTGAGGATGGTTAACCCTGTGTCAGGGAGATGTATAATTAATCACTATCACTGGACCTGCTGTGGAGAGTTGGCTCGGGCAGAGTATGAGGAGTGAGCGTGTTCTGGTTGTGAAATCATTCAGTTCAGCTCAGCATTGAATTAGTTTCAGAATCGGAGTAAAGGGATATTTCAGCATAACCTTCAGCTGCTCTCTGAACTTATTCTGGGTCACTGCATACAAACTAGTGTTTGTGCAGCAGCTCAGGAGCTGCAGCATGAAGCCTATTTCTCTAATATAAAGGGGCGGATTTACAGAACTGTACCCCAAAGCAGCCAATCGCCACCATATGGAAAACATCGTGAGGACAGCCCATAGCATGATGAAATTTCCTGAGATAACGAAGAGTAAAATGATGGATTTCCTCCGACTCTCCATCTCTGGGTCTCTGGGACTGTACCCAGTGCTGTGAGCCCGGAGTCTCCTGCGGCCTCTGCTTGTCACTAAAATGTACTTGACCGTTAAAGCATTGAGCACTAGAATCAGGAAAAATGGGACACCCGGCGTTACAATGTAATGAAGAAACTCGATTGCTGCCCATGTCCGTGAATTCTGAACATCCAATGTCACAACACAAAACCACGGGAAATTCATGCTCCAATACTGAGCCGTATACATAAAATACCAGAACACATTCTTCAAACAGCTCAACAAACCCACTGTTCCCAGAACCACAGATGCAGTTTTCGTGGTGCAATATTTTGCTCTCAACTTACTGCAACAAATAGCCACAAATCGATCGAATGTAAAAGTGACAGTGAACCAGACAGAACAGTCTGTGACTGTGTAAAGCAGAACAGCATGGATATTACACACGGGAATAACAAACAGGAACATAAACTCGATAGTATAACGAATTGGAAGATGCCTCAGTATCAGATCGATGAGAGCGACCAGTAGATCTGCCCCTTGCATGGCCACAAGGTAGTAAGTGACACATTTCGAGAGACCACACTTTCCCCGAGAAATGATCACTATCGTCATTACGTTAACTGTGAGGAAGGGAGACAAACAGGTAAATTAATCATCAGCATGGGACGAGTTACCAGTTTAACAGAATATGGTTGAATTATGTAAATGCCTTGTTGAATGCAATTATGGCTGCAAATGCTCCTGCCCATGACACCGCTATCATCTGCAGAAAGGTGTTGATTTTAAATAATGTAAACCAGTCAATGTTTGTTAATATCCGCGATGGGGTAATCCATCTGCCCAAGTCGCACCTCAAAATGAGTTAAGAACATGGCAAAGCTACATTAATATTGCAGGAAGCCAAACAGCGGTGCCCAATGCGACTTGAAGAACTAAGCGAAGCCTCAATCAACCGATCAGATTAAAGTTCTGCATTTCTGCAACATCTAAGTTGGTTCCATTAAAAAATAATAAACAGACCGGAGGAAGAGGCTCTGCAAACATCCACATTCTCAATGATCTGGGCGTACAGTAGGGTAGTACAAAAGAATCACCTGCAAGATTTGTAACCATATTCGCCAGAAGGTCCGAGTGGATGATCCATCCCGGCCTCCTCCTCGATTCCTCTGAATCGCCGATGCCAGACTGAAGACACTCGTATCACTTCGATAGTATCAAGGTACGTGTGAAGTCTCTGGGCACAGCAAAGGCCCCAGGGGCTAACTGCATCACAGCCAGAGCATTGAGGACTTGTGCCCCTGAATTAGCCGCAGCTCCAGCCAAGCTGCTGTAGGACAACAACATGACAGGCACCTTCTGGGAGAAGTGGGTAATTGGCCTGTTATGTCCTGTACACATGCATACACACAAAGAAGGGAAAAGCGGTATCGATCTCAGTCATCAACAATATGATGGAAGGTGTGACAGGCAGTGAAAGCAGGCGCCACTTACACAGTCTAACCTGTGCACCGAGTATCATTCTGTGTTCAGCTAAGGCCACTGGATGGCAGCCCTCATTCCAGCCATGGGCTTAACAGGGGAAAATGCTCAGTTCAAGATATAAGATTGTGGTGACTGTCCTTGACTTCAGGCCGCGTTTGTCCCTGTGTTGGCCAGCAGTACTGCGAAATGAAGGTGATTTATGTTGTTTGAGGCTAAGTAGGTGAGCTCCAGGAGTCCCTCTGTTTAGTCTCCTACTGCCAGCCATCTTTAACTGCTGCAGCAATGAATCTCCTTCTAAAATAAGGACAGGCGTCGAGTTGTTCACTGATCACTGTACCTTGCACAGCACTATTCTTCACTCCTGGAAAACTGAAGCGGAAAGTCTCCACACAGAGCACCACACAGGCAACATTCAGGCTGATGCTGTTCAGCGGCAACAACATTGGCAGCACACAAGTAGCAGGCAATGCCTACCTGCAGCACAGGAGGATAAAATAATGCTGAGTGTAGGGAACTAAAGAGGTGTAAGATAATGCAGCGAATGACAGCTGCTGGAATATTTGCGGAACATCGAGTCTTACCAGGAACAACAGTAACAGTGAAGAGAGGAGACACTCAATGACAGAAACACAAATAAAATAATACCTGTCTGACAGAAACAATGCTGGGTGCAGAGACTTACCAGGAACTGCAAGAGCAACGAGCAATGGATAGTAAATTTATTGTACATCATAGAGGAAAATTTCAATCCTCTGATCCAGTGAATAACCCGAGTGCATTGTGGGCCTCACTGCGGAGCTCCTGTTCTGTGTTAGAGCCGGTGCTGATGTTCACACTGACTGTGTGCAATGACACTTTGGAATGCATTTCCCCATTTATATCACTCGGAGCCCTTCTGTTGGCAGAGTGAGTGTGTATCCAGAGTGACTGGTGCTAATTACCAGAGCAAAGGGATTAGCTTAACCAAGGTCAACACTCCCTTATTATTTTCCACACCTCGCAACTTATGTTTAACTGGGTGTGAAAATAATATCCCCAAATCTCAGAACACAGTTCCCAATATTCAAAGGCAGCGATGGGGTGTATGACAGATGTGGCCTCACTGGCAGAGACACTTACAGATGCAGAGAGACAATAAAACACTAATAAGGTGACAGAGCACCTAAGACTCAAAAAGCTCACTCAGCGCCCAGAACCTGAATCAGCCCCAATAAACTGACCGATCATCTCTAAGTTCATCCATCACCAGTAAGTTGATCCTTCAGCTGCCATGCTGATGGAGCAATGATAAACTCACCCAACTGCTGTGAGATGGCGGCTCAGTGTCTATAACATTAACCGTCCTCATTAAACTGGTGCAGCCTATAGGAGCTAAACCAGCCGGAAAGGAGTGAATCAGATTCACAGAGAATCCATAGCATATGGAATAGGGGACTAGGCGGTTGACCATATCCAGGGAATTCTACTGCTTAGGCTGCAATCGAGAATCCTCCCATCTTCCTCATCTCAATCTAACTTCTCATTCCCCTCCCCACACACACTTTCTACATTGTCTGGGGTCGGGATAGCAAAGGGTGTGGCTCAGGTTGGGTTGGTGATGGGATTGACCGAGGTGGAGATAGGCTGAGGGTCTAAGGCTACTGTATGGGTAGGAGCAGAAAGACCGAGTAGAGGGTGAGGGGTGAGGCCGAGGGCCGTGATATTAAAGGTGAGACGCAGGGTCGAGGGAGCAGTGGTCACACTGTGTCAGGAGAACCAAGGTCAGCTTAGAGGTCACAGGTTATATGAGGGTAACTGAATAGGCTGTGTCAGGGTTGGACAGAGGGTCAGCATTAGGCAAATGGTCAGGGTTTAGAATGAATGTCAGTGTTTAGGCGGAGGATCAGGGGTTCGTCAGATGGGGAGGAGTTAGACAGATGGTCAGGGGTTAGACCGATGGCCAGGGGTTAGGCGGAGGGTCAGGAGTTTGGCAGAGGGTCAGGGGGAATCAGGGATGACATTGGATCAACGGACAGAGGTCCAATCGGGTCAAGTGAACAGAGTGGGACACCTGAAGTTCACAGGTTATATGAGACTCAGGGGACAAGCGGTCAGACTGGATTAGGAAGGTGGTTATGGGTGAGGTTATTTGATTTGAATGGGATGGGGTGGTTATGGGTCAGGTTGTTTGACTTGAATGGGGAGGGATGTTTTTTGGTCAAGTTGTTTGATATTAATGTGGTGCAGTGGTTATGGGTCAGGTTGTTTGATTTGAATGGGGTGGGGTGCTTATTTATATAGATGTTTCTTTTCCCACCTATTTCCATTATTTTTAAATCTACAACTAATACCTTGTCAGTCTTTCCACCCCTCACCCACTAGAGCTGTACCTTGAGTGTCCTGCCATCCATTCTTAATTAGAACTTTTCTTAGATAATATCACAACCTTCAGCACCTCTTTGATCCTTTTGTCTGTGTCATCTTTTGATTATCTGCTCCTATCACTGCTTGCTTGTCCCTACAACCACCCCACCCTCAAACTCTCTCCCCCCGCTCCCCACCTTAAACCAGCTTATATTTCACCCCTCTTCTAACTATACTCAGTTCCGTTGAAGGGTCATGTGGACTCGAAACGTCGACTCTTTTCTTCTTTACCGATGCTGCCAGAACTGATTATGGGTCAGGTTGTTTGAATTGAGTGGGGACGGATGGTTTTTGGTCAGGTTGTTTGATATTAAGGTGGTGCGGTTGTTATGGGTCGGGTTTTTAGATTTGCATGGGGTGGGGTATTTATGGGTCAGGTTGTTTGATTTGAATTGGGTGGGGAGGTTTTGTGTTAGGATGATTCGTTTGAAAGGGGCGGTTAGGTTATGGATCCTATTGTTTGATTTGAATGGCGTGGGGTGGTTATCAGTCAGGCTGTTAGGTTTGAATGGGGTGGGGTTGTTTTCGGTAGGGTTGTTTTCATTCAATGGGGTGTGGTGGTGAAGGGTCAAGTTATTTGATTTCAACGGGGTGGTTTGGTAATGGGTCAGTTTGTTTGATTTGAATGGATGGGCTGGCTATGGGGGAGATTGTTTGATTTGATAGGGGTGGGGTAATTATTGGTCAGCTTGTTTGATTTGAATGAGTTGGGGTGATTATGTGTCTTATTGTTTAATTTTAATGTTTTGGTGTGGTTAAGAGTTAGATTTATTTGATTTGATTGGGCTGGTGTTGTTAGGCGTCAGTTTGATATATTTCAATGGGGTCGGGTCGTTGTGGGTCATTTTTTGATTTGAATTGGGTGGTGTGGTTATGGGCCACGTTGTGTGTCTTGAATAGGTTGGGGTCTTTATGGGTCAGTTTGTTTAATTTGAAAGGGATGGAGTGGTTTTGGGTAAGGATGTTTTAATTTAATGGTGTGGTGTTCTTTTGGCTCAGTTTGTTCTAATTGAACGGGGTGGGGTTGTTATGGGACCGATTGTTTGATATGAATGGGGTGGGGTAGTTATTGGTCAGGTTGTTTGATATGAATGGGGTGGAGTCGTTATGTGTCAGGTTGTTTGATTTGAATGGGGTGGGGAGGTTATGGGTCAGATTGTTTGATATGAATGGGGTGGGGTATTTATTGGTCAGGTTGTTTGATTTGAATGGGGTGGGGTAGTTATTGGTCAGGTTGTTTGATATGAATGGGGTGGAGTCGTTATGGGTCAGGTTGTTTGATTTGAATGTTTTGGGATTGTTAAGGGTCAGATCGTTTAATTTGAATGTCGTGGGATGGTAATGGGGCAGGATGTTTGCTTTGAATGAGGTGGGGTGGTTTAGGGTCAGATTGTTACATTTGAACGGGGTCGGTTGGTTAAGGGTCAGGTTGTTTGATCTGAATTGGGTGGGGAGGTTTTGTGTTAGGATGATTGATTTGAAAGGGGCGGTTTGGTTATGGATCCTGTTGTTTGATTTGAATGGCGTGAGGTGGTTATCCGTTAGGTTGTTTTCATTGAATGGGGTGTGGTGGTGAAGGGTCAAGTTATTTGATTTGAATGGGGTGGTTTGGTAATGGGTCAGTTTGTTTGCTTTGAATGGGTGGGCTGGCTATGGGGGAGATTATTTGATTTGATAGGGGTGGGGTAATTATTGGTCAGCTTGTTTGATTTGAATGGGTTGGGGTGATTATGTGTCTGATTGTTTCATTTGAATGCTTTGGTGTGGTTATGAGTTAGATTTATTTGATTTGAATGGGCTGGTGTTGTCAGGCGTCAGTTTGATATAATTGAATGCAGTAGGGTAATTGTGGGTCAGGTTGTTTGCTTTGAATGTGGTTGTGTGGTTATGGATCAGGTTTTTTGTTTTGAATGTGATGGGGTTGTTATGGGTCAAGATTGTTGATGTCAGTAGGGTGGGTGGTTATGGACAAATTCTTTGATTTTAATGTGGTGGGGTGGTTAAGGATCAGGTTGTTTGAATTGGACGGGGTTGGGTTGTTAAGGGTCAGGTTGTTTGAATTGGACGGGGTTGGGTTGTTAAGGGTCAGGTTGTTTGAATTGTACGGGGTTGGGTGGTTAAGGGTCAGGTTATTTGAATTGAACGGGGTTGGGTTGTTAAGGGTCAGGTTGTTTTAATTGGACGGGTTGGGTTGTTAAGGGTCAGGTTCTTTGAATTGGACGGGGTTGGGTTGTTAAGGGTCAGGTTGTTTGAATTGGACGGGGTTGGGTTGTTAAGGGTCAGGTTATTTGAATTGAACGGGGTTGGGTTGTTAAGGGTCAGGTTGTTTGAATTGGACGGGGTTGGGTTGTTAAGGGTCAGGTTGTTTGAATTGGACGGGTTGGGTTGTTAAGGGTCAGGTTCTTTGAATTGTACATCGTGTGTTGGACATGGGTCAGGTTGTTTGACTTGAATAGGGTGGGGTGTTTTTGGGTCAGAATATTTTATTTGAATGGAGTGTGGTGGCTATAGTTCAGCTTGTTTCATTTGAATGGATTCGGTTGGTTAAAGGTTAGATTCTTTGTTTTGAATGTCGCGGGGTGGTAATGGGGCAGGATGTTTGATTTGAATGGTGTGGAGTGGCTATGGATCAGGATGTTTGATTTGAACGGGGTATTTTGGATATTAATCAGGTTGTCTGATTTGAATGGGGTGCTTTGGTTTTGGATCAGGCTGTTTGATTTGAAAGTTGTGGGATGGTTGTGTGTCCGTTTGTTTGCTTTGAATGCAGTGGGGTGGTTGTGGGTCCGTTTGTTTGCTTTGAATGGGGTTGGGTGGTTATGTGTCAGGTTGTTTGATTTGAATGGGGTGGGGTGGATAGGGGTAAGTTTGTTCGGTTTTATTGGGTTGTGGTGGATATGGGTCAGGTTGTTTGATTTGAACATGGTGGGGTGGTTGTGGGTCAGATTGTTTGACGTGAATGTTGTGGGGTGGTTATGGGTCAGGTTGTGGAATTTGAGTGGGGTGGAGTGGTTATGGGTCAGGTTGTTTCATTTGAACGGAATGGTGTCGATATGGCAACTCTGTTTGATTTGAATGTGGTGGGGTTCTTATGGGTCAGGTTGTTTGGTTTGAATGGGTTGGGTTGGTTATGGGTCAGGTTGTTTGATTTGAATGGGGTGAGGTGATTATTTGTCTGATTGTTTAATTTGAATGTTTTGGTGTTTGAGGGATAGAGAGTGGAGCTTTAGGGAAAGAGGGGGTCTGGGATTTACCGAGAGTGGTGCTGTAGGTAAACAACGGGTCAGGAAGGTAGACAGATTAGAGCATTTAGGGGAGAGCGTGTCTGGGGGTGGGGGGGGGGGGGGTGGTGGTGGAGAGAGTGGAGCTGTAGAGAAAGAGCTGGTCTGGGGGCAGAGGGGGTTAGAGAGTGTGGAGCTGTAGGGAGAGAGCGGGTCTGGGAGAGGTGGGGTGGTTAGAGAGAGTGGAACTGTAGGGAGAGAGTGGTTCTGGGGTGTACAGAAAGTGTAGCTTCTGGGAAAGTGTGGGTGTGGTGAGTGAGGGAGAGTGGAGCTTTTGGGAGAGAACGGGTCTTGTGGGGTAGAGAGATTAGTGACTTAGGGAGAGAGCGGGTCTGGTGAGGGAGAGAGAGTGGAGATTCAGGGAGAGAGCGGTTCTGGAGAGTAGAGGGAATTGAGTAGGGAGAGAGCACGTCTGTGGTGTACAGAAAGTGTAGCTGTAGGGAGAGAGCGCATCTGTGGGGGGAAGCCTGAGGGAGCTTTAGGGAGAGAGCGGGTCAGGGGTGTACAGAGACTCGAGATTTAGGGAGAGAGCGGGTCTGGTGAGGGAGAGAGATTGGAGCTGTAGTTAGAGAGCGTTTCTGAGGGGTTGAGAGAGTGGAGCTTTAGGAAGAGAGCGGGTCTGGTGAGGGAGAGAGATTGAACTGTAGTTAGAGGGGGTGTCTCAGGAGTAGAGAGAGTGGAGTGTTAGGGCGAGAGCGAATCTGGGAGTTAGAGAGAGTTGGTGCTGTTGGGAAAGAACGGATCTGGAATGTAGAGAGAGTAGAGCTTTTGGGAGAGAGCGTGTCTGGGGTGGGGGGGTGTTTGGGGGGCGGCGGCAGACAGAGTGGATCTATAGGGAGAGCTCGGGCCTGGTGGTGGGGGGTGGTGGGAGGGAGAGTGTGGTTCTTTAGGAAGTGAGCGGGTATGGAGGGTAAAGGGAGTGGAGGTAGAGGGTGAGAGTGGGCCTGGATGTATAGAAAGAATGGAGCTTTAGGGAGAGAGCGGGCCTGGGGTGTAGAGAGTGTAGGGTGTTAGGGAGAGCACAGGTCTGGGGGCTTGAGACAGTGGAGCTGTAGGGAGAGCGCGGGTCTGGGGGGTTGAGAGAGTGGAGACGTAGGAAGAGAGCAGGTCTGGGGGGTGTAGAGAGAGTGGAGCTGTAGGGAGAGAGCGGGTCTGGGGTTTTGAGAGAGTGGAGCCGTAGGGAGAGAGCAGGTCCAGGTTTAGAGAGAGTGGAGCTGTAGAGAGAGATCAGGTCTCAGGGGTAAAGAGAGTGGAGCTGTAGGTGGAGAGCGAGCCTGAGAAATCTTCTTGAAAGGGGGTTTGAGAGAAAGATGGATGAAAAAATGTGAGAAATAGCCAGCCAGCTCCTTACTGGAATCCTGAGAAAGACAGGAGAGAGAGAGGTTTATGTCTCCACTCTTTGTAGGCCAGGATCTGAACTGCCTGCACTGTTACCACACAAAATCCTGTCACCTGGTCAGGAGATCATTCAAATGTTGTCGGCAGGCAATTCCCGTTAGTCCTGGGCTCCTTTCCAGAACCATCCTGTTCTTTTATGGCACACTATTTTCCAAGGTAGCAAGATTGTAGATATTCCCCATCCTATTCCAGAGAACTTTCCTTTAAACAGTAGTTCTGGTAGTTTTTAAAGCAGCAGTTACATTTTAAACCGACAGTCTGAGGAAAAAGAAAGCAAACAGCAGAGAGTAGATGATACACAAAAACAGTAAACAAGTAGTTATGCAAACATACATACACAAATGGTAATCATTTGATTATGTACATACATAAATGCAAATAATAACTAAATGGTTAGCTACACACATACCCATAAAACAATAAACAAGTCGTTATGTGCACACTTACAAACAAACAAACAAACAAACGTTATCATTTTAGTTCCTCCACTGATCTTTTCCATTATCCCTGAAAACCACTGCCACTGTGCGCCGGTGGTGGAGGGAGTGAATGTTCCTGGATCGGGTGCCAATCAAGCGGGGCTGCTGTGGCTTGGATGGTGTCCTACTTCCTGAGTATTGTTTGAACTGCACTCACCCGGGAAGTGGTTTCCGACCCATATTCAAATGGAACCTGTTTATCCCTTCTCACTCTGTGAAAAACCCATCCCGATTCCAATCTCTCTTTTATAACTTCCTTTTACATGATAATATTTTTTTAAAAAACAGACCTCGCCACTCCACGTGGCTGGTGTCCCTCATCCTTGTAACCATTCTTGGAAATATCATAAACGGCCTCACCAGGGACCTGCCCTGCTTTGTAAAATAACATATCCAGAATTTGACACAATACTCCAGCCGAGGACTAACCAGTGAGTTATAACATGTCAGTGTGAAGTTCCTCCTCAGGAGGAATATCTTACTTTTCCTTTCAACCGGACATGCTTGTCCAGATAACTTGCATCGGTAGAAATCTGTTAAAGAAAATACTTTGTAATTGTACCAGATGCCTTCCTCGTGTCCTTTTATTTGTGATTCTATCAGCCATGTAGCTGCTAGTCTCACCAATCAGCCTGCATCCTCCATGAGCCAGCTGCTATTCTTCACACTGTTTATATGAGCCAGAAACTGAACGGGACCAGCCACATAAATACAGCCACATAAATACAGCCACATTAAAACAATGGATCAGAACCTGAGAAGAATAGATTGGAATGTTACAACAATGAGGACGAACTTCACCACGGCGCTTAACTTACTTACTGCAGAAGAGCATTGGATAATATTAAATTGGCGCATTTTATGGCCGCTTCGGGTTCTTCAAGGGGTTTACTATCACGTCCTAGCTATTATCGGTGTCCCTGGTAAGTTTTTATATTCAGACATTAACTTGTGCAGCATGTTTAACTTCACTACAGTGCGTGTCGTCTAATTCTGGTGAGACCAAAGTCGTTGTGTGAAGTTCTGACCACAAACTCCATTCCTGATCCACGGTCCCCACACCTACAATGTGCTCATTTCTAAGGTTCTGGGTCAGGGCTGAACTTGAGGGCTCAGTTGGCCCTCCCTTCTCTGCATTGTCAAGGGGGTTGTTAGGCTTCGCACCCGGCGGGGAGAATTGAAATTGAGTCACACTCAGAAACTGCCAGCCAACATTCCCAATTCGGACCCACAGGTGAGCAGTTCTGCGCCAGAATTTAGTCCCCTCAGTTTCTTCCCTAGACTAACTTTTGCCAACAGCCCCCAGAAGACCAGAACGCAAGGCCCACTCCCTTTCCAATTTCCATGTCCCTACCTCCACGGCACCCACTGCCCCGGCGCTGTCTCATCCCTGCTTGAGCCCAGCATCCATGGCAAGCTGGAGTTGTGGTAAGAGGTGGGGATCAGTTGGGGAAAGAACAACCGCAGCTTCTCTAGTCTGCCCATGTATCCTACATGACTGGATCCACTCTGGTAAATATCGCCTACACTCCCTCCCAAACCTTTATATCTTTCTGAAAGTGTGGCGCCCGATGTTTGAAACAACATACAGGACGGGACCAAAATAGTGCTTTACGTAGCTTTATTATACCACCGTGGATTGTGTTCCCTCTGCCTCTATTAACACTGTGGAGGATGCCATAAGCTCTATTCAGAGCGTTCTTAGCCTGTCCTGACACCGGCAGAGATTTGTGCACAAACAGCCCAGTTCTCTCTGTCCTTGCACTGCCTCTGATTTGGACAATGGAGTTTGTATTCGTTACCTTAGGCTGGATTGTATCCTCTCCAATATTCTCCCCATCCCAACTTCTCTTTCTTCCTTTTAAAACTTTTTGTAAAGTGTAATTCTGTTTCCCAGCTCTGGTTTAATGGGTCCAATAGTGTAGTATTTGGTCTGATATTGCTCCTGTCCAACGCCAAGAAATGATTGGTTATACTAAAGGTGCTATATTATTGTAAGCTGTTTTTGATTTGTTTTTTAAATGCTCCACATGTCAGGCAGAAACTGCAGCGAGGAAGCAAATGTGAAGTCTCAGGTCGGTGAGCCTTGATAATGGAGGGTTTTTGGACCTGTCAGAAACAGCCCAGCCGAAGCCCCGGGTTTGAGATCCACTCACATAACTGTTGGCCACAGGAGAACCCAGTCAGTAACCCAGGCAAACCATCTTGTGTGTTACCAGCCCCTGGGAGAATAAAGGAGAAGGGCAGCGGACGGAGGATTACACAGCTGGAAGAAAAACACCTGTCCAATCCAAAACTCATAGTTTAGCGTTCAGCATTGTGACAACTCAATTTCACCAGGGATAGTAGGAAGGGGGAGAAGGTTGCTTAGATTTGGTTGAGTGTTAGGGGGTCACCAGATTTTAAGCCATGCAGGGAAAATAAAACTGAATTTGCAATGGATTTTAATTCAAGTATTTCAGTAACAACCTTTTATCGCTTTAATCTCTCCAGCCTTCCAGATCATCACTGGCTTTTCCTTTGTTCATTCCCGCACAATCATATTCACACAGCTCAGGAAAGAAGAGCACAATTCAACATTTCAAGACTTGCTTAATCAAACTGGTCACTTTTGTCCCAAGCTAATTCCCATGCTTATCTTTCTTACACAGTTAATTTATTGTCAATTGTCAATCTGTCTCGGGGAAACTGCGGTCTATCCAAATGTGTCTCTCACTACCTGGTAGCCATGTCAACGGCAGATCTACTGGTCGTTATCCTCGACCTGATATTGAGACACATTCCAATCCTTTTTGCGGAACAGTTTCGTTTCCTGTATTCTATCCCTGTGTGTAATATCCATGCTGTCTTCCTATATGCCGCCACTGACTGTTCCGTCTGGTTCACTGTCACTTTCACCTTTGATAGATTTGTGGCTATTTGTCACCACAATCTGAAAAGTAAATATTGTACCGAGAAAACAGCGACTGTTGTTCTGGGAACAGTGACTGTGCTGAGCTGTTTAAAGAACATCATCTGGTACTTTATCCTCACAGGTCTGTATTTTCTGATGAACGCGCCCTGGTTTTGTTATATATCATTTGCTGTTCAGCTCTCTACGGTTTGGATGACTATAGAATTTCTCCATCACATTCTTACCCCATGTGTCCCATTTTTCTTGATTCTGCTGCTCAATGTTCTCACCGTCAGACACATTTTAGTCAGCAGCAGAGCCCGCAGGAGACTCCGGGCTCACAGGAGTGGGGAGAGTCCCAGAGACCCAGAGATGGAGAGTCAGAGGAAATCCATCATTTTACTAGTCGTTATCTCGGCCAATTTCATCCTGTTGTGGGCATTGTTAATATTGTTTTCTATATGGAGCCGGATATCATTCTTGGGGAATTTGTATGTTGACCTAGATTATATTGTGATGGAATTGGGCTTCATGCTGCAGCTCCTGAGTTGCTGCACAAACACTGGGATTTACGCCGTGACCCAGACTAAGTTCAAGGAGCAGTTGAAGAATGTGCTGAAATATCCCTTTACTCCAATTCTTCAATCAATTGAATGACTTAAACACTGACTGACTGAGAATGTCCATTTAATTTCGTATTTCCATTGGTGGCGCGTCTGTTACTGTGGCAACAGCAGGCAAAGAGCAGGGTGGTGCTGTTATCTTTATGGTGACAGAGCAAATGGACAGAGTCTGTTCCACATGATGTTGTTTGCTTGCCCTGCACAGAGGCCCATACTGACTGGAGCACAGAGAAATAAAGGGTTGTGTCATCAGTGAGCCCGTCCACTCCTGGTTTTCATAGCAACCAGGGCATCAACAAAAGCAGCAACAGCAAGGAGGGATGGCGTCTATCACTGGCCGCGGGAGGGATAAGACAGTTACATGGGGTTGGCGGGTGTTCCAGGCACACCAGAGCAGGAGGGAAATATAGCACCAACAGTGGGTGAGGCGCCAATTACAGGTGCACCGAGGAAGTAGGGTGATACAACAGGTGCTGCGGGGGATGGTGTATAGTATTCCAGGTTCTCGAATGTGGAAAGGTAATACAACGGGTACACCAGCTGTGGGGTACGGCGATATGATAATCCAGGTATACCGGGAGGAAGAATTAATACCTGGTGCACTAGATGTGGCGGCGTAGCGATGTGATATGCCAATTATAGAGTGCGAGGAGGGGTGATATAACGGGCTTTTATCTAAGTGCTGACCCTCTGAAAGTGCAGCAGTACCTCAGTATCGACACATGCCACTGATCAGTACTGTGATTCTCCGACAATGTATCGCTCCCTCAGTACTGACCCTCCCTCAGTGCCGGCATTCCGTCAACGATGCCTCTCTTACAGTGCACTGTTCCCTCAGTACTGACCCTCTGACAATTCAGCACTGTGACTGTACTGAGCATACATCAATGCAGCAGTCCCTCAGTTCTGACCCTCTATCATTGCTGCACTGCCGCAGTTCTGACCGTCTGACAGTGCGGCACTCCTTCCGTGCTGAACCAATGACAGTGCCACACTCGCTCTGCATTGACAGTGTGATAGTGCGGCCATACCTCAGTACTGACCTTCCGACAATGCAGCACCGCCTGAGTATTGAACCTTTAACAGTGCAGAAATCCCTCACTACTGACTCTCTGACAGTGAAGCACTCCCTAAACACTGAGCCTCCAGCAGTGCAGCACTCCCTCATTACTGACAATTTGATAGTAGAGCACTCCCTCAATAGTGACCCTCCAAGAGTGCAGCACTACCTCACTGCTGACCATCTGATAGTGCACCAGTCCCTCAGTGCTACCCCGATAACACGGTGGAGCTTCCTCAGTATTGACCCTCTGGCAGTTCAACACTGTCTCATTATAAACCACGCAAAAGTGCAACACTCCCTCAGTACTAACTTGACGACAATGCAGCACTCCATCAGTACTCTCCTTCGGACAGTGTTGCACTCGCCCTGTACTAACCTTCCAGCACTGCAACAATCCCTCAGCTGTTTCCGTCTGATAGTACAGCACTCCCTCAATACTGACCCTCCAGCAATCCAGCAATCCCTCAGTACTTACAATATGATCGTGCAGCGCTTCGTCAGTGCTCCCCCACGCGGACATTGCGTCGCTCCCTCAGTACACATCCTCTGCCAGTTCAGCACGCTGTCAGTACTGGCCATCCAACAGTCCAGCACTCCCTCAGCATTGAACCACTCACCGTGTGGCGCACCCTCAGACTGACCCTCCGATAGTACAGTGCTCCTCTCTGCCGACCCTCTGACAGTGCAGCACTCCCTCTACACTCACCCTTTGACAGCAAAGCTTTACAGCAGTACGGCCTCTCCCATAGAGCAGAACTCCATCAGAACTGACCATCACACCGTGCAGCACTCCGGAAATGCTGACGCTCCAACACTGCAGATTCCCATCTTTACTGACGCACCTTTATATCAGCTCGCACTGTCTATGTCCTCCTAATCATTGCATCAATGTCTAAATATTGACCCTCCCACAGTGCAGCACTACCTCAATACTGAACCTCTGACAGTGCAGCACCAGCTTAATGCATACCATACAACATTGCAGCACTGCCTCATTACTGACTCTCCGACAATGCGGCACTCCATAAGCACTGACACTGTTACAGGGCAGCACTCCATCTGTCCTAACCCACCGACTGTACAGCACTCTCTAATTTTGCCGCTTCCAATAGTGCATCATTCTCCCACCACTGACCGTGCAGCCTGTGATGGAAGATAGAAATAGTGAGGTTGAATATCAGTAGGACATTTTACTTTAGAATTGAATCAGAGTTCACTCTTTGTTAATGCGTAGAAAACGGTTAAATGTTTCATACAGGTTACTTTGCACATACAGTTACATCAGGGGACCATTGGAACATTCCCTGATGGTGTGAGAATTCACTGACATTTCAGAAGCCCTTTTCGGAATCCAGTACCAGATATGGGCAATCTCCAGAAAAAATAAACATCAGAATATGTAAATTCTGTCTATGTGATAAAGTTTCACCCTTTAGCAAAGACATGTCAAAACGACAGTAACATTCATTAATGATGTTAGTGTGTAATTTAGAGTTATTGAGGTTTTAAGAAAGAATCCTAATAACCTGGTCCAGTGTATCACTAAGCTCTAGTGGACTATATTCCATTAGAAATGAACATTATCAGAGACCTTTATGAAGGGCCGATGCGGCGGGGATATAGCCTTCCCATGAACTAATTGGAATATATATATATATATATATATTATAAGAGAATTATGTGAAAAGTTTATAAACTAGTTCACACACATACTGATGATGAGAATATTAAAACAAGGTAAACTGGTTGTAATAGTTGTTATTAGAACATATTACAACAAATTATTGACCTTATAAACACTCACAGTGACCATATAATGAGACAGTCCTAAACAATTAAACCATTGTCAAAAACAGTGACAAATAGAACCTTAAGAGGATGAAAAACGAGAAAGAAGCTTAGACAAAGAAGGAACACCACAGTTGCTTAGGGCGATCTAAATTGACAGATAGATAGGAAATCATACAATTGAAAAGCCAGCAGTGATGAAATCCTCAAGTTACCGCTTCACACTAGAGCTGTCTGCATGGCTAGACATTTCGAACTTCATTGCGCTGACCATAATCGGCTCACTCTTCTTGGTACTTAATGTAACAATTTGCTTTAAAGCTTGATTCACGATTATAAGATATTTCTGACTGTAGCATTGAATAGGTTTATGTTATGGATTATATATTAGAACTAAGATTATGCTTTCCATCTTTGTATATCTTTAAAATTTTATGTACTTACCTATTTAAAGTGTCTTGCATTTTCTGGCTCTTGAATAAATGTTTAAATAATGTAGGAAACGTAATGTCTCACTTAATATTCTGTATACGACTTCACGGAGCTCAACACTGCACGTTCCTAAAGAGGGAAATATTTTTTGTAACGAGAGCCACGGACCATTATAATATCCGTGTATTTGTAACATAGCTGAGCATTATATTGTTTTCTAAGGATAGTCTTGATGAAGGGTACGATCGCTGTTGGAATCCTTCACTCAGGGTGTGGCGGATCACTTCTTAAGTCCCCAAGCAAGAGTATGTGAGAGGTGTATATTTTAAACTCAGGTGAGGGTTATTATCAGAGAAGAGGTCGTTATCTGGAACAGCGCCTTAAGGATCAAGGTTGTAATCCACATCAGACCCTGCGACATAGCAGCACTTCCTCAGCAATGACCCTTCGATAGTTCACTGCCCCTCAGTAAAGACCCTCTGATAGTGCGTCACTCTTTCAGTATTGAGATTCCGATTGTGCAGCACTCTCTCATTACTGACCCTCTGACATTCCCCGCCCCCCTCAATTGGCACTCACCCCCACTTCCACCGCTATTATACAATAAGGTAGTCTTGCATTCAATGGACCGACATGTTCTCACTGTCAAAGGTTTGGACTCCTGAAACAATAAGAGAATCACAGAATTGCAGAATCGCGACTGAGCAGAAAGAGGCCATTCGGCCCATCGTGTCTAATCCTGCCGCCCGAATGAGCATCATGGCTCAGTGCCATCCTCCTGACTTTTCCCTGTAACTTTACACATTGTGTCCATATAACTAATCATGTTATGGCCTCTTGAATGCCTCGATTGAACCTGCACCCACCACACTTCCATTTAGTCCTCTAGAGTCCAGAACCACTTGCTATGTGAATAAGACTTTCATTCACCTCAACCTAGATTTAACAGGCCGGATTAGAAAAGTAAGAGTCACAAGGCAACGGGACTGAAACAATGGATGATTTCTCTGTGAGCTTCCAAGTGTAGGGATGGCGGTTGCAATCATTTCACTCAGGGCCGGCGGTCAAAATACTTTTTTTTAAAGTATTGGGGCTACATTAGTTCAAGCGTCATCAATGAGCATTGAGGGTCTGTAAGGTCCATATGTTCTTCATATCAGTGAAATATTTTCAATATAAGGATACGTAAACTAAAGGTTTATTTGACAAGATACCAGAAGATGCCAGGTCACCGTGGAGATGGTTGGAGTTTTGGGAGATTCTCTGGTTTCAGTTGATCTGCCAGTTTGTTGAGATTGTTTAGCTGCAACTGGGACAGGCGCAGTGAGGCAATCCCCAAACAGATTGTGACACAAATATATTCTTCCTTTAATGTGGGGGCCAGACAGCACCCAATGGAACAGGTGCATCTTTCCTGAGTGCTGCTATGACTCGAAATATGTATTTTAGAACAATTTTATCAAGGTGCATGTTCACCTTCACAGGCCTGAAACATGGGCAGGTTCTGTTTCTGCAACGTTATGTCGTGTATGTGTTGGGATTAATTTTCCCAAATTTGCTAGATTATGGAAATGTCCCATCATCCGGAAAGCAATAAATTTAACCCCTCTGTTCAAGAAGGGAGGGAGCGGAATCAGGGAACGATAGGCCAGTTAGCTTAACGCCTGTCGTGGGGAAGGTGTTAGAATTCATCGTTAACGGGGTTCTAGCTGGGAAATTGGAAAAACTCAAGCTAATGGGCGAGTGTCAGCATGGTTTTGTGCAAGAGGAATCATGGTAAACCGATTTATTTGATTTGTTTGATGGTGCAACTTGCGCCGTGGATAAAGGGGAACCTGTAGATGTGCTGTGCTTGGGCTTCCAGAAGGCATTTGATAAGCTGCCACCTGAAAGGTTATTGCAGAAAACAAAAGCTCAGTGTATAGGGGGTAACACAGTAACACTGATAGAACATTGGCTGGCTAGAACATTGGCAGGGGCGGGGCATGATGCTCCTTTGTCAGAACGGGGGCGGAACATGTTGATCCACTGTGAGAGCGGGAGCGAGGCCTGTTGCTCCATTGTCAGTGCGGAGGCGGGGCCTGTTGCTCTTTTGCTAGAGCGGGGTGCGGCCTGTTGGTCCATTGTCAGGTCGGAGGCGTGACCTGCTGCTTCATTGTCGGAGAGGAGGCGGGGCCTGTTGCCCCGTTGCGAGAATGGAGTTTGGGCCAGTTGCTCCATTTTCGGATCTGAAGCGGGACCTGTTGCTTCAGTGTCAGAGGGGTGGCGGGGCCAATTGCTCCATTGTTAGAGCGCAGGCGGGACCTGTTGATTCATTGTCAGCGCTGGGGCTGCACTCGATGCTCTTTTGTCAGTGCGGAGGCGGGGCCTGTTGATCCAGTTTTTGAGCGCGGGCGGGGCCTGTTACTTCATTGTCAGAGCGGGAGCGGGGACTGTTGACACATTGTCAGAGGCGGGGCTGCTCACGATGCTATTTTGTCAGAGCAGGGGCGGGGCCTGTTGCTGTTCTGTCAGAGCGGGGGGAGGCCTGTGGCTCCATTATCAGAGGAGAGGTGTGGCCTTTTCCTCCAATGACGGAGCGGAGGCGGGGCCTGTTTCTGCATGGTCAGTCCGGGGGAGGGTCCTGTTGCTGTATTGTCAGTGTGCGGATAGGGTCTGTTCCTACATTGGCAGGGCGGGGGCCTGGCATTTTTTTCCGTTGCCATACCGGGGGTGGGGCCTGTTTCTCTGTTTTCAGAGCGGGAGTTGGGACTGTTGGTCCAATTTCAGAGCCAGTGCTGCGCCTGATGCTCTTTTGTCAGATCAGGGGCGGGGCATGAAGCTCTCTTGTCAGTGCAGATGGTGGCCTGTTGCTCCATTGTCAGAGCAGACGCGCGGCCTGTTTCTCCAGCGTCAGAGGGGAGGCGGGGACTGTTGCTCCCTTTTCAGCACGGGGGCCGGGCGTGTTGCTGTCTTTTAAGAGAGGGGACGGGGCCTGTTACTCCATTGTCAGAGCGGGGCCGTACATGTTAATCCATTGCAATACCGGGGGCGGGGCCCTTTACCCTGCTTTCATAGCGGAGGTGGGGCCTGTTTCAATATTGTCAGAGAGGGGGCGGGGCCCCATGCCCCATTGTCAGAGCGGGGGCGTGGCCTGTTGATACATTTTCATAGCGGGGGCGTGGCATGTTACTTCACTGTCAGAGCGGGGGCGGTGCCAGTTACTCCATCGTCAGAGGAGAGGCGGGGCCTTTTGCTCCATTGTCGGAGCGGAGGCGTGGCCTGTTACTGCATTGACAGCACTGGGGCGGGGCCTGTTGCTCTATTGTCAGAGTGGGTCAGGATCTGTTACTCCATTGACAGAGCGCGGGCATGGCATGTTTCTCCGTTGCCATAGCGGGAGTGGGGCCTGTTACTCCGTTTTCAAAGCGGGGGGTTGTGACTGTTTCTCCATTGCCAGAGCGGAAGCGGGGCTGCGCCCGATGCTCTTTCATCAGAGCAGGAGCGGGGCATGATGCACTTTTGTCAGAGCGGAGGGTGGTCTGTTGCTCCATTCTCACAGCGGAGGCATGGAACTGTTCCTGCTTTGTCAGAGTGAGGCGGGGCCTGTTCCTCCATTTTCAGAGCGGAGACGCGTACTGTTCTTCTAGCGTCAGTGGGGAGGCGGGGACCTGTTTCTCCAGTGTCAGAGTGGAGGTGGGACCTGTTGTTCCATTGTCAGAGGGGAGGCGGGGACTGTTTAACCATTGTCAGAGGGGAGGCGGGGACTGTTGCCACATTGTCAGAGGGGAGGCGGGACTTGTTTCTCCAGTGTCAGAGGGGAGGCGGGGACTGTTTCTCCATTGTCAGAGAGGAGGAGGGACCTGTTTCTCCAGCGTCACAGGGGAGGCGGGACCTGTTTCTCCAGCGTCAGAGGGGAGGCGGGGATTGTTGCTCCATTGTCAGAGTGGATGCGGGACCTGTTACTCCATTGTCAGAGTAGAGGCGGGACCTGTTTCTCCAGTGTCAGAGGGGAGGCGGGGACTGTTGCTTCATTGTCAGAGCGGAGGCGGGAGGTGTTTCTTCATCGTCAGAGCGGAGGCGGGAGCTGTTTCTCCAGCGTCAGGGGGGAGGCGGGGACTGTTGCTCCATTGTCAGAGTGGAGGCGGGACCTGTTTCACCAGTGTCAGAGTGGAGGCGGGACCTGTTGCTCCATTGTCAGAGCGGAGGCGGGAGCTGTTTCTCCAGCGTCAGAGGGGAGGCGGGACCTGTTGCTCCATTGTCAGAGTGGAGGCGGGACCTGTTTCTTCAGTGTCAGATGGGAGGAGGGGACTGTTGCTCCATTGTCATAGTGGAGGCGGGACCTGTTGCTCCATTGTCAGAGTGGAGGCGGGACCTGTTTCTCCAGCGTCAGAGGGGAGGCGGGACCTGTTGCTCCATTGTCAGAGTGAAGGCCGGGACCTGTTGCTCCAGCGTCAGAGCAGAGGCGGGACCTGTTTCTCCAGGGTCAGAGGGGAGGCGGAACCTGTTTCTCCAGGGTCAGAGGGGAGGCGGGACCTGTTTCTCCAGGGTCAGAACAGAGGCGGGGCCTGTTGCTCCAGCGTCAGAGGGGAGCCTGGACCTGTTGCTCCAGTGTCAGAGGGGAGGTGGGACCTGTTGCTCCAGTGTCAGACGGGAGGCGGGACCTGTTTCTCCAGCGTCAGAGGGGAGGCGGGACCTGTTTCTCCAGCGTCAGAGGGGTGGTGGGGACTGTTGCTCTAATGTCAGATGGGAGGCTGGACCTGTTTCTCCAGGGTCAGAGGGGATGCGGGACCTGTTTCTCTAGGGTCAGAGGGGAGGCGGAACCTGTTTCTCCAGGGTCAGAGGGGAGGCGGAACCTGTTTCTCCAGGGTCAGAGGGGAGGCGGGACCTGTTTCTCCAGGGTCAGAACAGAGGCGTGGCCTGTTGCTCCATTGTCAGAGTGGATGCGGGGACTGTTGCTCCATTTTCAGAGTGGAGGCGGGGACTGTTTCTCCAGCGTCAGAGGGGAGGCGGGGCCTGTTACTCTATTGTCAGTGTGGAGGCGAGACCTGTTTCTCCAGCTTCAGAGTGAGGCGGGGACTGTTGCTCCATTGTCAGAGTGGAGGCGGGACCTGTTTCTCTAGCGTCAGAGGGGAGGCGAGACCTGTTTCTCCAGCGTCAGGGGGGAGGCGGGGCCTGTTACTCCAGCTTCAGAGGGGTGGCGGGGATTGTTGCTCCATTGACAGCATGGGGGCGGGGCATCTTGCTGTATTTTCAGAGTGGGGACAGGGCCTGTTACACCATTCTCAGAACGGGGATGTGCCATGGTATTTCATTGCAACACCGGGTGCGGGGCCTGGTAAACTGTTTTCGTCCCGGGGGCGGGCCTGTTTCTCCATTGTAAGGGAGGAGGCGGGGCCCGATGCCCCATTGTCAGAGCGGGGGCGCGTACTGTTGATCAATTGTCAGGTCGGGGGCGTGGCCTGTTACTTCATTGTCAGTGCTGTGGCGATGATGTTACTCCATTGTCAGAGCGGAGGCAGGGACTGTTGCTCCATTGTCAGAGCGGTAGCGTTGTCTGTTACTCCGTTGTCATAGCGGAGACGGGATCTATTGATCTATTGTGCGACCTATGCTCTTTTGTCAGAGCGGAGGCGGGGCCTGTTGCTCTTTTAACAGAGCGGGGCGGGGCATGTTCCTCCATTATCGAGCGGGGGAAGGGCTTGTTGCTCCATTGCCAGATCGGACGCATTATACTGCATCTGCCATGTATTTGCCAATTGACGCAACGTCTCCAAATCACACTGAATCTTCTCTGCATCCTCCCCAGAGCTCACCCTCCCAATCAGTTTTATGTCAACTGCAAATTTGGAGTTATTGCATTTAGTTCCTCATCAAAATCATGAGTGTAAATTGTGACAACTGGGGACCCATCACCGATCCCAGTGGTACCCCACTAGTCACAGCCTGCCATTCGGAAATGAAACCCGCTTATTCCTACTCTTTGGTTCCTGTCTGCCAACGAGTTTTCTATCCAGCTCAATACACGACCCCCAATCTCATTAGCTTTAATTTTACACGCCAATCTCTGATGTGGGATTTTGTCGAAAGCCTTCTGAATGTCAAAATAAACCACGTCAACTGGCTCTCCCTCAACGACTCTACCAGTTACATCCTTGAAAACTTCCAGTAGACTTGTCAAGCATGAATTCCTTTTCGTAATCCATTGCTGACTCTGTCCGATTCTGCCACTTTTGATTTCCACACTGCTCAAATATCAAATCTTTCATAATTAACTCTATAATTTTCCCCACTACCTTCGTCAGGCTGCCTGATCTATAATTCCCTGTTTTCACTCTACCTTCGCTTTTAAATAGTAGGGTTGCATTAGCTAACCTCCATTCTGTTGGTACTGTCCCAGACTCTATAGGATCTCGGAAGATGACCATCAATGCATCCAGTATTTTACAGCCGGTTCCTTAGTTACTCTGGGGTGTAGATTGTAAGGCCCTCCGGTTCTATTTGCCTTCAATCCCATCAATTTCCCCAACATAATTTCTCTAATAATACTGATATCTTTCAGTTCCTCGCTCTCACTAAACCCTATGTTTCCCCACATTTCTGGTATGTCATTTGTGTCCTCATTTGTGAAGACAGATCCAAAGTATGTATTTAGTTGTTCAGTCATTTCTTTTTTCCTCTTTTTAGATTCCCCTGTTTCTGACGTACATTAGTGTTCACCAATCGTCTCCTCTTCACACACCAATGAATAAAAATACAGTCGCGTTATGTTGTCCCTGCAAGTTAACAATCGGACTCACTTTTCCCCTTCTTAATCAAACCCTTGGTACTGTTTTTCTGAATTATAAACTTTTACCATTCCTCAGGTCTATTTCTTTTTCCAGATCAATTTGTATGCTTCTTCCTTGCATCTAATGCTAACCCTAATTTCCCTAGTAAGCCATGATTTGCCCAGCTTTCCTGTTATACAACGTGCATTATTTTCAATTTTGCTCACTAGCCATCAGAACGATACATAGCCGAAGAAAATTGAGAACCAGCCGATCACAATAATGCACAATGAGCAAACGGAACAGCTTTCAACAGGATTTAAAGGAAAGAGAAATGTACAATGAACAGATAGCATAATAAAACAGAAAGGAACCAGAAGCGTTTAGAGTCAATGTCGGATCTAAAACTTTGGAAGACAAAGAATTACTATAAAATTTACTTTTCGCCTAACATAACAAAGTAATGGGAAAACATGCCACAGAGAAGCTGTTATCAAAACGGAATCAGCAATAAGTCAGGTTCATTAAAGGACAGGCAAGATAAACTCAGATAATGGCATTACATAGTAGAAATAACTTACGTTTTTTTTGCCTCATTTTTAACCGTAAATTTAACATTACACCATTACAACCGCAATATAAATCTCATTCTCTCTTTTCGAAGCTCCAAACCCTCTCACTCCTGGTCTCCCTCTCCCTCTGTCTGATTTATATTCTTCTGTATGTGTCCTCATCATTTGCTGATTAATTTCTGCCCCTCTTCCTCTACCTGGTTCAAAGTTCTAAATTACGACTCCTCCTGTATAGTTTCTGTGCCAACACAGGAACTTATTGTTTTATCTTAGTTGTTTCTCGGTGCCATTGGCAAGGCCAGCATTTGTTGTCCGTCCTTAATTGCCATTAAACTGAATGGCTTGCTTCACTATTTCAGAGGATAATTAAGGGGCAAGCACTTTGTTGTGGATCTGGAGTCACATGAAGGCCATGCTACGAACAGATGACAAGTTTCCTTTCCTAAAGGACAAGACTGGACCCCATAGAATTTTTGCGACAAACGTTTCATTGTGGCCATTACTGAGAATGGCTTCCCAGTTCCCGATTATCAATTGAATTACACATTCCAACATCTACCGTGGTGAAACCTGAATCCTGCCGCCTGGGTTACTAGTCCAATACCGCTATGCTACCGTCTCCGTGTCCCCCGTCCCTGTAAGACCTTAACTCCGCTTCTCCAGACCAGGTTTTAAAAAGATCTGCCATGGATGTGCGAAAATGACTTTGAGGCTTTCAAAATATCTCTGTAAATCTGAGGGATGTTTATGTTTGAATCTAAATTCTGCTGTAGATCTGGCTCTCCCTTGACTAAGCAAAAATACAGAACAATTTTAATCCCATTTCATTTGAAGTGAATAAATTCAACCTTTTATGTAACTTGCTATGTTGGGAGTCGAGAATAAGATCACATCGTCTGAGAATGGGACTCCATTACCGTGTGTTAATTATTGGAGCAATATCTTCAGAGAAAGGTTTGTCATCTTTGAAATTCCCACCAACAAAGGGCTGTGGAAGTTCAGCTGTTTGTGCATATTTTGGACTGAAATTGCTAGGTTTTGGACTATGAATCCTGTAAAGATCCTGCAGGAAGGGAGTGTTAAATATATATCAGCATTATCATGTTAATTGGCACTGCAACATCGAAGGGCCAAATGGCATAACGCCTCTTCTATTTCAGATATTTGCTCTTTAAATTTACCTGGTACATTTTTCCCTTATTGCTGACAGTCTGTCTTTGTAACTGAAGCTGTTTCATCGACTTCAAAATTTGCCTAACACATTTGAATAAACTGTTAGCAATTGCTGCTGATCAGCTGCTCATAACTAGTTAGGGAGAACTAATGTTTCGGGGAAGGCAGCATCATAGGCAGGTTAAATAACATGGAACAGGCTTTTCTAGAAACCATCACATAGTGGCAGGGGATTAGAAAGGAACAGGTTAGCAAAGCTATGGAAAGAATAACATTCATAGGATCATTGTCCTTTTGGTTTTCATCTTCAGCGATTAATCTGGCAAGGGGCGGTTGGGAAATGGAGGGAATCTGGGAGGTGATTTTATGTAAATTAGAGGGCACAATCCTTACCCAGTTATTATGAAACCCAACAAAATTGTACTGACGGAATTAGGCTTCGAACATAAACCACAGGAGAAATGAACAATTGCTTTACGTGCAAAAGGGAACACCATCTATCAGAAATAAATAGCTCGTTCTGACAAGGATTCGGGAAAAAATAGGAGCGAGAAATTCCAAAAGAAAATAATAGATTCTGTTTGGGGAGGTGGTGGGGTGGGCCGGGGGAACTCGTAATCTGGCAATGGGAATGTAATTTGTATTATTAAACGGCAATGGAATATAAACAAACAACATTGAAAACACTTTAAAAGTGATCACTTATACTCAGTTGAAAAATGTTCAACTAAAATAAGAACAAAATTGTCATTTATGAAACACACTGGATAAATTAATGGAGCAGAACAAAACTAATTTTAAAGTCTTAAGGTTGCATTGTACAATGACAATAAAGGAGAGGATGCCGAAAAGCAGATCTCTCTTTCTTTCTCTCTCTCTCTCACTCTCTCTTACTCGCCGTCCCCCTTACTCCCGATCGACCTCTAAGACAAGATTAATATTGAATCATTTAATTTCACACAAGTACAGAAAACACAGTGAAAATGTTTCACGCGATGACCCCAGCTTTTACATCCCCGGAAATATATAATTTTTCTGCCATTATTATTCGAGGGAAGTTTCCTTTTGCTTTGTACCTCAGCCGTAGATCTGCCTCACCATCTCACCCACTTCCATTCCAGGCATCGTTTTGATATATTTAATCTTACAGGGATACATATCTGCTCGCTTATGTATAAATATCTGTAGGATTATCTAAACCTTGGCGTTACCGGGAAAGGGGCAGCCATTTATTAGTAAGATGTTAATTTCTTTTTCACTCAAAGCGTTGTGATGCTTTGTACATTTCTGACACAGATAACAGCAGATTGATCGGTCGTCGAGTTTCAACAGGGCATGATTCAATCAAACCTTTTGATGTGATTTGGATGAATGGCTATAAAAGACCGTTAGCGTTTGATGAAAAATAAAATATTAGATGCAACTGAATTGAATGGGGCTGCAAGCTGAGATGACAAAATCAGCTAATCCTGTTTCTATATCATATATCCTGATGATCACATGCGTTCAATGTGTTTCGCGTGTGGTCAACTTGTGTGCTTGTTTTCTCCATACTTTTCACAGCCTGCTCTGCAACCTAAGCGATTTCGTCATTATACAAATTTACCTTCAACATTCAAATATTTGGCATGCAATTTTTTCATGTTGAATACAGTATTTACATGTGGGATTCAGGTTCTTCAACGAAGGGAGGATCAGAGATATGGTAAACAACGCCAAGTTCATTCTAAAGCCGAACTAATCTAGGAGGGAATTTACACTTGAGTCGTTATCTCTTTGTTCCAGGGCGAAATGCTTACCGCTTAAGCAAATCTACCAAATCAGTGGTCGTGAAACTAGACTTTTAAAAATCACCGACACAGATATGAGAAAACATATTAGGTTGAAATACAGGCACTGCCAATCAGAATACAATTAGAAATTCCTGAGCAAGATTGATAAATACACAAAGGGGAACAAAACTCCAATATATGACTAGCTAGTAATCAGTTGGTATTGTCGCAGTGAGAAAGCAAATTGTGCAAGTAAACTGGAATAGAGTATTGATGAGAGAGAGAGAAAAAATAGCACTGGAAAGTATATGTTTATCAGTGATAAATAGGCTCCTGGAATAATATGTTATACTAAAACAAGCAACAGACAAAAATAGATAACAATGTATGTTCCTGGATGAATAAAAGGAGACAGCAAGATATTTTTAAAAATGAGTTAAAAGCATGCAATAACTGCAATGACAAGGAAGAAGAAGACGACAAGAAGCAAATCAAGGCTTTCGGAAAGAATACAAAATAAAAAGGAAGACAAAGGAAAACTTCGAATTTAAATAATGAATGAATAAATTACAGAATCAATGAAATACCCGAAAGACAAAATTGACAAAGGGCAAATCAGAATAGGAATAGCAATAACAAGGATACATTCAGTAAATATAAGCTTGGAGGAAAGGACAGAGTTATCCTCTCCCCACTTTCTCTCCATCTCATTCATTCCATCCTCATCTCTCTCTCCCTGCATCACAACCTCACTCTCTCGCTCTCATTTTTAAAATTATTTTATGTCACTACAGCATAAATGACTCTATCCGCCCATTTTTGTACACATCTTTTTGCGGAGGGTGTTGGGATGTGGTGTGGTTATGGGACTATGTGGCGGGGTGGGTGCGGGATGTATCGCCAGAATGATGGGACACACTCTGAGAATAAGAGTGGCTATTTTGGGCTAAGGTGTGGAGCATTTTCTTCTCAAAAATGTTTTGAATCATTGGAATTCTCTTCCCCGAATGCCTTTGGATGTTCAGCTACTGAGTATATTCAAGGCTGGAATGTAAGGGTTTTGGTAACAAAGGTAAGTAAGGTACAGCAGGAAAGCTAATGAAATACATAGGTCAGGCATCATCATGTTTAAAATCAATGGAATGTGAACTGGCGAATTGCTTCGTGTTCATTTAATTTCTTAATTCACTATGCGTGCGATGCACTTTGCTCTTATACACATGTTATTTGTGTATTTCTGGCAGCCTGCCAGCGTAATTGAAATGTTCTCTTCAAAATGAAAATAGACCTTAAACACTTTGAATAAGTTGTAAATATTTTCTGCTGTTGGACGAGCGCATTTACATAACAGGGACAAGTGCCTCGGGAAGCTCGAATGATGGCCGCCTTGAACAGAATGAATAATGACATTCCAGGTAGCAGAGATATTGGAAGTTATTAAATGTAAATGTAAAGGTAAAGGTCAAGATATTAACAAAGCCATGAAATGAGCAAAATTCATGGAGAGTAATCATAGAAATATCAACCAGTGCAATCAGTCAGGGATGGAGTTTTGGGGAAAGGGGAAAATGCAATGGGGCCTTTAGTGAGTACAGGACACACCCTTAACCTTTATACAGCGAGTCCACCGAAGAAGGATTTAGACATTGGAACAAACCAGGGCAGTTAGGAGCAATGATGATAGCTGAAAATCGACCCATCATCATCAACTTAAACCTAGCCATTTGTTTCGGCAACGAAACAGAAAGATATGAGAAGAAAGACGATAGAGAGAGAGAGAGAGAGGGGTTGGTGGGGTGGGGTGGGGGGGAGGGTGGGGGGGGGGGGGGTGGGGGGTGGGGGGGGGGGTGGGCATGGGGTGCATTCGGGACAATCTAGCCCCAATAAAATAGAAACAAAAAAGCCAAGCATAAAACATCCACATGAATAAAGGAATCTGAACAACAGTATAACTGAAGATAGAAATCATTCAGAGAGTAGAATAACGATAAAGGAGAGTCGAGCGGAAAGCACATCAAGAGGTTAGGGACGAATATTGAAGCGGAAGGGAAGCAAAAGCTTGGCAGTAAATCATTAATGAATAAATCATCTAAACCCTACAATATCCTACAAAAATAACACACTGCATATCAATAGAGGTTTAGAGACTGTATGGATGTATTAGAAAGAATAAACATAGAGGCATTGGCCGCAATATTCCATGTTTATATCTCTCACTGTCTCTCTCTATCTCTCAAAAGTCAGGATTATATCTATATTAGCACTCCGTTAGTTAAACACTTTTACAGGAGCTGAGCAAGCACACGAAATATAATTAACATAAGAAAATTAGCTTTCAAACCTCTTTTTAATAATCAGCTTCTCCGGATGTGCCGGACTACGACAGTGGCATTAGTTCCCAGATGATTTTGCGTTTAATCGGGAGGGATAATGATTGATTGCGTTTAACCTCTGCCTCAGACCTGCCACCCCATACAATCAACCATCATTCCTATTTTTTTTAATAAAATGTGATATTGCACAAATACACCTGCTCTCTGGATAGTTGTGATCTTGTAGGTACAGAGTAACTGTCATCGATTTACGTGTAATATATAGTGAAATGTCTTCAATCAAAGAATTGATAATCTTTGACACCCTCTACGGCAGAGAGTTGCAGATGCTCGGCCTTTTAGTTTTACAAAACAAATTTCATCTGCGATTTTGGTACAAAGCTGTTTAAAGACGTTGGAAAATTTCAGAAGTAGAGCCAAGGTAAAAGATCCGGCATGTTTAAAGTGAGTGTGAAAATAAGTTGCTAATAACACGTCGCCTCCACCAGCTACTACAACTGAAGTTCATATGACCTCATGTTTGCAGTCATCTTCGGCCTATTATCATTATATGCATTTTTACGTCATTTTTTCACAGCTTGTCTCTCTCTAAATAATGCAATCTGGATTATGATGTGCCACGCCACAGCGTAACACACAATATAAACTGGATATAGTCAGGATATTATTGATGGAGAATTGGTAACAGGGAGGTTGCAGGGAGATGGAACAGGTGGGACATTTTCAACATGTCAGGCTGGAACTCATGGAGGACCGCAGGGATTACTGCTGGCGACTCCGCTATTTTCAAACTGTGTCAACAGATGGCGAGTAATGTATATACATTTGGTGTACAGACAAAACACGGTTACAATTGTAAAGTACAGGGAGGGCACGAATAGGCTGCAAAGAGATACACACATTTTAAATGACGGGGCAAGCAAGGAGTCAGACGTTGTCTGATGTTGAAATTTAGGAATTTACATACGTTTTTAGCAAAGAGAATAAACAGAAGAATTTTCAAGTAATGAAACGTCTGAATATTGAGCTTCACAGAAACTTAAGTTTATTATTACAGGAACAAGGAACGAGGTTATTTGCATGGAGCTAAATAAAGTCATGGGAAGGCAAAGTAACATGTGGCCGTAAACAGCAAGGGCATTTTTGCACGAGATTAATGCAATATATAAACATTTATAAAGGGCTTTGATAAGACCTGAAAAGGAGTAGCGTGTGTAATTTTGGTCTCATATCAGGAGAATCATAATTTCCTTGAAAGTGGTACAGTAAAGGTTCACGCTGTTGGTGTCTGTGATGAAAGGGTTAACCAGTGATTAAAAGTTGACTCAATTGGGCCTCCCTGCAGGATCGAAGAATAAGGGGTGATCTCAGTGATAAATGCACTGTTTTAATAGTGGTTAACAAGAGTAGACAGTGAGAGTCCCGTTTCCAACGCCTGGGAAATAGATCACATGTGCGCATTGAGAGGCTTACGGATCGATCGCTTTAGCTTGAGACGAGCGGAAATTTCTGCATTCAGACTTTGTGGATCTTGGCGATTCCCGACACCAGTGGGCTTTGTCTGGTCCATCGTCCTGTGCAATCAAGGGGCTGAGATAGACAGTTTTTGATTTTTCAGAGAATCAAGGGATATGGGGAGCTGGTGTGAAATTCAACTCGAGGCTGCAGATGAGCCATGATTGTGCTGAATAGCGGTGCAAGCCCAAAACAAAAACAGAAAATGCTGGAAAAACTCAATAATACGAACAGCATCCATGGACAGAAAGAAAAACAGAGCTAACGTTTCGAGTCCTTTTTCATTTTTTATTGTTTTATTTTTATCCAAGTATTTTTATTTTTATTGGTTTCATTTTATTCATTGCTTTATCCTCACCTTAGATCACGTTTACATGTTTTTCCGCAAAAACAGTCCACTCCCCACCACAACTCCACAAGTACCATCTATCACTTTTTCATGTTGTTCTTTCCAGTGGGCTTACCCTTGTCCTACCATTAGCACATTCTTATTTCCAATATTAATGCCACCTTCAGTATCTCCTTCAGCCAGTATCTCCATCATTAACTCATTTGTCATTTTGTCCATGATATCTCTGGCAGCCTTTCCTTTGCCTCAAATTATCACTGGCCTTCAATCTAGCTTCACCTGCTCTACACTCCCCCCCCCCCCCCCCACCCCCACCACCACCCCACCAGCCCGCCACCTCCCCCGCCCTCACCCCACCCCCCGAAAAGGTATAGACTACATTACATTTTTACCTCTCTTCAGCTCGGAAGAATTGCCATAAGGACTCGAAGCGTTAACTGTGCTTTCATCTCCCCACAGTTGCTCGTAGACCTGCATAGCTTTCACAGCATTTTCTGTTTTTGTTGCAGTGTTCCAGCATCCACAGTATTTTGCTTTTACATCAGTCGTGCAAGCTCGATGGATCATATGATCTACTGTGGCTCCTCTTTCTTCCATTCTTACCTTTAGAACTCACAACTGCCTAGATCACAATCCATCGTTTACAATTTTGTCCGTTCACTTCAAAAGTCAAAGCCTCGCTGAAATGACAAGCTTCAACTTAAAATGTTTGTTACTGATGCCTATATTTATGTCATTGGCAATTTCATATTCGTGGCCTTCTAAACTTCATATAAGTTATTATTAACGACTGTGAATAGTTGAGATCCTTGTGGGACACCGGGAGTCACAGCCTGCCAATCGTTATCTTTGTCCATTGCCTTTGCACTCGCTCTTCTTTCCACTGATCTTTTGCCAAAGTAATATTGCCTTCAATTTCATCGGTATGAAACTTACCTCACAGTGTCTTATGCAAGACTTTATGAGATGTCCCCCGAATGTTGATACACATAAAAACCACAGACATTCCTCTGTAAAACACTTGAGTAAAGGCTTGAAAACATTAAATGCAATTCTTCAGGCAGAACTTGCCATTTAAAAAAAATAATGTTGGCTTCCTCTGATCAGCTGAAACATTGCAAGGCTTTAACATGCGCTTTATATCATAGTGACCTGTCGTAACTTCCCTGCAACAAAGCTTAGTCCAGCTGACTTAGAATTTCCTGGTTTCCTTCTGATATATTTCTTAAAGGGCGGAGCGAAATGCAAGATTTTCAAAGCTTAAGGAGTGGGAGCCACGTGTAAAGCATTGTATAAGTTTCTAGTTAAAGAGACCTGTAGCGCTTGGCTACATCCTCTAATATCCTGCAATAAAACAATCTGGTCCTGGAAATTTGTAAGTGTTTTGTGTCATTAATTTCTCCAATACTATTATCCTGCTGACGTGAACTTTGTGGAGCCTTTTGTTTCCGATTTACAATTAATTTCCTTGGGATGCCTGGCATGTTGACCACTCCCTTCAAAGCAAATACTACACGAATGCAATTATTCTGAATAGAAGCAAAAAACTGCTGATTCTGGAAATCCACAACAAAAATAAAAATAGAAATACCTGGAAAAATTCAGCAGATCTTATAGAATTATTCAAAATGTCTGTCATCTCGTTATTTTCATTGACAATGGCGGCAAAGTAAGATGTAACTTGCCTCAGATCGCTTCTGGCTATTCCATTCTTTGAACCATGGAACATCAGAGCAGGGGTAGGCCATTTAGACGTTATGAACTGCTCCGCAATTCAATGTCATTATGGCGTAACTTTATCTTAACACTGCGAATTCTTGCTCTCCCCAGGTTTCTTAACATCTTGAGCGTCCATAAATCTATCTATTTCCCCCTCCCTTTCACCTAAATTCCAGCAAATACAGACTTAAGCCGCCCAATTTATCTTCATGCGGCAATCCTGCCATCCCAGGAACCATCCTGCTGAACATTCGTTGCACTCCCTACATAGAAATGCATAATTCCCTAGGGACGGAGAGCAAAACTGCGGGCAATACTCCATGTGTGGTCTCACCAACCGCCAGTAATGCTGCAGGAAGCCATCCTTGCTCCTGTGAGCAAGTCCTCACGCAATGAATTCGCAATCACCAATTCCAATATTTCTCCCTTAACTATTCTGCTAAGTACATACCATTGTCATGATTTTAAATGGCTATTTTGGCATTCAGTGCAAGTTTCATTAAATATTATCATTTGTGATCCCTCAGAAAGAAGAATACAGCAAAGAGGAAGCGGTAGCGTTTAGATTTAAGGTCAGGATAAAAGGTTAGGAAGGCAAAGTGGAACTATGACATTTACTTTTTGCCTTACATAACAAGAAACTGTAAAGCAGACCATAGGGAAGCTAATATCAAAAAGGATCCAGCATTATACGAAGGAATGTGACTGCACTGGAGGAGGTGCAGAGGGGATCACCAGGAGGTTGCCTAGGAAGAAACATTTAAGTTATGAAGAGAGGTTGGATGGACTTCAATGGTTTTCTTTGTAGCAGAGAAGACTGAGGGGCGACCTGATCGAGGTGTACAAGATTACGAGGAGCATGGAATGGATGGAGAACGAGCAGCTGTTCCAATTATTTACAGGGCCAATTACGAGGGGACACATGTTCAAGGTGAGAGGCAGGAGGTTCAGGGGGAATGTGAGGAAAAACTGTTTTACCCAGAGGGTGGTGACGTTCTGGAATGGACGGCCTGGGAGGGTGCTGAAGGCGGGTTGCTACACATCCTTTATAAACACCTGAATGAGCTCTTGGCACGTGAGAACATTCAAGGCTATGGGCCAGGTGCTGGTAAATGGGATCAGGTAGGTAGGTCAGGTGTTTCTCACGGGTTGGTAGCGGACTCGATTGGCCGAAGGGCTTCTTCTGCGCTGCCGGATTCTGTGATTAAATCAGGTTCATTAACGGACGGACAGGGTAACTCAGGTCATGAGCTGTTAAATAACAGATAATTAAATCCCATCACGTTTAGAAATCAACGTGACTTTACACATTTACACTCACCACATTTTCCTCATTCTTCCTTATGGACGCTTCAAAACCCCTCAGACCATATATCCCTCTCTTTCTGTCTCATTCGTATTCATCTGGGTGTTTCCTCATTAATTTCTGATCTATCTCTGTATTCTCCCATATCTGTGCCAACGTTCTAAATTAAGACGGCTCCTTTGTCGTTTCTTGTGCCAGCAGAGCAACATTTTGTGTTATGTTATTCTTTCATCGATGTCACTGGCAAGGACGGCATTTATTGCCCAACCAATTGTCCCTGAACATGCGAACAAGGAGCAGGAGTAAACCGTTTAGGCTCTCGGGTCTACACGTTCATTTAACAAAGTCACGGCTGACCTGATAGTTCACTGAAATCTACATCCCCCTTACCCCCGCTGAACCTCTCTGCCCCTTACTTGTCAAGAATGTATTCAGCTCTGCAGTAATAAATGTATATATACATAGAGGCAAGTCCGGAGAACGCAGGGGGTCTTGGGAAATTTAAGATGGATTCAGAAAAAGAAAAGAAGTTTCGAGAAGATACCGAAGCTCAGTACGGCAGAGTCCCTAGGGGAGTATTAAATGTGCAATCGGGATCTCACAATGGAAATGATGAAAGCCAAGACAGTGCAGGAGAAATCATCGGTGGGGAGAATAATGGGAAACTCAACGGGGTGTTTTAAAGCAGACAAAGAGCAAAATACCTACTAGGGAAAGGGTGGGTCCAATTAGAGGCCATAGTGTCCGAAAATTCCTTGCTTTACATCAAAAACGTGAGGCGATTTCTACACTTATGTACCACTCCTTACACTTGGAAATATTGTCTGACACCTTTCTTATTTGGCGGAGTGACAGACAATATTTCCAAGTGTAAGGAGTGGTATATAAGTGTAGAAATCGCTGCACGTTTTTGATTAGGGCACCTGCAATTTTCCCAAATACTTCCTTTAAACAGCTGGAAGTAAACAATCCGGTCTTGGAGATTTGTCCCTCCCGCTTGTCTTTAATCTCTCCATAACAATTATTTGTGTTAAAATTAACTTTGCTGAATCCTTCTTCCTGATGCAATGATAGTTCCATTGGGATGCCTGACATGCTGAGCTCTTCCTCTACAGCAAACGCTGCCACAATGTTACTATTTATCATACCTGGCACTTGCTTATTTTTATTGACAGTAACAGATTATCAGTTATCAATTGGCCTGCATTGCTTATGCCAACCGTGCTTTTCCTAATGTAATTTTAAAATATTTATGTGCTTATTCGAATATTGCGCCCAACTTTATTTCCATACCCTCACTTTGTGCATGTTCTCCTTTTTAGGGTGTTTTGTCTTAGATCAACTTAGGGAAGAGGATGGGGGAGGTTGTAGAGAGCATGGGAGGAATAACATTTTGATCCAGTAATTGGCAATGACCGGGAACTCGCTGCCTTTGATGGTGGAAGCAGAGCTAGGCAGTGATTCCAAATGGATATTGTTTGAGCAATAGCAGGAAATGAATATGCAGGGGCATGGGGATAGTGGAGCCGAATTGGGCTAACCGGATTGTCCAAGAACTAGAATGGACTGGATGGGCTGATTGTCGTCATTCTTCGTCCTAATGACTCTACGATGGAATTTCACTTCGGGAAACACCTTTTTCAGCTCCTCGAAGTGACACTCTCGGAACTGACCTCCCTGGCTGCCTGCAACCATTCACTTCTGATTATTGTTTTAGGCTGTTCTGCACCACCCACCACAGAGAAGTGGCCTCACTTCTCCTGCCTAGACCTGGACAAAAGGACCACAACATGGCCTTGGGAACCCACACTCATCGAAATTGCTTAATTTCTTTTTAAAGACAACCCCTACAGGGACACTCAGCTTCAACCACCTTAGAATAAGTGCAGGTCACGTTTCTTCTGGACTACATCTCTTAACTGCAACTCAGGGTCACCTTCCCTACATTTAGCAAGCGATCACCGAGTGGAGCTCATGCCTGAAGGCTTCACTCAGGTAAATGAGATGTAGCAGGATTTGAAACGCCTTCTGCCCTAATAAGTTCATTGAGTGATGTCACTACCCGTGTGTGTGTGATTATAAAAGCAGCACAATCTCGGAGATTCGATGCAGAAAACATAAACTCCAGCATCCTGATACTAACTCTGAGGAAATCCAACTAAGATGGAGAAAATTCTCATCTTGCTGATAGTAGTTCTAATGATGGCACAGCACAGTCCTGTTGCTGGATTACAATGTGGCGGCAAAGGTATATGCTTGTAAATTTCTCCGATCATTCAGAAGCCAGTGCTCGGATATTAATATTTTTAAACTAAGTTATTCGATTTGAGAATCATGTTTTTATCTGCTGTATTAAGCTGATTGTTTGTGAGACTGAAAGTTGTAACATTAGCTAGTTCTACAGGTTAATTCCCTGAATGTTCAGTCACTAGCTTAGCAGCTAGACAGAATTGTCGGTTTTGGGAGCTGTTCTAAGCAGAGCAGCAATAAAAGGGCAGCTCTGAGTAGGTAGTTCATTCCGGACGAATCATTTGTTTGGGAATCTCTGCAGTTGGTCTCAGTCCCAACGCACTACATAGGGGTAACCACCAGTCACTGCTCACGATCACTGATACCTACATCAAAGTGTGAGAGCATATACTGTGTGTGAGGACAGGATCGGATGTTCCCTCAGTACAGCTCCCTCAGTCAATTTCATGCACTCTCACTGTCTGCCTCCCAGGTGAAACATGAGGAAAACTGGAAATGATTCTGATAACGCTACCGAGACATCAGTCAGCTTTCCATAACGAGGACAGGGAGAGAGATTAAAAACGTTTCAGACACGTTTATTTAATTCGATGTATACTGCAGCGTTCACAGCGGTTGGTGTCTGGGAAAACAAATTATGTCTGTAATACAAGTGGCTAATTTATTCACTGTCACTCTGCATCTGCCGGGAACTGAGTGAACAAATAGTGGGTTGAGTTCCCACTGAGCAGATCCATCCCACCACTGGGATAGTGCTGCATTGTTGAATGTGTAATGCTTTGGGTGAATTTTTAAACAGAGCTCCTGTCTAACTCTTCATTGGACAGAACATATCTGATCGATTATTGAAAACCTGGCAGTTCTCCATGTCCATTCGATCAGCAACACCCTCCCAACCAACATGACCAGAAACTAAAAACAAAAAACTACTGCAGATGCTGGAAATCCAAAACAAAAACATAATTACCTGGAAAAACTCAACAGGTCCGGCAGCATCGGTGGAGAAGAAAAGATTTGACGTTTCGAGTCCACAAACTTCTCAGCCTCTCAAATTTCCTGCTTTATATGAGAGAGTTTGCTGAAAGCTGATTGACCACGTTATTTCATATATAACAGTCTCGGTGTCATAGAAACCATCCATGGTCTATGAAACACTTTGGACTCTTCGCCTGTTAGGAAAAGGTTTAGATATAAATGTCAGACCTTTCATTTCACTATCTCTGGTCTCCGATTGTGGGTGTAATGATGTCCACTTTGAGAAACAGCCTTGGACGGCCCTTCAGGGCGAAGCTTGAGCCTTTAGATATCAATGGGAGAGAGGGAAGTGTGGGTTTTAATTAAATATAAAAGTGTTCAGGTTGGCGTTTGATTCAAAGCCATTCCCAATAACACTGAAGAACTCAGCATCGTGCTTTCCCATCGATCTCGCTCTCTCTGGGTTCACAACGATAACTCAATTAATTATTCATTTTGGATTATAGGACCGTGGTTGGCCTGCCATAGGAGAGCACCAAGAGTTCATACAGTTCCGTGTCCCCCACAACAGGAGGCCCTCTTTAATATAACCAGTTGGCTTGCATGCTGCGCAGAAGGAAAGTAGTATCCAGTGATGGATTGCCGGCAGCACGAGCTCTCCATGTTCTTTCTGAATGAAATATTCGTCCCTGGGAAGCAGGCTCTGTTTGATTGTTTCAGTCCACCGACCCCTGACCCTGTATTGCTGCATTCTGAATAATGGGCTGTACGCCGAAATAAAACTTATTGCATTGATCACTTTCTTTTCCTGTCTTGTTTATCATTTGGACGAACATGTCCCAGGACAAAGTGCTTGGGAAAGGACTGGCGCTGGTGGAAATGGTAGGAATCATACGGGATGGGAAGTGGAAGCCAATGTGGGGAATCTCTGAAAGTTCTGAATAGCACTTTCAGAAAGGGACTGATATAAGGCAGGTACCTCGGAATGTCAGCACTCTGGCCATTTACGGAGCAAGATATCTCAGAAATATCAGGATGTAGAGCATAAGTTCAGGCGGAGGAGGGGAAATGGAAAGTAAATCGGGGTTTGGGAATTGCTTCAGGAGGTGGGTAACGTTGTGATAGGGGATTTCAGCGGCTGAACGATTTGGGAAGGATTTAGTGGCTTGGAACTTATTAGCAGGATAAGGACATTCGGCCCCTTAAGCCTGCTGTCCGATTTGATGACATCATGGTTGATCTGATTGTGGCCTCAGCTTCTGATTCTGCCTTTCCCAATAATCTTTGACCCCCTTGTTATTCAAGAATAACAACGGTGGTGGCTGCTGAAATTTCGGTAGGATGCACATTATTTGCAGGTTATAATAGCATCTCATTTAGATCCATTGAAGGAGCAGGGAAATTGAACGGACATTCCTCACTTTTAATGGTTTCCTGGGAATTGACCGAGTTTTGCCGAAGGCAGCACTCACACAGAACTTGTAGCACTGGGCATTCAGTTTGCAAATCCGAGTATCTACCAGCTGAGCGATCCACGCTCCGTGCAGACTAAAGTTCTAGACACTTTCGAGACAGAAACCTTGCTCGTGTCAGGAAATCTAGATAACCGCTACAGTACAGATACAGGTTCTGCAGATGGGAAAGAGTTTCAGGGATGAGGATGTTGGTCAGAGTGTGGTGAAGGGGCCAAAGTATGGGAAGGTCGATTCAGTTTGTGGGGAATCGTTTCAGTAGGAGGTGAAGTGGGATCAGAGTGTTAGAAATAGATGGTGTGAGTGGCGAAGTGTTATCAGAGGGTTTGGACGAGTTTCAGTGGGTGGGGAAGAACGATCCGATGGTTGGGAATAATGTCAATGAGTGGGGAAGGATGATCAGGGTATTTGGAAGATTAACAGTGTGTAGGGATGAGGGATCGGAGGGTTGGGATGAGTTTTAGTGGGTGGTGAAAGGCGTTCAGATGGTTAGGAAAAGTTTCAGTGGTTGGAGAAAAACAATCCAATTGTTAGAATAGATTTTAAAGGGCGCCAAGGGGCGATCAGAGGTTTGGGAAGAGTTTCAGTGCCTGAGGAAGAACAATAGAACAATCCAATTGTTAGGTTGGATTAAAGAGGGCGCCACCGGGCGGTCAGAGGATTGGGAGGAGCTTCAATGCGTGGGGAAAGGCGACCAGAGCTTTCGCAACAGTTTTTGGTGGTGGAGAAGGGCGAGCAGAGGGATGGGAAGCTATTCACTGGGTGGCAAAGGGAGATCAAATGTTTGCAAAGCGTTTCAATGGGTGTGGAACGGGGAGAAGGGGGAATGACGAGCTTTAGTGGATGCAGAGTTGCTAACAGTAGGTGGAGAGGAGGGACAGAAGTGATGGAAGGGTTGTGAGCTTGTTACGTGGTGCCGGGTTGCAGGAGTGTTTCATGGAGTTTGGAAATCAAAGAAACAACGGGGTATATCGCCTCCCCCTACGTTTCTGTTTCCCGCTACTACTTTTCAAAGAAGGAAAACAATCTTAACCCACAAACAAAGCAGCCAAATATATTAAGGCGACGGCGTCCTCTTGAAGCGTAGTTGCTGCTGTTGGAAATACAGCAAATACATTTATTTGTTGTCCATTAAAGCAGCAAGAGGGCTGCGGGAAGTTGCAGCGTGAAGAGGAAGAAGCCGGGGGTGAACCTCCAGCTCTGTAAACACACTGACAGTCATTCAAATCGCTTAGTGTAGCGAGAGGCCGCCGGCTCTGTAAACATACTGACAGTACATCCTCGCTACTAAGCTACTGACAGGCCCACAGCTCGATGAGCACATTGACAATTCCTCCACCCCCCAAGTATGCAACTATAATACGAGGCTCCCTGCTCTGTTAAGATACTGAGAGACCCTCCTCGCTACTAAGCTAGTGACAGGCCCACAGCTGGATAAGCAGAGTGACATTCTCTTCAGTATGTAACTATGTTAAGAGGATCCCTGCTCTGTAAACATACTGACAGTCAGCCCAACCTATTACAATAGTGAGATGGCCCCGGCCATGTAAAAACACCGACAATCATCCCAATCTATTATTATAGGGAGAGTGCCCCGGCCCTGTAAACATACCGACAGTCATCCCAATCTATTACTATAGCGAGAGGCCCCTGGCTCTTTAAGCATGCTGATTGTCTCCCAGTCTATAAATATAGAGACAGTCTCCCGACTTTGTAAACATACTGACAGTTTGGCCAGTCTATTGCTCCTTTGATGGGTCACTCTCTTTGTAAATATAATGACACTCTCTCCAAGGTATTACATTAGTGACAGAATATGGGTTCTGTAAAAATAGTGACAGTCTATCCTCTCTCTTAATATATTGACATCCCCTCAGCTCTTTAAAAATACAGAGAGGCACCCCAATCTATTACTATAGTGACAGAGCCCCGGCACTCTAAAGAAACTTACAGTGTCCCCATGCGATTACTTTGGGGCAGGCCACTGACCTGTAAACATACAGATAACCTCCACAATCTATTCATATAATGACAGAAGCTTTACGCTGAAAACGCACTGTCAGTCTCCAAAATCTATTACTATGGCGACAGGACCCTGGCTCTGTTAAAATGCAGAGCGTGCACCACTGTATTCCTATAGAGACACGCCCAACGCTCTGTCAACGTACTGGCAGTCTATCCACACTTTAAAATGTTGACAAGCCCCTAGCTCTGTAAAGACAGTGAGGGCTCCCCTACTTCACCCCTAACCCCACGCCTCCCCCCAACCTATTGCTATAGTGACATTCCCGCTGGTCTTTCAAAACATTAACAATCTGTCCACGCTATTACTATACTGACAGGCCGCAGGCGCTTTAAACATACTGACAGTCACCCTAGTATATCACAATAGTGAGAGGCTGCTGGCTCTCTAAACATTCCGCTTCCCAACACTATTAGGGAAGTGACAGTCCCTCGGTTCTGTGAACATATTGACAATCTCGCCCCTCTATTACTTTCCTGACACCCACTGGCTCTCGGAAATTACTGAAAGTGTCCCGATTTATTGCTATAAAGACAGGCCACGGCTCTGTAAACATACTGACAGTCTCCCCACTCTATTACTGAAGTGAAAGGACCCCCTTTCTATCAAAGTACCGACAGGCCAGACTCTCTATTGGTATATTGACAGGCTAGCAGCTCTTTAACAATGTTGACTTTCTCCCCACTCTCTTAATATGGTGACGGCCCCCGGGTCTGTAAACATACTGAGAGTCTCCCCACTCTATTACTGCAATAACTTGCGACCAGCTCTGTAAAAATACTGACTGTTTCCCCCTCTGTATAATTATTGCGGCAGGCTCAGGTTCTGTAAACATTCTAACAGACTGCCCACTCTATTACTGTAGAGCAAGAAGCCCAGTTCTATCCAATTACCGACAGTCCAGCCTCTCTATTAGTATATTGACAGGTCCCCGGCTCTTTAATCATCCTGAAAGTCTCCCCTCTCTATTACAATCGTGACAGCCCCCAGCTCTATGAACATACTGACATTCTCCCCACTCTCTTAGTATAGTGACAGGTCCTCGGGACTGGAAACATAATAACAGCCTACGCAGACTCACCCTATAGATTGACCCTGGTTCTGTAAATAGACTGACAGTCTCCCTGCTGTATTAATATAGTGACAATTCCCGGCTCTGTAAACACACGACAGTCTACCAACTCTGTCCCTATCGTGATAGCCCCCGACACTGTAAAAGTATTGGGCATCTTCCCACTCTATTAATATACTGACAGACACACGGCACTGTAGATAATATGGCAATCTCCGCAGGCTATTACTATAGTGACAGGCCCCCAGGTTTCTAAATGTATTGGCGGTGTCCGCACTTTATTACTACATTGACAGGCCCTCAGCTCTGTAAACATTCTCAGAGTCTGCCCACTCTATTCATTTAGTGGCAAGCCCCCTGCTCTGTACACATTTTGACATTTTGCCCTGTCTCTGACAACACTGAGTGGCCCCTTGCTCTGTAAACATTCTGACAGTCCCAAAATTCAATTACTGTACTGCCAGGCCCCCGGATCTGTAAATTTACTGACAGTCTATTCAATCTATTCCAACAGTTGCAGAACCCGGATCTGTAAACTTCCGGTCTGGCTTCCCAGTCTATTGTCACAGTGACAGGCCCCTGGCTCTGTAATATCTGACAGTTTCCCCATTCAATTATTTAGAAAGCCCCGGGCTCTGCAGTGAACCTTATGGTCTGCAATCTCCATTATGTTAGTGATAGGGCCCTGGCTTTGTCAGAATACAGTCAGTCTCCCCAGCTCTGTTGCTAGAGTGACAGTCCCTGGGTTCTATAAACACAGTGATAGTCACCCCATTCTGTTAATATAGTGTCAAAATCCAGTTCTGTAAAATTTCTGGAAGTCTCTCCACTCTATTACGATTGTGAGAGACCCCATGTTCTAAATATGCTGAGTGTCTCTCCACTCTGTTAAAATAGTTACAGGACCATGTCTCTGCAAATATGCTGACAATCACAACACTCTATTACGATATTAGTCTCTTCAATCAATTCCAAGAGTGTCAGGGCCTGGCGCTGTAACCTCTGTGACAGTCTCCCCAAATACATTACTATACCGTAGGCCTCTCGTTCTGTAACCTAAATGATAGTCGCCCCCATCAGTTACTACACTGAGTGGCCCCGGGCTCTGTATCCTGAGTGACAGCCTCGTCAATCAATTAATATACTGACTGTCCCCTGGTCCTGTAACCTGAGTGAGAATCTTCTCAACCAAATAATATGCCAACTGGCCCCCGGCCCTGCAGCTTGATTGACAGTCTCTCCAATTATTTGTTGCACTGATAGGGCCACTGGTCCTGCAGCCTGAGTGACCGACCCACAATCAATTATTCTACTGACTCGCCCAGGCTCTGTTGCCTGAGTGACCGATCCCCAATCAATTAGTCTACTGACTCGCCCAGTCTCTGATACCTGAGTGACCGTCTCCCCAATCAATTAGTCTACTGACTCGCTCCGGCTCTGTTACCTGAGTGACCGTCTCCACAATCAAATAGTCTACTGACTCGCTCCGGCTCTGTTACTTGAGTGACCGTCTCCCCAATCAATTACTATATTTGCAGGCAGCAGGCTCTGTTACCTGAGTGACAATCTCCACAAACCATTGCTGTACTGACTTGCCACTGCCTCTGTAACCGGAGTGACATTCTCCTCAATCAATTCCTATAGAGACTGACCCCGGCTCCCTAGTCTGGGTGATAGTCTCCTCAATCAATGGCTACATATGACTGGCCACAGGCTTTGCAGCCTGAGTGACCATCTCCCCAATCCATTCCAATAGTGACTGCTCCACCAACTCTGATACCTGAGTGACAGTCTCCCCAATTATTTACCTAATATAAATGGCCCATGGCTCTGTAACCTAGGTACAGTCTCTAGGGGTGCTTTACCGACAACTGTGGCACGAGCGATATAATGATACAAACAGAAAACTCAGCGAATGCCGTAATATTATATTCTGGTCCCTGTCAAATGTTGTACCTTCCTGAGTTCAGTGGGAGTGCTAATCTTCATCGTGGGATTTTGATTATGGTTAATAATTTGCTATGTGCTACTGATTTTTTGATAATGGCATAAAGTCACGACACTTAGCAGAGAGCACACCGAGCTCCCACTGTGTGTTACACAGACTCCGAGGGGGGCTGTCTCACTGTCTGACCCATGGCCCAGTGGGCTCTCCCGCCCCCTCCATGCGATCAGCAACACCAGCTCTTTCTATCTCTCCCTATTTCTCCTCCTCTATCTCTGTCTCTCTCTCTCTTTCACTGTGTTTGTCCCTCTTTCCCTGTCTCTCTCTCTCCGTTTGACTATCTTTATCTTCACTATATATGCAACATTTATCATTTTCCTGTTTTCCATAACCGATCATGTATCTGAGGAATATTAGGAGATTCCCGTCAGCGCCATCACAATATTCGCCCTCCGTTTTCTCAATCTTTCGGCTGCAAATCCTCCAGTCCTCGTGATCAGTCATCTCCATACTACTTATCGAATATATCACCTGTAAAAATCTGCATCAACTTTATTAAATTAAATACTACAACGGCATTCTCCTTCACTTTGCTTGTTGCGATATACTCTTCCTTGGCAAAGCCAAATGTAGGGAAGTTATCCTGCTTTCTCCCTTCTGCTTCCATGCGTGTAACCTATGTTCCAATATTGTTGAAAGCGAAGCTATGTATCAACATCGGACTTAGGATATGAACTTGACGATTCTACCCTTCGAGCCTGCTCCGTAATTTGAGCAGATCATGGCTGAATATTGATTAAAAATAGTTACAAATTGCCAGTTAAAATCAGGATGCACTGTTTGTGTCGCTAGCATCAAAACTCAGTTCAGGAATAGTAGAGTAAAGATTGACACAAACATACCCATTGGGGTTTTCAGGAGTGTCCTCTTTATTAATAAAGCATTGATCAAATGAACATTGCTCTCTGGATGTGAGACAGTAGGGAGAGTAATATTAAGATTAATAATGTTATTTTTATTTATTTAGCAAGCAAGTTTATTAATTGGGTTTGTATAGTTTGTATGTGTGTGTTTTTGTGTTTTCCTGTGTGTGTTTGTATGTGAGTGTATGTGTGTGTATCTGTGTCTATATGTGTATGTGTTTTTGTATGTGTGTGTGTGTTTCTATGTGTGTGTGTTTTTGTATGTGTGTGTGTGTTTCTGAGTGAATTACTGAATTGGAGACGGCTGCTTTCGAGGTTTGGAAGCATGAAAATAAGTTAGGGAGGTGTTTGAAATGCCACATATGTAAACATGTCTGAGGAATTAGAATGTAAGTTTTGAGAGGAATTTGTATTTTAAGATACACCACTGTAGTTGTAATTTCAAAGACGTAGCAGGATGTTCACACCTAACTAGGTGAGCCCTAGCAGTGTGGTTATTTATCCCAGAGGTTTATGACAACATTAATACCATGAAGTGCTTATATTCTGGAAAAGGACATTTTCAAAGACATATGGGCCATTGGAATTTACTGATTCAAAAGAGAGAAAAGGTATAGAATGGAGAGTGAAAGGCTTGGTTGTGAGATGCGTTGGGACATCCAGCCGAAGCTGACGAAAGGGCCTCGAGCCCTGTCTTCATTATTCTGCTGCGCACAGACCTTAAAGGTGATAGCTGAGCTGGCCTGTCTTTCCACATTTAAAATCTATTTTGGACTGTTGCCTTACAAGACGGCGGGCCCGGCAGTCAGGTTTCTTAGGAATTTTAGTATTGACTACAGTATTAAGCAACTGCATGTGTTTGACATCTTTTCTTTTGTTTTCATTTAAATAGGAAACGTTAAAAGTCTAAAGTTATTAATGGATTCATTACCTATCATTTCAGTGTTCAGTATTCTCGTTATAAATACAAATAACAAAACAGTTTTATTTCCGGAACCAAGTTTCCCCTCGTGGATTTGGGCCCGCCTGGCACACGACCTCTGCCGTGTTATAACAAGGTCAGCAGCATAGAATGATTTAGGAGGAGTTAGATGAGTTAATTTGGGAAGCTGGGAATATTTCCAATGCCTGGAGCTGGCATGTGTGTGGGAAGTGTCTCCAACTGCAGCTCCTGGAAGCCCGGGTTCTGAAGCTGGAACGGCGGCTGGGGACACTGTGGAACACACGCGCGGTGCGGAGTATTGTGGGTAGCACGTATAGAGAGGTGGTCACACCCAGCCTAAAATGTCCACATCAGGAATGGAATGGGTGATCACCAGGCAGAGAGAGAGGACTAGCCGGGAAGTGCAGGAATCTTCTGTGGCTATTCCCCTGTAAAACAGATATACCGCTTTGGATACAGTTAAGAGGAATGGCCTCTCTGGTGAAAGCAGCAACAGCCAAATTCGCCGTACTGTGCTTGACTCTACTGCACAAGGGAGAAGTAAACATTTTTGGGCGTGCGATATTTATAAGGGATTCTATTTTAATGGTAATAGATCATCGTTTCTGTGGCCGCAAACGAGACTCCGAGATGGTATGTTGCCTCACTGGTGCTCGGGCGAAAGTTATCTCAGAGCAGCTTCAGGATATTCTGAAAAGTGAGGGTGAACAGCCAGTGGTTGTGATAAACATTGGTACAAACGACACAGGTAAAAAGGATTGTGGTTCTAAAAAGAGAATACAGGTTGTTAGGAAGTAAGTTGAAAAGTAGGACCTCAATGGTATTGATCGCAGTGTTACTGCCAGTGTCACGTGCTAGTCAGAGTTGAAATAGTAGGATATATCGGATGAACAGGAGGCTGAAGCGATGATGTGAGAGGGAGAGCTCCAGGTTCCTGGCACATGGGGAACGTTTCTGGGGGAGATGGGACCAATACAAACAGAAAGGGTTACACCTGGGCATGAACGGGACTTATGTCCAAAGGGGAATATTTGCTTGAGTGGGTTGGGAAGCATTAAGCAAAAATGGCAGGGGAATGGGAACCTATGCAAAAGCCAGAGCAGGGGGAATCAAGGAACAAAACAAAATACATAAAGAGGAATAAGGAAATCGATAGTCTTTGGAAATCAAGGACAAATTCAAACAGAGCTTCAGTGAAATGGTGTTGGGGAAATTGATGGATTGAAGGCCGCTAAATCTCCAAGGCCTGATTATCTACATCCCAGACTACTGAAGGAATTGTCCCCAGAAATAGCGTGTGCATTGATTCTATAGACTCAGGGACAGTTCCTAAAGATTGGAGTGTAGCGAATGTAAACCATCTATTTAAAAATGGCGGTAGAGAGCAAGCAGGTGATTAAACGTCATTTACCCTGACATCGGTCGTGGGGAAATTCGAGAGGCCATTTTCAAATAATTAGTAGAAGGCACTTGGAAAGCAGTTGCAGAATCGGACAGAGACAGCATGCATTTACGAAATGGAAATCATGCTTTGAATTTTTCGAGGATTTCACTAGGAGAAGTGATGGAGGGGATCCAGGGGATGTGGCTTATATGGACTTTCAGAAGGGTTTCAACAAAGTCCCACATAAGTTCTTAGCGTGTACAATTAAAATGCATGTGATTGGGTGTAGCGTATTCATATGGATAGCAAACTGGTTGGCAGACAGGTAACAAAGTGTCGGAATAAACGGGTCTTAATTTCAGAATGGCAGGCTGTGACTATTGGGGTACTGCAGGAGTCGTTGCTGGGACCCCGGGTATTCACAATGTATGCTAATAATTTAGATGAGGGAACTAAATGTAATATCTACAAATTTGCAGGTGACACGAAGCTGGGCGGGAGGGTCAGTAGTGCGGAGGATCCAGAGATGCCTCATTGTGATTTGGACAAGTTGAGTTAGTGGGCAAATGCACAGCAGATGCAGCATAATGTGGCTAAATGTGAGATTATCTACTTTGGTAGCAAAAGCAGAAAGGCAGGTTATTATCTGAATTGCTATAAATTGAGAGAGGGAACGTGCAACGAGACATGGGTGTCCTTGTGCACCAGTCGCTGAGTCCATGCTGGTCCAGCATGGATGTAAGGAAGGCAAACGGTATGTTGGCCTTCATAGCGACATCATATGAGTACAGGAGCAGCTATGTCTTCCTATGATTAGACAGGGCCCTGGTGAGACCAATCTTGGAATATTGTGTGCAGTTTTGATTTCGTTAACTAAAGATCCATATTATTTATATAACCATAGAGCAGCGAAGATTTATCAGATGATTCCAGGGATGTCGGGACTGACATATGAGGAGCTATTGAGTTGGATAAAAACATAGAAGCATAGATAATTGGAGCAGGATTGGACCATTCGTTATTTCGAGCTTGCTCCAACATTCATCCTGATCATGGCTGATTATCAAAGTCAACAGCCTGCTCCTGCATTGTCCATGTATCCATTGATTACTTTCCCCCATCATTCTCCAGAACTCCAGCGAATATAACCCGAACAGTTTTACCAGACTGATTCCTGGTTGGTTGCGACTGACATATCAGGAGATGTTGTGTCAGTTAGGACGATATTCGAAGGCGATGAGTGGATTGAGAGGCATCTCGTAGTAACGTATAAATTTCTAAAAGGGCAAGACAGGCTAGATGCAGGAAGGATGTTCCCGATGGCGGGGAGTCCAGAACCAGGGGTCGCAGTCTGAGGATACGGTGTAGATATGTAGGACTGAGATGAGGAGAACATTCTTCACCCAGAGAATGGAGAGCCTTTGGAATTCGTTACCACAGAAAGGCATTTTCAGCAAAATATTTTAAGTTGTCAAGAAGGAGTTAGATACAGCTCTTGGGGCGAAAGAGTAATTGGAGAAACTGTGAGCAGGCTTTGACTTGGGTGATCAGGCATGATCATAGTGAGTGGGGGAGCAGGCCCGAAGGCCCGAATGGCCTACTGCTGCTCCTATTTTCTATGTTTTTATTTTTATATGTTCGTGTTGTGTGTATGTGTTTGTGTATGTGTGAATGTAAGTGCCTTTGTCAGACACGTGCATAGTACTCTGCTGCTGAGACTAATGCTACACTTGCTGAGGTGCGGAGGGTTGTGTTGCCAACACCCGATCGTCTATTCTAGTGTTGACCTTTGCTGTCTTATTCGTCCAATGCTTCTGGAGTGAAATCTATATTCACTCCCAAATATTTTGTGTTGGATCATTGTTTGTTTACTAGCCATCCATGCAGAGAAGCTTTTGTTTTGGTATTCGGTGTTGTGGTACTGGAATACACTGGATATCTTTTCTGGGGCCTTACCGTTATGCTGTGTGCTGTTGATTCCCGTCAACTTTGTTACCTATTTGTTAATGACCTGTCCCAGGGTGCAGACGATGGAGCTTCGATGGTAAAACAGGTGTCTTCACCACTGATGAACTACAGCCATTGACCCGTCATTTATGTATGTACAATAAAATCTTCGGGAAATAATTCCCCCACAACCTGGCCATAAACATACATTCTCACGTGTTCTTCCTAACACTCCCACATTTTAATAGTTACGATTTTATTGCAGTTTTATACTCCATTATGACTGAACAAGTTTTCAATTTTAACAAAGTAACGATGTTGGTCTCTTCGCAGACTCTGCCAGACTAACTGAGCATTTCATTAGTTTCTGATTTTGTTCAGAATTCCAACATTGACAGTGCCTTGCATTGCCAATAGAAGGCTGATTTCACTTCTATAAAAGATCTTCATTTAATTTTAAATCCCAAAACCTGAACGTTTCTCATGTGCTACCGCTGAAACAATTACCTGTTGCCAATAGAATTGAAAATGTGGGCCTGTGTGAGATATTATCCGGGAATGCCTTTGCCAAATATCGGAGTTTTTATCTGTCCTTCTGCAATTTGGAAGTTGGCTCTCTAAGAGCTATAAGCTATCAGAGTCAGAGGAAGCTTTTCGATTGTGTGAACCAACAAATTGCGCGTTTCCTGTGATTGAGATTCATTATTTCCAAACAGAAGTGGACTGTCGAATTCGGAATGGTTTTCTTTTTGGAAGCTATGATAATGGTAATGCAATTGGTATACTGTCCAGGGATTTTCAACAGACGTTTCATGGAATGTCATAACATTGACTTTCCAGCAGAAGTGAAGCTGATTGGAAGAACAGCAAACGTGTCCACATCTATACGAAGACTGATGGTTCCGGGAAACACAGAGTGATGGTGCACATCTGTTATTGGAATTACAGGATAGTGCAGAGTGTGGTTCCCTTAATTTTTATGTGAGGACAACGGTTCCCAAAATATATTTTGATGCCTAAACGTGGATGTAAGGGATACACTTTCGAATTTTGCAGATGCCACAATATCGGAAGTTTTGTCCAATGTGAGCAACGTCTTCATTACTTGAGGGGGGCATCGACGGCCTTGTGTAACAGTTGGACAAATGGCAGCTGGAATTTAATGCAGAGATGTGTGAAATGATAAATGCTCCAAGGAAGACAAACGGTGATGTAATAGGGGTAAAGGCAAAATGAATAACAATAACGAAAAACATGCAGATAAACAGAAGGGGCCCAAATATGCAAATGTAAAAGTAGCTGAAGGCAACAGACGTAATGATAAATTGGTGATTTAAAAAGGTACAAACAATGTGATAGAGAATAAATTTGATAAAATTATCCCATACAAAACAATGTTGCCCTCCACTGGAGCATTGTGTTTCGTTCTCTCACCCCCATTTCATGCAGAACACGAAGGTACAGGGGCTAAGCTGTTGGTTTCTAGAATCTAGCCTTTTTTTCTCATAGAGGAAAACATTATGAGAATATTGGATCAGGGTGTTACACACTCCGATCTCATTGGAAAGTTGGAGAATCAAACGCACGTATAACTCGTTGGATAGATGTGTAATCATGCTCAACTGCTCATCGGAAAATGTGTGAATCACACGCAAGAGCTGTTGACGGAAGGGGCAATAAAAGTCCCAAACTTATGGCCAATCTAGGTGACCAAACCACACACCAAACTGATGGGCAAACGTGTGCGTCACACCGACTGAGTTAATTTTGAAAAAGAGCGAGCTGCGACAATTTCTCTTTTCCAATCGAATCCACAGTAGACTCTAGCTGCGCAAGAACAGTTAACACATCAAGAACCCAGAGTTTGATAAAGAAAGGAAACCCGTCGCGTTGCGCTGAAGCATATCGGGTGGTTTTATAATTTAATAAGAGTTACAGGTTCTATCTTCCCTCTGCATTTAGCGATCACTCGGTATTATAGTGTCAATTACCAGAAGGTTGCTGGATTCATGTTCAGTTCCGGCACATACACCGTTAATTAATGTCCTGACTGAGGCTAAATTCAGAGAAGACCTGATGAACACGGTAAATACACGTTGAAAATAAACGTCAGAATATTTAAATGTGTTAATCAGAGGCAAACGTTACAAAGCGTTTTACCTCGGCACATTCAGGAGAGAACGTGCATTCTTTGTAGGAATTGCTTTTAAAACAATCCTTCAAATGTTGAAGAAAATATATGGTGGGAATGATTGACATTTAGCACAATGACATCATTGTCTACTCGTCATTCTTTATTCATAATATGCCATAAAAGAAAAGATGAAATAAAACGTATACTGAACATAATTTAGTGTTTTCTTGTTTTGCAAACAACATATATTTGGATGAATAACGTTGGGCTGAAAGGATGGGGCATCATTTCCTTCCTTGAATCGTTTCTTTGAATTAGAATGTCGTGGGACAATACAAAAATGTTAACCCGCGACAAACAGATTTTAATTAAAAATTCCGGGCTGATTAATATAAGTGAGCGCTGATTGGTTCATGGTAAATCTGGTTTGTGTAACCTTATTGAGTTATTTGGGGAAGCAATGGAGAAGATGGATGAGTATAATGCTTACTCAACCTCAAACGGACTTCACAGGTTGACCAATATGGTGACACATAAAGTAATGTTCACCACTGACGTGCATTGGTTTAAAGAGTTGTGTGGATGCGATATTAGCTAACAGATTGAACACATCGAGAAGAGTCAACGGATGTTATTTTGTCCCCAAAACGAGAAGACGGATTCCAATTCTGCTCCTCCAGGTCTCGCTGATGGGACCGCTGCACGCTTTTTTGAGACATACAATTATTACTGGACAGAGGTCAGAGTTTCAAAGTTTCCAGACGCAACCTTATTAGAAATGTAATAAACAGGGTGAAGCATATGTGATATATGTCACTTGCATGTGACAGCGGGGCTTGTGAAATGCACATGCAAGTGTCAAGTGGCATTCATTCAGGGAAACGTGAAATAGTTATTTGTTTTATCGGGAACATTAATGGACACAATATAAAGTAAATGTCATAGGTTTAAGGAACGCACCGGAGAGAACGAATTTGGGCTTTAAACATTGAATTCCAGGGTTGAAACTGACTTTGCCACGCTCTCAGACAGTGTCTCCTACAGTCTATGCAGTCGGGTTGTAAAAGCCACAGTTTCCCTGATGTCAAAACTGATGATTGTGTCAGTCACAATAAGTCGCTGCCAAATGGTTCTTGATCCTTCTACCATTGAGTACGGAATTGCAATTCGTATGAGATATCTTCCATTCATTTATGGATGATACATGCGGCTGCCACTGTGCGTCACGAGTATTGACAGTGAATGTTTAAGGAATCCTCCAGCAATGAGGTTGCATTGCATTGGATGGTGTCGAACATCTCCAATTCTGTCGATGGCATTTTCCAAGGAAATTGGAGGCAATGCAATATATTCAAACGCACACCCGTGATCTGCCCGCCGTCTACACATCACGGCTATTGAACCACTCAGCTGCTGATCAAACTCTCAGCTCACCGTCAGCCCCGTTAAGAAATAACCGTGATCCAAGCCGAAGCTTACCGTCCGCTCCACTGCTGCCGCTCAGCGTCTCCAGTAACTGAGATTCGGGAGCATTTTTATTAAATTATGAATAGTTCTTCAAATTATCGCCATCTCCCACCCCCATCCCACCCCTTTAAGTGTCGGCGTTCTGGGCGACCGCCCATTGGTTTATCAGAGCCCTGATTGGGTTGAGCTAAGAGAAATGTAAACTGGTGTGTGAAAAAATGGACTGACGTAAATTACTTTAAAACAGTATGTTGTAGAGGGAATATTGAGTTCACTTTGAAACTCTTAGAATATTAATGCTGATAGTGTTGTGCATTGCGTAAAATAATCCTTGCGGTGTGGACATGTGTTTAATATATATGGTCCTAAGATATTTACGGCATGGAAAGGGCTCATTCCAGGTACAATATAGTTACAATTCCAATATCGAAGGATAATCATTAATCCGGGCTACACCGTAGCGTTCGTGCGATTCACTGTTATCCTGGTATTTCTATTCATGTTTTAATTAACATGAACCACGTACAGAATACAGGGCAATAACAGAGAAAGTGACACTGCAGCAACATCCTATGTACCCAGCAATACACAAGAATATGCTGCTAAATCACACCAGCTTGAATGTTACTACTATTATTACAGATTGAAAGGAGTCCCTTGTCAATTTCCTGCAGTACTGTTGATCAGAATCATTTATTCCAGACTGAGTGACTTTCTTGCTCGTCCTCCAGAGAGCGCAGTTAGAATTCAGCGCGAACTCTAACGCCCGTCTGATGGTTGGCATTGCACAGCCCAGCAGTTTCATTTTAGAAGTTAATATTAATGAAATGGTACATATTACATGATCTCTCCGTGCTGAACTCACACTCTCACACAACATTGTCTTCTTAATATGTTTGCTTCTCAGTTATGTTTTCAGTCCCAGTGAGGATACTTCGCTTCCTCAGCCTCTTTATACGACGATGTCTAAAGCGATGCAAATCTCGCCCCTTGGAGTAGACAAAGCTAACGGTGCCGGTCCAGGTTTTAAAACCCATTGTCAGTGTTGCTCTGGTTACCTATTATTGAAATGACCCTAATGGAGAACATTTTGAAGACAGAAAAAAGGCGTTGATGGAGACTCGTCTGGGAGAACCTGTTCAGACTTATCTTGTTAACTTAATGTAAAATTGATGAATGTCTGTAACTTTAAGCAACAAAACGAACCAATTCACTGTGTAGTGAATGATTTCCTCTTTTTTTTCTGGGATTTTGCTCTATGAATGTTTCTGTTTCATATTCCTGCTCTGCCACTCACTGTGGCTCCACTTCTCTTTAAGTGACGTCTTCTGTATCAGTTCTCTCCTCTTTTCATTCCCTTTCTGTTATTTAACTTACTGTCTCCCCGAATACTCCACCTGTTTAATCATCTTCACTCAACCTTCCCAGGATTTCATTTCTGTTTCCTTTCCCAACCTTTCACATTTACTCCTTTTGCAAACCTGTGACGCAAATGTTCCGTTTATCTAACAGTTTCTCTGCAATCAGTTAATTTCTTCATCTTTGTTCCCTTCTCAGCTTTCCCATCCGTTGATAATATATTCCTAATTTATATTCTATTTCTGTGTTTAATGAATCTATAACTCGAACCTGAGTATGTTCTACTTCTCCTTGCCTTCCTCCATCTTGTTTGCTCTTGGGTTCACGTCCTTTCCTTTTCACTGTCCCCCCAGTTCATGTTCATTTTGGATTTTCTCTATATCTTTCACTCTCGGTGACTTTCTTTAATATTTTAGTTTTCTTTATCCTGTCTCTTCTGTTCTTCCTAAATTGCTGTTTCCATATCACTTCCTGACGTTTCCTACCACTCAGCGATTTGTCTTGATCGCCAACTTCTGTCCTGTCTGTCTTTAGCTTTCTGGGTGCCATCCCTGTGTCTATTCGTTTCTTTCCTTTCCTGCCTCCTTCTAGACTCTCTCTTTAATGCTCCTTTCACGAGCAGCTCCATTGCTTGTTAAAGGCAACATATCGACATTCTACATTTACTGTATTTACCTGCCTTGTTGCTCGCCGGTTGGATTGATCCACCCAGTCCACTGGGATCAGTACTTAAATGACAGGGTGGACAAAAGCCAAACTCGCCGAAATCCTTGGTCCACCCGTCGTAGCAGCTGACCATGTTGTGGCCACTGGCGCGTGTCAACAGCAACTTCATGCAACAGCTGAGAGTTTTTCGAATATGAGGACCATAAATTATTAGCCACCCCAAAGAGAGCGGCGAATCGCGCCATCCTCAAAGGCCACGGTCCTGAATGGGGATCATGAAGGGTTGGGAATGCATAGAGCTCACAAAGGCCCTGAGGCATCCTGAGCACCCTTTCCCTCTGGAGCGGCCTCCAGCCCTCAGGCCGCTCTTTTTACTGCATCCACCTATTCCTGGAGGAGAGTTGGAGGCTGACGATCAGCTATTCTCACTCACTGCATTCCAAATCATCAACAAAGCATGCTCATCATTTTTATTATTATTATTTGTGATACAACATCTCTCAATAACAAGCTCTAGCGACAATGGGTTGGGGATGAAGCAGCAGTTCACGATGCAGTGGGTGCTATTAACACGGACCTGCAGTCAGGCTGTTCAGTCAAAGGGACATTTACACTCTGGATGGAAACCTAAGGGGAAATCATCCGGCACTAAGCGATTGAGCAACACTTCTCAGGATCAAACTGTTCACTTCCTGCTATGAGGGAGAGGCTGGGCCAAATTCCCTGACAGTTGTCTGTTTCAGCCACGGGCGCAACCGGGGATCCCACTGGTATGGAAGTACGTTATTAATTAGTAAATAAATAAAATGTGACACGGATCTCAAGATGAATTGCACAGGCGCACTTTCAATTTAAACATCACAGCCGTCACATTGCAGCAAGAGTTTCTTTGCTAAGTAGTTAGCGAGTTAGTTGCACTTGCAGATCCAAAGAATCAGGGAACTTCGCCGGCCTGAGGAGGGTCCAAAGAAGGAAATCTCAGGCCACACATGATGTTAAAGACCATGGAAAAGTAAAATGGAGGGAAGCTTGTACAGTGTTTGTTATCATGAACAATCAAGCCAATAAGTTGTCTTGCCTTCTCAAGCGTGTTAATGATGGTCTGTTGGCGCTTGAAGTGCCGCTGCAGTAGAGCGTGCAAACAACTCTCGTCAGAGTGCATATCCAGTCCATGAACAGCACTGAAGCGTTAAAGCACGCATTTTAAAATGACAGGCTTAACGTGGGTTTCTTCTACCCAATGTCAGTCAAGTTAATCATTTTTGGTGATTTCATCACATGGGTTGCTGCAGATCACCAGGCATAGAAGCTGCCCAAAATTGACTGGGAGATGAGCCTAGCAGGAAAGACAGTTGAACAGCAATGGCAAGAGTTTCTTGGAGTAATTTGGGAGTCACAGCAACAATTCATCCCTAGGAAGAAGAATCATACGAAAGGGAGGACGAGGCAACCATGGCTGACAAGGGAAGTCAGGGACAGAAAAAAAGTGAAAGTGAAAGCATACAATGCGGCGAAGAGCAGTGGGAAACCAGGGGATTGGGAAGCCTACAAAGACCAACAGAGGACAAATAAAAAAAAAATAAGGAGGGAGTAGATTAAATATGAGTGTAAACTAGCTATTAACAAAAAAGAAATTGCGAGAGTTTTTTTTTACATATATAAAGGGTAAGAGAGAGGAAAAAGTGGACATTGGTCCGCTGGAAAATGACGCTGGAGAAGTACTAGTGGGGAACAAAGCAATGGCGGAGGAACTGAATAGGTGTTTTGCGTCAGTCTTCACAGTGGAAGACACGAGTGACATCCCCAAAGTTCAAGAGAGTTGGGAGGCAGAGGTGAGTGTGGTGGCCATTACCAAGGAGAAGGTGCTAGGAAAACTGAAATGTCTGATGTTGGATAAATCACCTGGACCAGATGATTACAACGCCAGAGATCTGCAGGAGATAGCTGAAGAGATAGTGGAGGCGTTAGTGGTGATCTTTCAAGAATCACTGGAGTCAATGAGGGTCCCAGAGGACTGGAAAATCTCGAATGTAACCCCCCTGTTTAAGAAGGGAGTCAGGCAAATGATGGGAAATTACAGGCCGATTAGCCTGACGTCGGTCGTCGGTAAGATTTTAAAGTCAATTATTAAGGATGAGATTTCAGAATACTTGGAAGTGCATGGCAAAATCGGGCAAAGTCAGCATGGTTTCATCAAGGGGAGGTCATGCCTTACAAATCTTTGAGGAGGTAACGAGTAGGTTAGATAAAGGAGAGCCAATGGATGTTATCTACTTGGATTTTGAGAAGGCCTTTGACAAGGTGCCGCACAGGAGGCTGCTCAGTAGGATAAGAGCCCATGCCGTAAGAGGCAAGATTTTAGCATGGATGGAAGATTGGCTGTTTGGCAGGAGGCACAGAGTGGGGATAAGCGGGTCCTTCTCAGGATGGCGGCCGGTGACCAGTAGAGTTCCGCAGGGGTCACTGTTGGGACCACATCTTTTCACTTAATGCATTAATGATTTGGATGAATGAGTTGAAGGCATCCTTGCTATGTTTGCAAATGATACAGAGATAGGTGGAGGGAGAGGTGGTATTGAGGAGGCGGGGAGGCTGCAGAAGGATTTGGACATGTTAGGAGAATGGGCAAAGTAGTGGCAGATGGAAAACAACGTGGGGAAGTGTGAGGTCATGCACTTTGGTAGGAAGAATAGAGGCATGGAAAATTTTCTAAATGGGGAGGGAATTCGGAAACCTGGAATGCAAAGGGATTTGGGAGTCCTAGTCCAGGAGTCTCTTAAGGTTAAATTGCAGGTTGAGTCGATGGTTTGGAAGTAAAATGCAATGTTGACATTTATTTCGAGAGGACTAGAATATAAAAGGAGGGATGTGCTGCTGAGGCTTTATAAGGCTCTGGTCAGACCACATTTAGAATATTGTGAGCAATCCTGGGCACCGTATCTCAGGAAGGATGTTCTGGCCCTGGAGAGGGTCCAGAGGAGGTTCACGAAAATGATCCCAGAATAGAAAGGCTCAACATATGCCGAACGTTTGAGGATTCTGTGTCTATAGTCGATGGACTGCGGAAGGATGAGGGTGGATCTGATTGAAACTTACAGAATCCTGAAAGGCCTGGATAGAGTGGACGTGGGGAAGATCTTTCCGTTAGTAGTAGATACTAGGACCCGAGGGCACAACCTCAGAGAAAAGGGAAGACCTTTTAGAACAGAGATGAGGAGAAACTTCTTTAGTCAGAGAGTGGTGAACTTAAGGAATTCCTTGCCACAGAAGGCTGTGGAGGCCAGGTCATTGAGTGTATTTAAGACAGAGATAGATGGGTTCTTCATTGCTAAGGTTATAAAAGGTTACGGGGAGAAGGCGGGAGAAAGGGGTTGAGAAACTTATCAGCCATGATTGAATGACGGAGCAGACTCGATAGGCCGATTGGCCTAATTTCTTCTCCCATGTCTTATGGTCTTTCTGCTACTAGGTCTTATCGGAAGGGCTCACAAGAAACTTGGCATTGGAAGTTTGCCGTGCTGCAGATGGGTGAAGAACATGGCCTTTTAATCACCAACACGGTTTTCCGCCACTCCAGTTGGAACACTGGACATTGGGTGAACCCCAGCTCTGAGCACTGGCATTTAATTGACCATGTCATCACCAGGCAAAGGGCAGGTAGGGTATTCGGATAATGAAGCCATGTGAGGCGTTGGTTGCTGGGCTGACCACTGTCTTAGCCTTTCAAACATGGACATATTTGGCTCACACCTTGACATTGCCAGATCTTAAAGTGCACAAGTTTCGCAAAGTCTCAAGTTTGAAACAGGCAGGCAAGAAGGAATCTTTCTCAGAGAACTTCTGAGTCGCAAATAAACAGTGAAAATGTGACAGTGAATTGAGGAGCAGTGGGCGACATTCAGCACTGCAGTGTTTCCAGTGCTGTACATGACCTTTGTCTTACCGTTCGTTTGAATCAACATTTGTTGAATGAAAATTATGAGCGGATCCAATAACTAATGGAAGAGAATCACTACCTTTACTGGGATTTGCTCAATCACATGTCCACTATATCTAAGCACGTAGCCTTCTCAAACCTATGCAGGATTGAAGGATGCAGGCTCAGAAAGATGTAAGACGAATGATTTAATCAGAAGAGCGAATAAATTTCCTAATTTGCCGACAATACAAGATAGAAGAGTTCATATGATGCTCGAAAACTGCTTGAAGTCACAAGCCTTGGTTGATTTGTCAGCAGTCCTCTGCGCCTATGTTGCAGAACCATTGGAAGAACAAAAACACAATATAAAAAGATGGGCGGAACCCAATAATAAACATTCTCATTCAGCTTTCATACAGCAATGAAGAGATACGTTTTCCATTAACCGTTCTCTTGATAAAGCTTCCACCAAACAGAAAACGAATAAAACTGTCAATCATCTGTCTATAGTTAAACGTAAAGAAGCTGATGATGTCCCAACGTTTGTCTAAATGGCTGGATGCCAATGCCTCGTTAATAGCCTAATTAAATATTTCCCCCTATGAGGAGGACAGGGAAAGCTCCAGAAAAATACAAGGTACCTCATTGCCAAGCTGCACTAATGGAATGTAACCCGCCAACCATCAAACAATCATAGTGAAATCTCACGCCACTTCCTCTCTCCGAAAACCTTCGCCATAATCGTTCTGATCTTCTTAGAGCAACACGTCGACCAGGATCTGCTGCCAATGGAGACTGAAGTTCAATCAATAGTCCTCGAATCACTGACATGGCTCTTGCAGTTAGGCAGCTTAAACTCTTCGGGTTAGTAATGTCAAGAACAAGGTTCTGGTTTCTAAGCCACTTATGATTAGCTGACACAGGTCAGCCTTGAGAGGCTTTAAAAGGTCAGGAAAACATTCTGCTGCCTGAGAAATTCATCACACTGGTTCAACCGTTCCACGACGCCAAGCTCGCGCCTTCCCTGGATGACTGTGAGTCTTCTCACCTGTTGCCGGTCACTAATGGAGTTAAACAGGGCTGAGAGCTGGAATCTACTCTCTTCAGCATGTTTTCTTTTTTCTCCCCATTCTCTACAATGCCCTCTGTTATGGCGATGCTGACATTGGAATGATATATCGCACAAGCAGGAATCTCACCATCCTGCGACTACTGCAGGCAATGAACAAAGTGTCTAAGAACATTCATCATCACTTTGTGTTTTCTGATGTCTGTGCGCGTGTTACCAGTTCAGAGTTAGGAATGCAGGTAGCACAGACTTGCCCACCAATCATGCAACAACTTGTACCTCATGATCATCATGACGAAAAATGAAGTAATGTATCAGTCTGTACCAGGGCGCAATGTTTCAGTCTATGCTCACAAGGTGTTTGCAATGGAGGGCTTCACTTATCTCGGCATTGCACTCAATCGCACTGTCGATAATGAGGCACGTGCAAGAATGTAAATTAAACATAAAAAATGTAAACTTCAGATCCCTCCTGAAATCAACCTGGAAATGAAGAGAAATCTGCGCGCTTACCTAAGTGAAAGTCCGCACTGCAATAGGACTGTCAACTTTGCAAAAAGTTTGAAAATCTGATTGTGCACAAACACCATGTAATAAAGCGCAATCATTTTTAGTTGATCTGCCTGAGGAAAGCTCTGCAGCTCAGATGGCAGGGCAGAATACCAGACATTGAACTGACAAGTCAAACATTCAGTCTTTCACCAGAGACACAGCTGTCCCACCCAGTTTATGCAACCAAAATGCTTTAGAATAGTTAACCAAATGAAATTTCTATGGAGGATTTGAGACAGGGGCGCGCTCTCATTGAAAACAAAGGAAGCGCTGAAGGGACACTTGAAGACTTCTCTTCGGAGTTTTAAAATTCAACAAGAGTCTTAGGATAAGCTCAACGAATGTGTTTGCGCCTTTGCAATGCCAATTTAAAAATGAAGGCTGAAGGCGTTAGTGTTTCAAATGCCATTTATTTCTCATGCTTGAAATCCATGGTCTCGGACATATATTTAAATAATCTAACAAGCAGTTTGAATGGGTATATCAACAGTTTCTTAAACTCCTCTCTGAATTTCGCTTGTGTCACAGCGTAAATGCACGTGTTGGTGCATGTACTGAGAAGCTGCAGCATCATTGCTGTTCTTCCTGTGATATAAAGGGGGTCAGTGGCAGAAACACCATATTGTTCTGTAATTCGCTGATAAACATAAAATACAAACTGTGTCACCCATAACATTAAAAAACTGCCTGTTATGCTGAACAGTAAAATGATAGCTTTTCTTCTATGATCCATCTCTGGATCCTTGCAGTTCTCGCCACTGCTGACTCCCTGGAGACCCCTCCGGACTCTGCTGGTCACTAAAATGCATCTGACAATCAGAAGGTTGAGAATCGAAATTAGAAAAAACGGGACACAGGGAGACAAAATGCGGTGAAACAACTGATATGCTGCCCAAGCAGTGGAATTAATGAGGCTATATTTAATGGTACAATACCAGGGAACGTTATCAATTATATATAGAGCTTCAGTTGCGAAGAACCAAGGGGTACACTCTAAGGAGCCTAGCACACTCACTGTTGCTAGAACCACAGCTGCCGTTTTCGGGGTACAATATTTTGTTTTCAGCTTCTCACAACAAATTGCCACAAAACGATCAAAGGTGAACACCACTGTTAGCCATACAGAAACAGTCGTGGCTGCAAAAACCAGGAAGTTATTGAGGCAGCAAACGGGAGTAATGTCCATAAATGAACCTGGGAAGTATATTGAAAATATCCCTCTTAACATAGGATCAGTGATGATGACCAGCAGATCGGCCATTGCCATGCCCAACAGGTAGCGGTTGATACATTTCGACAGACCACACTTTCCTCTGAATAAAATCAGAATCGTTAGCAAGTTAACTGGAACAGAGAAAAGTAATGAAACACATAAACAATGATCCGCCATGGAAACAAAACCGCAGTCTGTCAGGTTACAGGATGCCTTTGCTGTTGCATCCTAAAAGTAATGTTAATGAAATGTTTTTGAGCAGAGGATTTTTTTTTTCAATTCATTGTCAAATCGTATTGGAGATCTATTAGTCATTAATTTGAATACATTGCACACTGGATGCAGTCAAAGGGACAATTGAGGTCTTCGAACCATTGCCTAGGAGTGAATGACATTGAGGAAGCAGGCAAATTGTTTGTTTAAACCAGCTTTGGGTTCCATGCTGATGAAGAAAATTTGGGTATATACTGAGAGCAACTGATTAGTTGTTCAGGGTTATGCAAGCTAAACTTGGCTCACAAAGTGAATGTGGAAGGGACATTGAGTGTGGGAATTGCTGGGGATATTCATATTGAAACTGAACCCCGTCGTGAAATTGGGAGGGAGCCATCTAAGATCGGATTTGGAGGCCTGGGCAATTGGTTTTGGAAAGTGGGTAAACCTAAGTGTTGGATGAGAAGATAGAGGATTCAGTGCAATGCAATAAGAGACTGAGATTCCAAGATTGATATGGAATAAAAACATGAGGCGAAGTCTAATACATGTATCATCTATATGCACAGCTCAATTATTATGTTCAACCATTGATAACTAATATAATTGTTGTTGGCAAACAGGACGATGGTCCTGAAATACGTTCAAGAAATTTATCTTTCACGTTCCATTGCTTACAAATGAGAAATGGACACAATGAAGATAATGCACATTGTCCTTGATGAAAATGTGCAAAAACATATTTGCAGAGCATTATCTAATAATAGATCACCATTAGTGAATGTGAAAGAAATTGTTCAATAATGCCTGTTCACTCTGCTCATATATCCAGAAATGGAACATTCACCGAATGATGTAAACACATAACAAATGAGTGTAGCAGAGAATCTAAACGAACCTGCAACATATTTCACATGTCCTCGTATCAGTTTCCCTCACAAATCGTTCAAGAGACTTGAGAAGTTCATCACCATGAATTACTCACACCATATTGTATCTAATTTACACCCCACTCGTATTCCCCCCCCGTATCCTCCACCCCCCCCCCCCCCCCCCCCCCCGCCCCCAACCCCCGGCCCAACGCCGCCTCTCTCGTCCTCTCTCTTTCCAAATCTTTCTCTCCTTCATTTGCATCCTCTGTTTCTCTCTCTCTCTTTCATCTCCCTCATTACTTTTCGTTTGTTACCTCCCGTTGATCCCTCTATACCTCTAACATCGTTCTTGCATTGCTCCGTTTCACATCTGACTCATTGTTATTATCCTGAGCGAGCATCCTAGTCATAAATGCTACTTGCCTGTAAATTTCGGCGTGTATTTATTTTTGTTTATTTAGAAACGTTTGTGAAAAGTTTAACATTTCAAGAGATGATCACAGTCTCTATTTGTTAACTTGCTTTTTTCTCTTGTTCAAATCCGTTACATTACTTAAAAGAAAAAAATACAGAGCACATATGTTTCAGTTGAACGTCCACAGAATCGAGTAATTAATGAAGATACCAAGTAATAATTTAGTATTTGCGCAGACTTAACCATCATTACCTCATGATACGCGGTCTATCGAGATTACTCATGAAAATCACACTTCACATTCCAGCTTGAGTAAGAGTTTCTTCAAGCCTCTTAAAATATGTCAACATTTCAACTCTCGATTTCATGCAAAATACATTAAGATAATAGTGCATCATAAATACAAAAAAATGTACATCAGAGTCATGGAAAGAAGATTCAATGCTATCCTCTCTCAACCTCAATGAAACTCTGATTCGTGACTATATGATCAATTTAATTTGATTAATTTAACAGCCAGTACATAATCATAAATTTGCAAGGAAGAAAAAAAAACACAATTGATTGACATCACTTATTTAATCTGCTCCCCATCTTTGCCTCCATCTCCCTTAGTGAATGCATCCAATTTTCAGAAGAATGCTGTTTCCTCTCATAAGTTAAGTGCAAAATAGTGTGGATGCTGGAAATCATAAGTAAAAACTGAAGGCACTGGATAAATTCAGCAGGTCGTGCAGCACCTGTAGAAAAAGAAATAGAATTAGCGTTTTGTGTTGGTATGGCTCTTCTTCCAGAGCTGAAGGAGGGCCGCACGGACGGGAAACGTTTAATCGGTTCCTCTCTCCACAGATGCTGCCAGTGAATTTTTCCAGCATTTTCTCTATTTATTTATGTTTCATCTCATCTTGTGCTGACAAATATCCCAGGAGGCAAATAATGTGCACACTCATTCCCACGCCATGCACTGTTCAATCTGTCTGCGAAACAAGGAACACGCAAAACATAATTCTTTGTCAGAGAACCTTAAACCTAACTGAAACTCCAATTGTAGTAATTGTAAAATGTAGATTTAGCAGGGGGATTGTTTAACAAAACATTGATACTGCTCATCCTAGATTACAACTAACATGAAAGTTTTGTTAGTCCCTCAGGTGCACTGTAAATGTTTTCAATATAAGAGCAATACATTCCATTTCACAATGAGCTCCGGCAACAGGCTGTAACTTCATCCATATTCTTTGAGGGAAGACTATGTGAAAGAAACAGGACAGACTCAGTTCGGCAGCGAGGCATACAACGTGGCAGAAGGGAATAATATTTTAGATCAGTGAAAAGCAAAACAATGTTTGAAGTTGTTGCAAAACGGATTAATGTTGTTTATTGTTAGAGGTCTGACATTGCGCAGCCTCCTGTGGCAGTTAGCTGCCTCGTTATGAATAACTGAGAAGTGTTGAGCAGTGATATTCCAGGACAGGTTCGGCCCGCAAAGTGATACTGGCAGGAACAGTCGATCGTCTTTTGCGTGTTGATACGAGCTGGTGTGAGCCAATGTGCAATATCACACGCAGTATTGATCTACTGAGATAACGGGTGATATTATTGAATGGGAGGTAGTTCAGGCAAGGATTATTAGGTTTAGTCCTGTGTTGATGGAGTTATCATATGGGAAAATTTTGAGCTGGTTGCGTCCACAATCAAAACAGTTGGTAAGAATAAGAGCTGATATTACTATAACGTACAAGATTCAGAGGTAGTTTAAAGAGGAATTGACAGGATTTTTCCTGTCAGGATTTTTCACCTCATGGAATAATAAAGGCCATATGGGCAGTGTTTCACAATCAACTTCCACACATTCAAACTGGGGATGATTAAGGCTATTTTCAATCTCAGGGTCGGAAATCTCTGGAATTGTCTTGGAAACAGAACTCTGGATGCCGAGATATTGAAAATACACAAGGTTTGGGTAAACGGACTTTTACAGTATAGCGGAATAATGGATTATTGGTAAACCAATGGAAAAGGGAGCTGGGGCGCCATCAAATGAGTCACAATCTGATCGTAATGCTGAACGCCTTACAGCTCGTGTTGTATGCCATACTTCACCTCCTGTTTCCAATGTCCTTGTGTCCAGCTGACAACAATTTACCCAGTACAACAAATAAACTTTTAGAATTGCCAGGATTGCATCCGAAATGGTCAATGAAGATACATTAAATTCACAAAAGGTCGACAAAGCAAAGATTTAAGAAATTTCGTTCCTCAACGTATAAAACTGATCAGTAAGCTTTAAACATATAGTTACTAAAAAAAATGTCGATTCGAGCAGTTGTGTCAATTACCGAGTTACAACATTAAGAACTGGACGCAATGGCTCACCAAATACTCCAACTGGCGTAAGAACAAGAAAGTAAATATCTTCTATTTGATAGATGACTGGATATTCCATTACTGGGAGGGACACTCAAACCCACAGCCCCGGCAGGCACTCTGAGCTCACCCATTCTGATGGGATTTGATTTATAAAGGGTATGTTGATCCTCTGATACGGTTGTATTCCTGATTACTGCTATTAGTCACATGAGTGAGCAAACACATTACATCATCAGCTTTTACTCCGATGTAAATTACATTGTGAAATGATTATTATGAATCAAAATCGCATCAAAACAAAAAAAAACAGGGCTTGATGTTATCCCTCAAATCCCGAGTATAAAGGTGCAAACTATGATTGTCGAGCAGCAAGTTAACAATAAACAAAGATTGAAAAATAAATTGTTGGTGGTAATATTGGCTTCGGCCGTTTAACTTAGATGGTTAATGGAACGATATTGACAGAAATGGTTCCGCGTCAGAAAGCGACAGAGAGAGAGAGAGAGAGAGAAAGACAGAAGAAAGAGAGCAGGTTAGGAGTGTAGAAAATGGAGGGTTGGGGAGATTGGGAGGGACCCAGAATTAATGTGTGTGTATTTAGAATACACCCGCCAAAAGCCCTTCCATTCTCTCTCCCGGCTACCTCTATATTAAAATAATTCATCAGTCTCTCCAGAATGGAAAAAGCTAAAACCTTTATCAGTCGCTTCATCAGCAATATCGTTAGCTTTTCACTGACCATGTTCGCCTCCCCATCTGGTGCCTCAAGATGAGTATGGATTTATTGTGAATCGATTCCAAATTCCCCTCTGACCCGAGATTCCAGTATCATTGCTCCTACATCACATTTCTGAATCCCTCATATGACCAGTTGCTTGTCCTGCTTGAGCTCATTTTCCGAATACAAAATGTAGTTGTCACATAGACTCTCTAACCCTCTCTTACAATCAATGGCCATTCTCTATCTCTGACACCCGTCTCTTAGTTTGGTTTCCATAACTGGATTCCACTCTTGCACACCCTAACTGAAGCGGAGAAACTCCAGCACTGGCTTCTCCCCCGACTTTGCAATATCATGGTCTTTGATGGGTCTCCATTTTACTATCTAATATTTCATATTGGGGATATGATCAGCAGGAGTGTGGCTTGATTTATTAGTACGATATTGACATCAGCTTTTTCACTCGATGTTATTTCTCGTCAGTTCGTCCCACTATCACTGTGTAATCTGCACAACTATGCAATGTCAAGCTTGCAAGGGTCACATGTTTGTCTTATCATCCATTGACAAGGCGGAATGCGCCACCGTCAACTCAAACGAAACAAACCATATATAAAAGTTACTAAGTGAAATCCACATCATGTTCATTTGCTGCTAGTGATCATCAGCACAATATCTGACGCCTTGTTATCTACCAAGCCCATGGGCCGCAGTTTGAAAAATGCTGCCTTCAGTGGGTTTGTTGCGTTCGCTCTCACCTCAGCCCAGCTGACATTATGCTCCTCATCCATGTCTTTATCTGGTACAGACTCAGCTATGAAAATGTGCACCTAGGAGACATTCATCACTCTTTCCGTTATTGATCCAAAGCTCTGATTCCCTTAGCATGTTTCTTTTTTAGGAAATTACTGATCTCCTTAATCACCTACATTTTATGGAGCATTCTGAAAGCATCGCATTTTTTCCACTCCTTCCCTGTATTTAAAACACAGGAGGTACTATCCCTTCCCACATACAGTGCCTATTCTCTTGATACTGTAATCCTTCACATTATTGCTTCCTGGTCAGTCTCAGTGTTGCAATTCTCAGTTGACGGCAGAGATTTCTGTACAGTACCTGACAACCTGTGTGCGAATCTACAGTTTCTACCGTCTGATCATTTAGGAAATACTGTGATCCGTCTATTTTCAGTGGAAAGTAGATGACATTACACGTTTAAAAAAAAAATCATGCCCTGTAAGTGTCGCTGGCCAGGTTTTGATAACTTGTCATTTTCGAAGACAATATGAAATAAAGTTTCAATTCGAAAGAATGTGCAGCTAGACCGTGACCTTTGAGTATATATGCATTTGGTTGTGGAGATTTTGGAAAGGGGTTGAAAAGGCTTAATAGCTCATGATGTTTATAACTAGAGGGAAACGTGGGACTAATCTTCATGAAGTTATTACCGGTCTCAAATGGGTTTTTGCATCCAATTCCTCTCCAAACTTATAAAAGAGTAGAAGGGAAGGCAGATTGAAACCATTTGAGCTGAGATCAATCCCTGCGGATCAAAAGGTGCAATCTCTTTTGGTCCCGACAGATATAGTTCCCAACATGAATATTTCGACCTTTATTTAATTCTCTTTGCCTGATTGCAGCAAATATTCTGTTCAAGCCGCATCTCAGCGGGCAATCTCGTCCAACGATAGCTCCCAAAGCCTTTTGCCCTGTGAAATTAATTATTGCATTGAATGTGGTATTGAGCTTCTCAATGTAATAAGTTTTTTACTGTATTAATCCACGCTTTGCTAATATTATTCCATGTTATTGGCTGATTGAATTGTGTGTATTTTTCAGTCACCTGGTTTTAATCCTTTTCTGATACTTGCATTTGTTGGCCACGATTAAAGATTTAATCGCTATTCTTTCCGAAATCACCTTTGCCAAAGCTGTACTTGAACAGGCGATAGGCCACTACAACTGCTTAGCTCTGTCTGTCATCATAGTGTTAGCCATCTGGTCTGAATTTTTGTAGCTCGCAGGGACATTAATACAATCGGTAATGCATCTATTTAGCCTTTTTCCAGCTTTCCCTTTAACTATATCCATCTTGTGGTAAATTGTAGTTAAGTATTATTTCTCCTTACATTTCAATTCCTGAACTATAGATTCCACATAGTTTTACCTCTAAGTTGTTTTTTTCCCCCTGACCATGATCATCATAAGATTATTTTGAGGTCAGGTTCTCTATTGTCTTGATCGTTTATAATGTTTCCTTGCTCTTTAGGCAGCATTAACTATTCCGTATCAATGAGGATCTCTGCCTCCAGATCTTTGCTTATCTACCCTGTGCAGTTCCAATGTCTCAGCTGCTGGCCAGATTATTAAATTCAGTTCCCTTAACACAGTTTGTATATTTTGTCCTCTTTCCCTAACTCTTTCTCCTACTTGCTTCATTCCATTTTACCCATACAACAGACTACAATCTTATCTTGTTCAGATCTGCGGGGAGAATTTAAAATCCAGTAAAGTATTCTCATAATAGTTTTAAAGCAGAAATCAGGCATTCACATGTTTTGGTTACTTATCTTCTTTTCAAAAATCATTTTATTGTCCCAAAAGTATCTCACTAAATTATGTCTAGCCCGTTTCCTTTAGAATTATCACAGATTCTTTAACTCGGCCAAAAATTAGATTTCTGCCAAACCTTTTCAAAGCCTTGAGCTTATCTTCCTAATTTGGGAATATACTTAAAAATACAAAAGTCCGCAGCATTTGAATCAGTGCCAATTGTTGTCAAACCTTTCAAACTAATAGGGCGCAAAATGTTAATTCAGGCCTTGAAACTATTACACAGTGTATGACTAATGTAGACGCTAAAACCCAGAGAGCCGATGAGACAAGTGTGTCGCTGAAATATTGCAGACAAGGAAACTGATATGGACAATGTAATTAATACAGGTCCAGAAACTTATAGCGCCAATGAATCACTTACAGGCCATGAATCTAATACGGCTACTTAAACTAGCACAGGCACTTAAACCAACACAGATTTAAACTAATATACGCCATGTTAGGAAATAGAGATAGTTTAAGTATGTTATATTTTAATTTGTGAAGGTTAGGATGAGTTTTATCATTAAAGTTTATTTTTGATATGTATTTCTGTATCTGTGTGTTTTAATGAGGTCAAATGGAAGGTTTAGTTTAAATTTAAAAGGTTGCTTGCATTTTAAACCTGGAGTTTATATCTGCTCGAAGTTAAAGTTAGAGACAGAAGATTAGACAAACAATGCTGTTGTGTAGCAAGAGGGAGCCAGCTAGGCAGGTTCCTCCCACAGACATACACACAGAAATAAAGAAAAAACAGTTTAAAGTGCAGTTGAAGTCAGGACCCCAGAGAGACTGGGCACCGGGAGAGGGAGCTGCAGATTCCCCAGAAGAACAAAAATGTACCAAGCAAAAGTAAAATCCCCAAAAGCCGGGAGAGTGAATGACTAAAAGACCAAAGGAGAAGTTATAGCCAAAGGAACTTGTGGAACCAAGGAAACGGTCCTGTTAATCGTAGTTAAGAGTGAGGGGCAGAGAGGAAGGCTCCAAGCTTTAGATTTAAAGTGAGAGAACTTTGCAAAATACAAAAAGTTTCAAAGAGACAACTGAAGGTCTGTAAATCTTTGCTATGAGCATGTGAAGCAGTGATGTACTGTTAAAGTTGAGCTTGTGAGAGAGATGGCATGGAAAACAGCTTGAAAGCATGTGGTGACCAAGCGCAGAGGAACATTGAAAGTATTGTTCTAAGCCTTGGAGGTGAACCCTTGTCGAACGTTTCTGAGAGAAAACGCCAATTTGGGAGAAGACTCCAAGTCAAGGGATTGGAGATTGAAGATGTGAAACCCTCGTCAAAAGGACAGAATTCAGTGAGACTAGGTGGCTCACGGTGTATCACGTGTCTGGGGGGAGTTGATGAGGGAAACATAGCATCTGGTTGAGAAATCATCTGTCACATGAGTTCAGAGTGTGGTCTGTCTGACCACAGGGCGCCTTAGGTTTACATGGACTGAGTAATTACTGTGGACATTAAAGCATAAGATAGCTTTTTTCAACTTCTGTTATTATCATAGATCTATAGTAATCTTAAAGGTATAGTTGTGGGTGAAGGTGTAGTGTAGTATGGTTCATCTTTTCTTGTTGAATAAATGTTTCATTCAATTGTTGAATGATCATCAGCTGGCTCCTGTGACTCTGTTTAGTAGCTACTCTCCACATATATAAACAAACAATTAAATTACGATCGATCAATCTGGGCTCCACACTGGGATCACGCTTATCCAGGGGAAACCTTGGCAAGGGACCAAAACACACCCTGATATGAGTACCAAGCATGTACATAAATCAGAACCTGAATGTAAAACAGACACTGATCCCAGTATAGGGTCTGAAAACTAAGAAACGAACTCTGAGCCCGAAACAGATTCTGAAACTATTGCAGTCTCTTTAATAAATGCAGAGCTTCAGCACAGGTCCATATATCTCCTCGTTCCCCCATTAATCTCATACAAACGCTGCCCCGGGGCAACTTGCATATTCCCCCCAACTTTTCCCTGTAAACGTAAACTCCATCTGTCCCCGAGGTATATCAACAACCTCCCCAGTGCACATCGCATAACAACCCCTCTCCTGGTGTAGCTGGTACATTTATCCATGCCCCTCCATACTTGCTATATCAACCTCCCTTGCACTGCCTCCGAAATGAATCGCGCCTCCCTGCTGCTCCCGTGTACCAGGCCTATTCCCCACCAGGACCGAGTATGTACCTTGTATATCACTCTGCTGCATTCCTACAGCTGGTATATCTCTCCCTTTCCAAGATTCAACTGCAATATCCACACCGCCCCCCAGCTTCGCTCTCTCCCAGAGTGCCTGGCATTTCACCACCTTCCCCCGCCTATCTGGTCTACATCTAACGATGCGTGTACCTCTTCAGTCTACCTCCTGGCCCCGGGGAACTGGGTATACACACCCAACCATAATGCAGCATGTATATCGGCCTTCTCACTGGGGGTCATGGACATCCTCCCACCCAGTGAAGCTGGTGCACCTCCCCCTACGCGAATAACTGTGATATCAACACTCCTCCCATGTCCCTGCGACATCAGCGCCTGCCTGCTCGTGTTCTGGTTGGACTCCTTTCCAGGTTACTATGGATACCATACTTGGAGGGGCAGCTTATGACCACGTGGCCGAGAGGGGCTGTTCCACTCTGCTTCAAAAGGTGAGCACTCAAACCATATCCACACCCACTATCTCACTGCAACAACAGGCCCCGCCGAACAGTGACATCACAATGGCCGTGCCCGACACCTCGCTGACAAAGGTAGAACAGGCTCCGCCCCCGCTCTGAAAATGAGGCTACAGACCGCGCCCCCATTCTGAGAATGCAGCAACAATCCCCGCCCCCGCTCTGAGAATGGAGCAACAGGCCCCGCCCCCGCTCTGACCATGGAGCAACAGACCGAGCCCCCGCTCTGACAATTCAGCAACAGGCTCCGCCCTGCTCTAAAATTGAGGTAACAGGCCCCGCCCCCTCTGACAAGTCAGCAACAGGCCACGCCTGCGATTGAAGGAATGCATGCCCAACCTCTGCTGGCAGCTCATCGCCACTATTGCTCTTTGCCAGACTCAGAGAAGTTCAGTTACTGCATGTCTGCATCTGGAAACAGATTAATGAGTGTGAATATTTAACATTACAATAAGGGATTGAAGTTTGCAGCAGGGTGCACAGTTCAGTCGGGTGGGGCATTCGCTCTTCTACCAACTGACCCTGTACATGAACTCTCTCCTCATTCTCCATTGGAGATATTGGCTGGAGATGGTAGTTTGTGAATATTCCAGACAGCAATGTGAACATTCCATACAGTTATCAGACACTAATCCCATTAAGAATGGGAGTAGATGAACTTTGCTGTACTCTGTTTTTCCTCTGCAATATATTGTCAATGTTTAAACCGACACATTGCATCTTGCTAAAAGTTTCAATTTGTTTCCAAGATCGTTTTCTCAATTCCACACACTGATTATTTGGCTGTAGAAAATATATTGAAAACACAAACAATATTTGGGACAGAATTTATTGTTACATTTATTTTTATAATAATCACCCAGTGATGCAGCTGGTGACACACCCCATTCCACCATCTTCCTGCTATGTTTCAATCTGCCCCAGAAAAATTCAGTAGAAGCTAGTTCACGCAGTCTACCTGGTTTGACATCCCCACTTCCTTTTCATATTTCTCTGCAGGCCGACGGTGGCATTACCCCCAATCCCCCACCCCCATTCCATCCAGGCTCCAATTTTTTAGGGCCCAAAAGGGAGGCAGCGGACGCCAGGATTGGGATTAGGCTACGCAAATGATGACAGGTGCTAGATTGGCTCTGTCCCCATAGAGGGAGCGCCCTTCCTATTTTGTTACCACAGTCAGAGACTCCGCTCGCCATCCACCAAGCCCCACCCCGCCCCCCCACCCCGCCCACCTCTGTCAAAAGAGCAGAGGTAATGCTTCGCTCTGCCCACCTCAGCGACAGGCCCTGCCCCTCACTGACACCACAGCGCCAGGCTCCATTCGCTCTTCGTTTCCTCTGCAAAACCACGAGCCTCATTGTCCCCATGGCCGCAGGGCCCTCTCCGCTCTCTAACCATAGTCACAGTATCCACCATCCCCTCTGTCACCAGGGCGATAGGCGGCAGCCCGCTCTGCCGTGACAGAGAAACGCCCTGGCCCCCACATTTTATATTAGGGACAGGGCTGGTCCCCACTCTGCCACAACAGAGGCAGCTCACCGCCCCGCTGGAAGAGTTATATCAAATGGAAGAAAAGTAGAAACACTCACAGATTAATTTCTTCAAATCATCGAAAGCATCGAAGAATTTGAGTAAAGGGATATTTCAGCACATTCTTCAACTGCTCCCTGAACTTAGTCTGGGTCACAGCGTAAATCCCAGTGTTTGTGCAGCAGCTCAGGAACTGCAGCATGAAGCCCAATTCCCACACACAGTTATCCATCCATACAGAATAAGCCCCCACATAAATAATTTGCCTCCAGATAGAATACACCATTAATATCACCCACAACAGAATGAAATTGGCCGAGATAACAAACAGTAAAATGATGGATTTCCTCCGACTCTCCATCTCTGGGTCTCTGGGCCTCTCCCCACTGCTGTGAGCGCGGAGTCTCCTGCGGGCTCTGCTGCTCATTGAAATGTGTCTGACGGTGAGAACATTGAGCAGCAGAATCAGGATAAATGGGACACAGGGAGTAAGAATGAGATGGAGGAATTCGATGATTATCCAGACCGGGTTATCCTGAACTTCGAATGTTACAAAACAAAACCAGGGTTTGTTCCTCAGCTTATACAAACCTGTTAGCATAAAATACCAGAAAATATTATTTAAGAAGCTCAGCACACTCAATGATCCTAGAACCACAGCCGCCGTTTTCTCAGTGCAATATTTACTTTTTAGCTTCTGGCAACAAATGGACACAAACGGATCAAAAGTGACAGTGACCGTGAACCAGACAGAACATAAAGCAGGACGGCATGGATATTACACACACGCATGGCCCGCAGGAAATTAAAATATTCCCAATAAACAATTGGAATGTGCCTCACTAACAGGTCCAAGTTAATGACCAGTAGATCTGCTGCTGCCATGGACACCAGGTAGCGAGTGACACAGTTGGAGAGACCACAATTTCCCTGAGTTAAGATCACAATTGTCACGACGGTCGCTGTAAGGAACAGAGAAAACAGTGGAATTATGCATCAAGATTAAAGGAAAAATAATGTCAGCTTGGCTGTAGGTGCTGAATTGATCCATGATATTGTTGCATCCAGTGAATTATTGAAATTACTGTACATGCAACAATAACTTGAAATGTCTGTGATATGGTGGAAGACAGCAGATATTTAAAAGGAATACATATGATACTGACATTTCTGAACAAGATGTTAATCATTGAACTGTCGCCCCTGCTCTCTTGAACTAGTTTAGACAAATTTGCAACCTCGAAACAACTCTAATTTTGGTGAAGAAGATTAATGCAGTTAAACGTGCCATAAAAAATTGATGGTCGGACACAATCAGACTTACAAGGGACGCCAATAATACCGAGGATCGGATAGTAAAATGGCAGAATAATCTAGATTGCCCAATAGACCCGGTAATTTAATGGAATTCAATTATAATATGCGGAAAGCTCATAAAGTGCTTCCGATAAACTCCTGCTTATTGTTGTAACATTCCAATATGTTGTTCTCAGGTTCTGATCCATTGTTGTAACTTTCCAATCCATTGCTCTCAGATTCTGAGATCGCCTCTCCCTCTCTTGAAATTGTAGTTCCCTGTTAGTGACAGGCCCAGGCTCGCGCTGACAATGTCAGGTAACGCCTTGAAGGGACTCCCTGATAAACATGAGTGGGAAGCTCTCCGTGTAGACAATTAGGGGACATGGAGAGTGCCATTAATTCCAGCCACAGAACAAACAGCTTCACATTCTCCTTTCAATACAATTATTCTTGCACCAATCTAAAGGGGTAAAGTTTACCCTGGACCCTGGTCCAGTTGAGATGTACGATGGTTTCAGAGGGACGGAATATTGTAAATAGAGGAGTGTAAGGTAGACACATTTTGGCGCTGCCCAACAATAAGTTCGGCAGATATAAGCAAATCATTGTAGAAGGTAGAACAAGATTTTTAGTGCATTAAAACAACATTTCGTGTTTATTGATCAAGAGAATCAGAGTTTACAAAAATAAGAAATTCAGACAAAGGATGCATAAATCATAAAGCCTTGGTGAGGCTTGGTGAGTATAATGCCTAATTCTGTTGTGCGCATTTCAGGAAGGATGTTACAGTCTTGGAGATTGGCGCAGAGGAAATTTACTGGAATTGAAACAGGGCTGAGGGACTTGAATTGCGGGGAGAGGCTGCAGAAGCTGTGGTTGTTTTCCTTCGAGCAGATCAGGCAAAGAGGAGGTTTAATAGAGTGATTTAAACTCACGATGGGTTTTGATAAGGTAAATAGCAAGGAACTGGTGATCCTGGAATATGGGCCAGTCACGGGCTGACAGAGTTTTAAAGTGATTGACAAAGAAGCAGAAAAGGAATGAAGAATTGTAGGTACAAAAAAATCTGCAATGTACTGTATTAAACGAATACAGATCCTGAATCTAATACAGATCCTGAAAATAATACAGATACTTAAAACAATACAGAGCTTTAATTTAATAGAGATCTTTAAATTAATGCAGATCTTTAATTTAAAACAGATCCTGAGACTAATACAGATGTTTAGATTAATGCAGATCTTTAATTTAATACAGATCCTGAAACTAATACAGATGTTTAAATTAATACAGATCCTGAAACTAATACAGAATTTAAAATTAATGCAGACACCTAAACTGATATTGAAGCAAAAAACGGACCCTTAAACTGATACAGATCTTTATGCTAATATATAACCTGAAATTAATACAGGCCCTGAAATTTATACAAATTCTACAACTAACAGAGGTGTGTGAGTGTGTGTCTGTGCAACCTATGTGTCTGTGTCTGTGTGTAATTATTTGTGTCTGTATGTGCGCCTGTCTGTGTGTGTGCGTCTGTGTGTGTGTCTGTGTGTGTGTGTAGCTGTGTGTCTGTGTGTGTGAGAGCTTATCTGTGTGTGTCTGTGTGAGCGTGTGCGTGTGCTTGACTGAGTTGGTGCCTCTGAGTGTGTGCGTGTGGGTGTGTCTGTGTGTGTGTCTGTATGTGAGTGTCTGTGTTGTGTGTGTCTGTGTTTGTGCCTGTTAATGTGTGCGTATGCATGTGTCTGTTTGTGTGTGTCCGTATGTGTCTGTGTGTCTGTGAGTGTATGTATGTTTGTGTGTGTGTGTGTGTATGTACCGGTGAGTGTGTGTCTGTGTGTGCTCTATGTGCGTGTATATGTGTCTGTGTGTGTCGGGGGTCTCTCAATATACACCGCTGCAATGCTTATCATTTCTGATCCTGTGGATTCCAACTGGGGCGTGTTTGCTGTGTGATGTTGGTGAAATATTCACGGTGTAACTCGCGGAGGTACCCCAGGAATCATGTAGCGCTTTTACAGGCCAGAATTTGGCTTTGTTACAACCAGATTCCTCTTTATTGATTCTCCTGAGTTTTTTTTAAAACATCAAAGGGTAACGGAAGGGCATAACGGAAGGCAACGCAGGATAAATATTCAGCATAAATTTTCACAATACCTTTTCTATAACTGTTGCTGTGGGTCCATTGATTGTTCTGGAGAGTGCCGGTGGGGATGGAGGGGCGGTGACTAGTTGCCCCCTCACCTTTTCTGCCTGCTCCAATGGCTGAGTGTCATGGGCGGGGTCGGTGGGAGCCCTGCTCCAAACCAGTCCAGCTTACCCTGGCCAAGGGAAGCAGATCACGCCCCTTTCCATTGTGCAGTCAAAGGACACGCCCCTCCAATTAAGCCATCGTCATGGGGACCAGGTCCCGCCACCCTGTCCATTGTGCCGCCACAGGACACGGACCTAACGTAGGGCGTTCGTCATGGGCACAAGGTCCCGCCTCCTGCCCATGTTGCCGTCACAGCACTCGTCCCTCCCATTATGTGGTCATCACGGGGACCAGTAGGACCCCTGGCCCATTGTGACGTTTAAAGATGCCCCTCCCATTATGCCGTCGCTATGGAGACCAGATCCCACCCCTTGCTTTGTTTCGTTTAGGATCCGCCCCTCCCATGATTCCGTCACCATGGTCAGCAGTTCCCGCCCCCTTCCCCTTGTGAAAGTTAGAAGCCACCCCTCCCATGAAGCCGTCACCATGGGGACCATGTCCCGCCCCTTGCACTTCGTGACGTTTAGGAGCCGCCCCTCCCTTGATAACGTCACCATGGTGAGCAGGTCCCTCCCTCTGCTCGTTGTGACTTTTAGATGCCGCCCCTCCCATGATGCCGCCACCCTGGGGAACATTTTCTGCCCCCTGCCCGTTGTGCGACCAGCAAAGCGAATATGCGCAGCCCGAATTTCCCTGCCGAATAGCAACATGTCCCTGCAGCCCTCTCCCCGGACTCTGTGCTGGTCAGGCTCCACAACACAAGCCGGACACCATGGGGAACAAGTCCTTCCAGCCCGCTCGCTCCATTCGAAGTTTGGGGATCAAGTTGCACACCACATGCCGGACACCATGGGGAACAGGTCCCTCCGGCCCGCTCCCCGTAATCTGTGGTGGCCAGGCTCCACACCAGAAACCGGACACCATGGGAAAAAGATCACGCCCGCCCGCCCGCTCCCAAGGACCTGTCGGGATCTGGCTCCACAGCACAAGCCGGACACCATGGGGAACAGTTCCCTCCTGGACTGTCCAATGCCATTGGGGGAGAGATTTAACTGCTCCCACCACTCGGTCGAAAAGCAACCCGCCCCTCCCCACGCCCAAAATCCTCTCCACCCCGCTCAATCATTGGGAATGGGAATTAAAATGAGATAATGCTGGAAACTCCCTGACTCAGCTCCTCTCTCCTTTTTGAATGAATTTTGCAATAGGGCCAAAGGGACATGTCAGCACATCCTTCAACTGCTGCCGAAATTTAGTCGGGGCATAAATGCAAGAATGTGTGGAGCAATTCAGGAGCCCAATTCCTGCGAAGAAGGATGCAGCAATATGGACTCACAGCGCAAATTATAGATCGGCACTCATACAGAACACAGCATGATCGTGCCAACTACAGGAGGAAACTGGCGAGATAACAATCAGCAAAATGATTGGTTTCTATCGACTCTCCATCTCTGGCTCTCTAGCACTCTCCCCACTTCTGTTAACCCGGAGGCTCCAGCAGGCTCTGCTGCTCACTAACATGTGTCTGACGGTGAGAACATTGAGCAGCAGAATCAGGATAAATGGGGCTAACGGGTTTAGAATATAATGGACAAATTTGATTGTTACCCAGACCGTCGATTAATAAAAATCTAGTATTACAGAACATAGCCAGGGTTCGTTTACCAGTTGATACATCCATGTGAGCATGGAATACCAGAAAAGGTTCTTTAAAAAGATCAGCACAGCCACTGTCCCAGGAACCACGCCTGTTTTGTCGGTTCATTGCAAAACACCAACTAATTAATTAACAAACTCAACATTGAAAAACACGAACAAATTCAACAACAACTTCAACATTAAGAAACACCAGCAAATCTACAACAAGCTCAACTTTGACAAATAGGTATACATTCAGCACAAATCTTCTCCATTGTATATCACCAAAAAATTCAGCAACATAAACATTGAAAAACACCCAGAAATTCAACAGCAGCAACATTGAAAACACAAAGAAATTCAACAAGCTCGTGAACATTGAAAAAATATTTGAAATTGAAATTCAAAATTGAAATTCAACCACAACCTCAAAAATGAGAAACACCAACTAATTGAACAACAACCTCAAAATTGAGAAACACCAACAAATTCAATAACAAACCCAATATTGGAAAACAGCAATAAATTCAACAACAACTCAACATTGGAAACACCAACAAATTCAGCAACAACTACAACATTCAAAAACCCCAGAAAATTCATAAAGAAACTGAATACTGATTATCACCAACATATTCTGCAAGAACCTCCACATTGTAAAACATCAACAAATTCACCTACAACTTCAACATTGAAATACACCAGCTAATTCAACAATATTGAAATACACCAGTAAATTCAGAAACCACGTCGCCATAGAAAATGAAGAACAAACCGATGAACAACCTCAGCATTGATAAATAACAAAAAAATTTAACAACAACCTCATCAATGAAAAACATCAACAAATTCAACAAGCTTAACAATGAAAAACTTTAACAAGTTCAAGAGCAACCTCGTCATTGAAAAACACTTACAAATTGACGTTAACATTGAAAAACATCTAAAAAATTCAACAACAGCGTGGAAAAACACCAAGTTCAACAAAAAAGTCATCAACTAAAAGTGCAAACATTTTCAAACAAAACCTTAAAGTTTAACAAACATTTGCTGAATTTGTTGATGGTTCTCAATTGTGACTCTGTTTATAAATTTGATGGTGTTTCACAATCATTTTAACTTTGCTGCTGTTTTTCAAAGGTGAATTTGTTGTTATGTTTGCTGATTTTTTTTTCAGTGTTGTTACTGCTGTTGAATATGTTGATGTTTTCAATGTTGAATTCGTTGTAGAATTTGTCAGTGTTCTACAATATTCAGGTTGTTGTTGAATATGTTGGTGATGTTCAATGTTGACGTTGTTGAATTTGTCGTTGTTGTTCTCGGTGTTGAGTCTGTTGTTGAATTTGTTGCTCTTTTTCAATGTTGAGCTTGTTGTTGAATTAGTCGATGTTTTCAATGTTAACGTTATTGAATTTGTTGGTGCTTATTAATGTTGAAGCTGTGGTTCAACTTGTTGCTTTTGATCGAAGCTGAGGTTGTAGTTGAATTTGTTGGGGTTATTCAATGTTGGCATTGTTTAAGTTGTTGATGAGTTTCAATGTTCAGATTGTTGCTGATTTTCAATGTTGAAGTTGTTGATGACTTTGTCAGAGTTTTTACAAAGTTGAGGTTGTTGCTGAATGTGTGCACTATTACAACGTGGAAATTGTTGTGGAATTTCTTGGTGATTTTCAACGTTACAGTTGTTGAATTTCTTTGTGTTTTTCAATGCTAATCTTCCTATTTAACTTGTTGGTGTTTTGCAATGTTATGTTTGTTAATTAATTACTTGGAGTTTTGCAACGTTTTGGCTCCTGTTGAAATTGTTGGTGGTTTTCAATCTTTTTGACTTTGCTGGTGTGTTTCAAAGTTAAAGTTGTTGGTAAATTTGTTGGTGATTTTCAATCTTGATGTTGCTGTTAAACATGTTTTACAATGTTGATTTTGTTTAATTTGTTGGTGATTTTCAATGTTGAGGTTGTTGTTGAGTATGCAGTTGTGTTTTTTTTTCAAAGGCTGAGGTTGTTGCTGAATTTGTTGGTGTTTTTCAGTCTTGAGATTGTCCTTGAATTTGTTGGTGTTTTTCAATGTTGAGGTTGTTGTTGAATTTGTTGGTGTATTTCAAGGTTGAGGTTGTTGTTGAATTTGTTGGTGTTTTTAAATGCTGAGTTTGATTGAATTTGTTGTTGGTTTTCAACATTGAGTTTGTTGAAATTGTTGGTATTTTTCAAATTTGAGGTTCTTGTTGAATTTTTTTCACTTTTTTCAATGTTGAGGTTGTTGTTGAATTTGCCGGCGGTTTTCAATGTTGATTTTATCGTTGAACTTGTTGGTGTTATTCAATGTTGAGTTTGTTGTAGTTGTTGGTGTTTTTCAAATCTGAGGTTGTTGTTGAATATGTTGGTGTTTTTCAATAATGTTGTGGTTGTTGAATTTGTTGTTATTTTTTAGAAGTCGCAGGCTCGTGGGCTGAATGACCTTCTCCTGTTCCCATGAATTAAGTCCCTGTTAGTGGCTGACCGGGGCTCCAGGATTGCTTTCCCCAATGCATAATCAACATCTGGGACAGCTGATACTCTGAAGTACGGCGACGACTCTGCAGAATACACTTTGCTTTTTGTACATGTGCCTGCTCCAGCAGGGGATGCTTTGACCCATCTACTGCCCCTTTTCCATCCGCTCCTGAGTCTTCACCTCCCCACAAGGGCTCAGCGACTCAGTGGCCCGTGCCGATTGCAGGTTTGTGCTTAAATAGACCATTTATGGCCGGGAAACTGTGAACGCCGCCTCTGGGCTATTTTCAGTTGTTTTGATTCATCAACAAATGAATATATGATGTTAGCGGATATTCCACTGCATCCATTAGCTGCTTTCTGAACTTGGACTGAGTTAGCCCATAAATTAATGTGTTTGTGCAGTAACATAAACTCCGCAGCATCATTCCGAATTGTTTACATATATATTCAGAATCTGTATAATCACTGGGACCTGTTCCCGTAATCGTATAAAATAAGCAATCTATAACATACACCGACCACAGCAGTCCGAAGCTGCCCGAGATGGTGAAGAGTAAAATCACAGACTTCCTCCTGCTCTCCATCTCTGGGTCATTGCGATCCTCTCCCCTGCTCTAACCCCTCAGCCCATTACGGACTCGACTGGCCACTAAAATGTGTCCGACTGTCATAGCGCTGAGCAGCAGAATTAAAGCGAATGGGAGCAATGGGTTTAAAAGCGTGTCAAACAAGTCAAATTCCACCCACCCGGAGTTAGTTAAATAGCTTGGCTCTGGATAACAGAACCACGGAACATTGTCGATTATCTCTCCATGTTCCTGGGTAAAGTGATGCGGGATGTTTTTTAAACAGTGCAGAATGCCGGTTGATGCTAGAACCACAGCCGCAGTTTTCTCGATGCAATATTTTGTTTTCAGCTTCTGCCAACAAATCGCCACAAATCGGTCAAAGGAGAAAGTGATGGTGAACCAGACTGAACAGTCTGTGGCTGCACGAGTTAGGACAGTGAGAACACTACACACTGGGGTGATGAGCAGGAAACTCTGTCCAAAATAATAATAAATTACTCTCCACATGATGACCTCAGTGATAATGACCAGTAGGTCAGCCCTTGCCATGGCCACCAGATAGCGCATGGTGCAGTTGGAGAGGCCACACTTTCCCCGGGTTAAATTCACAATCGCCAGTAAATTAACTGTAAGAGAGAGAAGGGTAAAGAGACTGGAAATTAACTGATCAAACATTCACGTTCAATAAGGACAATAATCAACCAACAAAATAGATCATTTTGGACCCTGTCAGAGGCTAAACATTGAAATTAAAACTCCATATCTATCCCCAACCCATCCCCATCCTGTGAAATCCCGAGTTCAGACGGGAAGCATTAAATATAATGGGTCGGATATAAAGAACAGAAACAGGCCATTCGCCCTAAGCAGCTCATTTCAGTGTTGATGATCCACTGGAGCCTCCGCCCAGATTTCATCAGTTGAATCTGACAACGTAACACTCTATTCCTTTCTCCCTCACATCCTTGTTCGTTTTCCCATAAATGAATCTAAAGGATTCACATCAAACACTCTGTGTGGTAGCGAGTTGCACATTCTCACCGGTCTTTGGATGAAACAGTTCCCTCTGAACTCCCTCTTGGCTTTATTGGTAATTCTCTCAGAACGAAGGCCTCCATTTATGCCCCTCCTCACAGGAATAAATATTCTCTCTGTGTCCACTCTATCAAATCCTTTCTTCATTTTACATTTCTAATTAGCACACCCCTCAGCCTTCCAGTTTCAAGAGATAAAGTCACAGCCTGTCAATCCGTTCCTGGTATTTATACCCACGTATGTTTGATATGATCGATGTACACAGTCTCTCCACCCTCGGCAGTGCCTCCGTACCCTTGGCTCTATAATACCTGAACTGAACTTAATCCAGTATTCAATATGTGCTCTGGTTAAGGTTTGATGCAGATTTATCATAAATGATCTACTTTTGCAATCCTCCTCAGTATTGACCACACCCTGTCTCAAGTTGGTCTCATCTGTAATCTTTGACATTGTGTTTTGATTACAAAATTCAACTCATTAATGCATTTTGATGAGCACTGATCACAGCACTGAACCTTGTGGAACACCACTTCCCACCTTCTGCCACTCTGAATAATGATCCTTTATTCGAGACTGTCTGCTTTCTCTCCTTATTACAGCGAGCAATCCATTCGGCCACTTCTCCCTTGACGCCACATTTTATGACCTTATTCATCAGTCTGTTTTGCTCTCCTGTTTAAGTGACAGTAAATGTCTCTTTCTCGTGGAGCAGTTGAATCGGCGACAGACCCACATCAATAATTTTCACTGTATACACTTACACTTACTCAAGCCACAACAATAATCCACCCATTGTTTAAAGGTGACATCCGTAAAAGCAAAAGCGACAGCTATATGAAATGGAGAGACCCCTCACCCCAAACAAACATTCACAACCAAAGCAGTTTGTTTCATGCCAGTTATTGAACCAGATTCAGCATAGGTCTACCCTAACAGTTACTCCCGGCAATAAATGGTCACTGGGTATCCCCTCCTCAGCTCCTCATTCCACGGGTTAGTGACCCACAGCCTCTGTAGTTTTGCACTAACACATATTCCCAGACACCCATAGGCACTGTGGCTGGGTGTTTCATGTCAGCTAGTTAACCACACTCAGTACCACTGTACACTTACAGATAATAGAACATTATGTTCCACTGGAGAATATAACTTGATATTACCGTTTCTATGCAAGTCATAAGCAGAACTTGATCTTCAGTTGGTGCAATATAATGAATCGGTAGAGATAATTCAGGGTATTTGACTGTAGAAAATGCTACCACTGATCGACTGCCCATATAGATCCACCGTATATGTAATATTATGAGTAGCAGAATAAAATCACAAATGAGCTCACGTACATCTTCACAGACATTAAATGTTTATATTCACTTACCGGGTACACCAATTATTGCCAAGATCAGGTAATATATTTTTCTAAAACTGTTAAACTGTTCAATCATATTCTCACTGAAGTGATTTGTCCCTTCGTCTCGTGTTAATCTCTCTGTATTAAACTGTGGGGCGATACATTCGCAAAGCCTTTAATTAATACAACTGTCCGAACACCTCCGGGAATTTGAAGTTGCAGCTTATTTGTTTTAAACTTGAACAAACAGGTTTTCGAAAGTGAGTTATTCCCTGCTGTACAGTCTATATTTAGCGCTGGGATTTCACTGGACAATGCTGATCACATCATGAGCTAACAAGTTTCGTTCGCCCAGCATTGACCCTGTTCACTCAAAAATAGGAAACATCAGTCCAATAACAACTTCTAAAATTGTCTCCTAACTGCTGATCCCAATGCTGTGGCTATTAAATCATTGAATTGCAATTAGTCGAGTCTCTCTATCTCTCTCTCCCTCTCTCTCCTCTTGTCTCACTCTTCTTGTCTCTCTCTCTCAGTACCTCCATTCCTCTCTCTGTCTCTCTCTCATTGTTTCAGTCTCTGCCTTCCTCTTCTTGTCTCTTACTCTTCTCTCTCTCACTCCACTCTCTCTCCTCTCTCTCCCATTCTCTATTTCTCTTTCTCTCTCATTGCCTCACTCTGTCTCTCACTCTCCATATCTCTCGGTCCTTCTCTCTCTCTCACTCACTCTCCCACACCGTCTCTCCTGTCTCTCTCCCCTGCCTTTCTTGTCTCACTTTCTCTCTCTCGCTTTTGTCTTTTCCTCTCTGTATCTCACTCTCTCATTCTCTCAGGGGCGTGAGTGCCCTCTTTAACTTTCATTATCCTATCAAAGGGTAGAATGCCTCACTAAGGAACAGAGATTTATACATTCGAACGTTGAATCATTCACTTAGACTTGGAAAGGAATTAGGGCAGATAGAGGGATTAAAAATAGGGATAATAAATGAATCAAATTAAGAATAAATAAAAATAAGTGGGTAAAAAAAAGAATCTAGGGAAAGGGTTTAAAATGTGGTGAGGATAGAGGAGAGAGCTCATGGTCTGAAGTTGTTGAACTCAATCTAATGTCCGGAAGGCTGTAAAGTGCCCAGTCGGAAGATAAGGTGCTTTTCCTCCTGTTTGCATTGGGCTTCACTGAAACATTGCAGCAGGTCAAAGAGTGACATGTGGGCTGAGATCAGGATGGAGTGTTGAAATGGCAAGCGGCAGGGAGGTCTGGGTCATGCAGACAGACCCAATGTGCTCCACAAAGAGGTCACCCAATTCTCCTTTAGTCTCCCAATCATAGAGGAGTCCGAACTTGGAGCAGCGAATGCTGAGGACAAAATTGAAGGAAGTGCAAGTGAAGCACTGGCTCACCTGAAAGGCTTGTTTGAGCCCTAGGACGGTGAGGAAGGATGAGGTAATTGGGCAGGTGTTGCACCTTCTGTGATTGCATGTGAAGGTGCCGTGGGAAGGGGATGAGGTGTTGGGGGTGATGGAGGCGTGGAGGGAGCGGTTACGACGGAATTCTGATGGAGGGGTTGAGAGGAAGATGTGTTTGGTGGTGGCATCATGTTGGAATAGACGGAAATGATGGTGGATGATCGGTTGAATGCAGAGGTTGTTGGGGTGTAAAATTAGGTCAAGGGGGGCCAAATCATTCTTCAGGGTGGGAGGGAAACCGTTGAGGGCAGAGGCGGGGGAGATTGGTCAGACAAAGTTGAGAACCTTGTCAAGCATTGTGAGGGAGGGGGGAACCTCGGTTAAGGAAGATGGAAGACATGTCAGAAGCGATTTGTAAAATGTCGTCATCTGAACACATGCGAACTGAGAGAATGAGATGGAGTCCTTACAGGAAGCGGGGTGTGAGGAGATGTCGGCGAGGTAGCTGTATGAGCCGGTGAACTTGTAATGAACATTACTGGGCAATCCATCAACAGAATTGGAAGCAGAGAGGTCAAGGATGGTAAGGGAACTGTCGGAGATATACCATATGAAGCTGATAGAGGGGCCGAAATTTGAAGCAGAATTGATACATCTTTCCCGGTCCAGACAAGAGCATGCAGCTCCACCAATTCAGTCATCGATATACCTAAAAAAGCTTTCTCAGTGGGGTGTGGACTGAGTAGGACAGCAACAAGGACTGTTCCACATTACCCATAAATAAACAGGCATAACTAGTGACCATGTTGTCGCCCGTAGCCATACCTTTTGTTTGGTGGGCGAGGGATAAGTTAAAGGAAAAAATTTTCAGTGATAGAACACGTTCAGCCAGGGGGAGGAGAGAGGTGGTGGACGTTGATTTTTTGGGCCTCTGTTCAAGGAAGAAGCGGTGATCACTCAGACCATCCTGGTGGGGAAAGGATGTGTAGAGGGATTGGGCGCTCATGGTGACGAGGAGGCGTCATATCAATGTCAACAATTTCCAGTTGCCTGGCCCTAACCGACTGGGAAAGGGCTTTGGTGAGATCCCACCTGGATTAGTCTATTGACCCTCGAGTTTAGAACTGTTCTGAAAACAGGCTCATGCTAAACTGTATAAATGTCATCATGTTAAAATATTACATATAGAAAGCCACCACAGGACCCTGTAAATTTCAACATACCATGTGGGAGGCGTTGGCAAAGTGGCATCGTCTCCAGACGAGTCATCCAGAGACCCAGGGTAATGGTCTGGAGACACGGATTCGGATTCCACTCGAATTTGAATTTATTATAAATCTGGACATAAAAGTCTACAGATCACTGTGAAGCCATCGTCGATTCTGGTACAAATCCATCTGGTTAACTAATCCCCTTTTGGTCAAAGGAATCCGAGGTTCTTACCTGTGGGAAACTATCGAACTCCAGATCCACAGCAATAGCACTAAGTTGCTTCAAAACACGAAAAATTACAAAAGGAATGAGACGGGAGAAATCACCTGGCATCGACCAAGGCACTGGAAATGACAACAAGAAATCTAATTCTGTCGACCCTGCAAAATCATCTTTACTAACATGGGAGCCGAGGCGGGAGGGGGAGCTGTCTCACAGGCAGGTCAAGCAACAGCCTGACATAGTCATCCTACCGGAATCATACAGAGAGAAAATGTCCGAGACACCACCATCACCATCCCTGAGTATCCCCATTTCAACTGGCATGACAGTCCCACCGCAGAGGCTGGGCCACAGAGTAAACAGTTAGGAGGGAGTTGCGGTGGGAGTGCTCCACATCAACTCCGGGCCCCATGAAATCTCATGGCATCAGATGAAACATGGGCAAGGAAACATCCTGTTGATTAGCACCGACCCCCTCCCTCAGCTGATGAGAGTAAAAGGGCGCAGAATTTACTCTGGGTGGGGGACTTCATTGTCCATCACAAAGAGTGACTCGTTAGTACCTCTACTGACTGAGCTGGCCGAATACTAAAGGACATAGCGGTGTCTGCGGTAGTTGGTGAGGGAACCAACAGAAGGAAGAAAACATGCTTCACCTCATCCTCACCAATCTGACTGCCGCAGATGCATCTGTCCATGACAGTGTTGGTAGGAGTCACCACCGCACAGTCACTTTGGTGACCAAGCCCGCCTTCACATTGAGGATTCCCTCCATCGTGTTGCGTGGCATTACCAACGTGCTAAAAGGGATAGATTTCCAACAGATCCAGCAACTTAAGGCTGGGCGTCCATGAGGCACTGAGGGCCATCAGCAGCAGCAGAATTGTCCTCGAACACAATCTGTAACCTCACGGCCAGGCACATCCCCCACTCTACCATTACCATCAAGCCAGGGTGTCAACCCTGGTTCAATGAAGTGTGCAGAAGGGCATGCCAGGACCAGCGGCAGGCATACCTGAAAAAAAGGTGTCAGCCTGTTGACGCTATAACACAGGACTACTTGTATGTCAAACTTGCATAAGCACCAAGTGATAGACAGAGCTAAGCGATCTCACAACCAAAGAATTAGATCTAATCTCTGCAGTCATGCCACAACCATTCGTGAATGGTGTTGGATGAGGGGGCTCCAGACGTATCCCCATCCTCAATGAAGGAGGAGCCCAGCACATCAGTGCAAAACATAAAGCCGAAGCATAAGCAACATTCTTCAGCCAGAAGTGCAAAGTGAATGATTTATCTCGACCTCCTCCGGGGTTCCACAGCGTCAGAGATGCCAGTTTTCAGCCAAATCGATTTACTCCACGTGTTATGAAGAACTGGCTGAAGGCACTAGATAATGAAAAGATTATGCACCGTGACGATATTCTGACAAGTACACTGAAGACATGAGCTCCAGAACATTCTGCGGCACTAGCCGAACTGTTCCAGTACATGTAGAACACTCGCAACTTACTGCCAATGTGGAAATATGCCCAGGAATTTTCTGTGCACAAAAAACAGGACAAATCCATCCTGGCCAATTACTTCCCTATCAGTCTACTCTCGATCTTCAGTAAAGTAACGGAAGCGGCTATCAACAGCGCTATCATGCGGCACCTACTTAGTATTAACCTGCTCACTGACGCCCAATTGGAGTCCTGCCAGGTCCGCTCTGCTCCTGACGCCATGACACTCTTGGTTCAAACATGGACACAAGAACTTAATTCAAGATGTGAGGTGAGAGCGACTGTCCTTGACATCAAGGCAGCGTTTGACTGAGTGTGACATCAAGGGGCCCTAACATATCTGGAGTCAATGGGAATCAGTGGGGAATTCTCTACGCTGGTTGGAGTCATAAAAAGCACAAAGGAAGATGGTTGTGATTGTTAGAGGTCCAACATCTCAGTCCCAGGGCATCATTGCTGGAGATGTTCAGGGTAGAGTCCTCGGCCCAGCATCTTCAGCTGCTCATCAATGACTTTACCTGCGTCATAAGGTCAGAAGTTGCGATGTTCGCTGATGATTGCACAATGTTCAGCACCATTCGCGACTCCTCAGGCACTGAATCAGCCCATGTCCAAATGCAGCAACAGCTGGACAATATCCAAGCTTGGGCACATGTTAGGAACGAGAGAGTTTAAGTAAGTTATGTGTGCATTTGTTGGTTTAGGAAATATTTTTTGCTTTAATTTTCAAGCATGATTTTTGTTTCTCGATGTGTGGGTTAAAATGGTGAATCCTGGGATATCGTTACATTTTTGAGAGGCGAGAGCAAGTGTACGCTCGGTTTGTGTGCCTGCATTTTCAAATGCTTTTATGATCCTTGAGGTGGAGAGCTGTGTTACCAAGTGGGGTAGTGGTTTAGGGCAGTTTAAGTACAAAAAATGTGCTGTTTCCTAGCAATCGGATTCCAGAGAGGGTGGCCACACACACAGACACACAGACACACACGCATATGCAGACGTACACAAACACATAAACACAGGTATAAACCAAAATCAGTTTGAGTTCATTTGGTGTGGGTGTTCCAAGGATGAAAGCACTTGCCAAGAGAAGGAACCTTGGAGAGCGGCTGGTAACAAGTCCGAAACGAAATATGCAACCAGCTGGCAGGAGAAGCAGAAAGAGAAGTAGAGAGGTCTGTTGAAGACCTACTAATCAAAAGAAGCAAACAGGAATCTGGACAAGGTCCTATTAGGTAGTTTTGGGAGTGAGATGCAGAGAAAGGTTTCAAATTTCAAGTTAGAATTTTCAGCATACAGATTTAAAGCAACTTCGGCTTGCAAAAATGCAGAAGATCCAAGGAGACAGCTCGAGTTCTGTAAGGCCTTGCTATAAGGGTGTGAAGCAATGGTGTTCTTTTGGCATGGCTGAGACAGTGAGAGCGAATGCATGGCAGGAATCTTCAATGACGTGGCGATCCAGGAGAGCTCGGAGCCCTGCAGATGGACCGTTATGGAAGGCGTCTGAGAGAAAGCATGGTTTGGGAGGAGACTCCAAATGGGTTCTTCGAGAGTGGAGGTTGGGAAGCCTCGTGTGAAAGACGGAGCTCAATGAGAGCGGTTGGCTCAAGATTTGACAAGCGATTGGGGGGAGATGTCAGGTATCCATAGCATCTGTTCGGAATGGAACCAGACACTTGGTTTCAGGTTGTTGTAAGGATTACCATAAGTCGCAGATTGTTTTGCCTGGACTGTGTAACGACTGTGAACATTAGAGTATAAGATAGATGTTCTAACTTGTGCTTTCTTAGTAAATCTGAATATATCTGGAAAGGCACAGTTATGGTGAAGGACTATTGTAATATTGTTCATATTTTCAAGTTTAATAAATGTTTGATTCATTGTTAAAAATCCATCAGCTGCCTCCTGTAACTCTGTTCAGTCGAAACTCTCCACGCAACTAAACAAAAAATAAAACTTAAGATCTCTCAAGCTGGGTACCACCCTGGGATCAGACTTTTCCCTTAGGAACATCACCAGGGATCATACCACTGACAACTGGCAAGTGACATTCACGCAACGCATGTGCCAGGCAATGACAATCTCCAAGAAGAGAGAATACAACCATTGCCTCTTGTCATTCAAAGGCGTCCAACACTATCAACATCCTGGGGGTTACCATTGACCCGAAACTGAACTGGAGCAGCCATATAAATGCTGTAGCTATAACAGCATGTCATAGGTTCAGAATTCTGCGGATAGTAACTCACCTCTTGTCTACAGAAGGCCTGTCCACCATCTACAAGGCACAATTCAGGAGTGTGATGGAATACTCTCCACTTGCCAACATAAGTAGAGCTCCAACAACAGTCAGGAAGCTTGAGCAAATCTAGGACATAGCAGCGCTCTTGATTGGCACCACATCCACAAACAGTAACTCCCTCTACCACCGACCCACAGTAGCAGCAGTGTGTACGATGTACAAGGTGCACTGCAGGAATTCACTGAGCCTCGTTAGACAGCACCTTCCAAGCCCAGAACCATTATCATGTAGATGGACAAGGGGAGCAGACACATTGGAACACCACCAACTGGGAGTTCCCCTCAAGTCACTCAAAATCCCGTTTTGGAAACTTATCGCTGTTCCTTCCCTGTCGCTGAGTCAAAATCCGGGAACTTGCTCCGTAACAGCACTGTGGGTGCCTCTGTACCTCAGGGACTCCGGCGGTTCGAGAAGGCTGCTCAGCACCACCTCCTCAAACGCTATTAGAGTTGGGCAAAAAATGTTGACCTAGAAAGCGACGCCCACATCCAATTAACCAATGTAAACAATAATCCAAAAGGAAACAGTGGATCGGCAGAAATGAGACTTCTTCTAATTGGCCAGATCTAATGATTGGTCTGTCAAAGCGATCAGTGTAGGGCCCGAAATTTTTTACAATTGATATGAACGAATAAATGAAGGTATTCAGTAAATTTGCTGATGACACAAAGTTTGGGAGAATAGTAAGTTGTGAAGAGGACATAAGGAGGCTACAAGGCATGTAGATAGGTTAAGTGAGTCGTCAAATACGTGGCTACAGGAGAATATCGTAGGAAAATGTGAAATTGTCAATTTAGGCAGGAAAATGTATTTAAACAAGAATCTTATTATCCAAATGGAGAGGGATTGCAGAGCTCTGAGATGCAGAGGGGTCGTGGTGTTCTTGTGCAGGAATCAGTAAAGGCTAGTATGTAGGTACCGCAGGTAAATAGGAAACTTAATAGAAGGTTATCATTTATTGCGAGGGGTTTTGAATGCAATAGTAGGGAGGTTATGTTTGTGTTGCACAGAGCACTGGTGAGAAAACAACTGGAGTATTGTGTACAGTATTGATCTCGTTATTTAAGGAAGGATGTAATGCGTTTGAAGCATTTCAGAGAAGGTTTAACAGACAAATATCTTGAATGGGCAGGTTTTCTGATGAGGAAAGATTGGGCAGGCTAATCTTGTATCCACTGGAGTTTAGAAGAGTGAATGAAAGATAAAAGATTCTGAGGGATCATGGCAGGGTAGCTGGAGAGGATCCTTCCTGCTGTGAGAGAATTTAGAACTGGGGCCCACTGTTTAATAATAAGGCGTCACCCATTCTGCACAGAGTTAAGGAGAGTTTTTATTTCTCTCAGAGGGTCATGAGCCTTTGGAACTCTGTTTCTCAAAAGGTGGTTGGTGAAGAGTCTTTGAATTATTTTAAGGCAGAGGTGGATCGGTCTTTGATAAGCAAGGGAGGTAAGCGATTTTCAAGGATAGGCAGGGCTGTGGAGTTGAGTTTACAATCAGATCAAACACGATCTGCTGCAGCAGTCTCCAAGTCTTCTGGCTCATGAGATATGGACTAAATCAAGTGATTCTCAGTACCCAGGTTAGACATGTATAAGTGGCGCCTGCTTTCACTGCCTGTCACACCTTCCATCACATTGTTGATGACTGAGATCGATCCCGCTTTTCCCTACTTTGTGTGTGTGCGTGTGTACAGGACATAACTGGCCAATTACCCACTTCTCCCAGAAGGTGCCTGTCATGTAGTTGTCCCACAGCAGCTTGGCTGGAACTGCGGCTAATTCTGGCGCACAAGTCCTCGATGCTCAGGCCGTGATGCAGTCAGCCCCTCGGGCCTTTGCTGTGCCCAGAGACTTCACAAGTACCTTGATATTATCGAAGTGAATCGAGTGGCTTCTGTCTGGCATCTGTAATTCAGAGGAAGTGAGGTGGAGGCCGGGATGGATCATCCACTCGGACCTTCCCGCCGAATATGGTTGCAAATCTTGCAGCCGAGTCTTTTGTGCTGACCTGTTGTGCGCCCAGATCATTGAGGATGTGGGTGTTTGCAGAGCCTCTACCTCCGGTCTGAATATTATGTTTTAATGGAACCAACATTAGATGTTGCAGAAATGCAGAGCTTTAAACTGATCGTTTGATTGAGGGCTGGCTCATTTCTTCCAGTCGCATTGGACTCCGCTGTTTGGGTTCCTGGAATATTCATGCCGTTTTGCCACGTTCTAAACTCATTTTGAGGGGCGACTTGTGCTGATGGATTAACCCATTGCGGATATTAATAAACATTGAGTGGTTTGCATTATTTAAAAACAAAAGCATTCTGCAGATGATAGCGGTGTCATGGGCAAAAGCATTTGCAGACATAACTGGGTACCACGAGGCATTTAAAAAATGCAACCATATTCTGTTAAACTGGTAACTCGTCCCAGCCTGAAGATTAATTTATCTGTTTGTCTCCCTTCCTCACATTTAATGTTCTGACGATAGTGAATATTTCTCGGGGAAAGTGTGGTCTCTCGAAATGTGCCACTTACTACCTTGTGGCCATGCAAGGAGCAGATTAATTGGTCGTTTTCATCGATCTGATTCTGGAGCATCTTCCAATTCGTTATCCTATCGAGTTTATGTTCCTGTTTTTTATTCCCGTGTGTGATATCCATGCGGTTCTGCTTTACACAGTCACAGACTGTTCTGTCTGGTTCACTGTCACTTTTACATTCGATCGATTTGTGGCTATTTGCTGCAGTAAGTTAAGAGCAAAATATTGCAACATTAATACTGCATCTGTGGTTCTGGGAACAGTCAGTTTGTTGGGCTGTTTGAAGAATGTGTTCTGGTATTTTATGTATACGGCTCAGTATTGGGGCATGAAATTCCCCTGGTTTTGTTTTGTGACACTGGATGTTCAGAATTCACGGACATGGGCAGCAATCGAGTTTCTTTATTACATTCTAACGCCGGGAGTCCAATTGTTCCTGGTTTAAGTGCTCAATGCTTTACCTGACAGGCATATTTTACTGAGGAGCAGAGCCCGCAGGAGACTCCGGGCTCAGAGTAGTGAGGAGAGTCCCAGAGACACAGAGATGGAGACTCTAAGGAAATCCATAATTTTACTGTTTATTATCTCAGGAAATTTCATCCTGTTATGAGCTTACTTCACGATGTTTTCCCTATGGTGGCGAATGGTAGGTTTGGGCTACACTTACGTAAGACCACCACTTTATATTCGGGAAATAGGCTTCATGCTGCAGCTCCTGACCTGCTGCACAAACACTAGTTTGTATGCAGTGAGCCAGACTAAGTTCAGAGAGCAGCTGAAGGCTGGGTTGAAATTCCTCTTTACTCCGATTCTAAAACTCATTCAGTGCTGTGCTGAACTGAATGATTTCACAACAAGAACACGCTCACTCCTCATGCTTTGCCCGACGCAGCTCTCAACAGCAGGTCCAGTGATAGTGATTAATTATGAATCTCTGACTGACACAGGGTGAGCCATCCTCAGCCGCTGTCAGAGATATACTGTGAACTGGGAAAAGACTCTGGCTACCACCTAGATTAGCCATTGGGCTTCGGGAAAGTGTAGTCTGGGATTATTCTAACTGGAGCCCCTGTTGGAAAAGCCCATATATCAGCATCTCACACAAAGTACCATGTGACTGCCCCCCATACCAATCAGAAAGTGGCTCCCATCACACCCAGCACAAAGTCTCCCTCCACAGCAAAACCCAAATTGATTCCTGTGGACAGAAAACCCAACAACAAGCTGGACCTCCACTTCTGAGCACAATAATTCAAATCAAATTAATTCCCTCCTGTCAGACTGATCATGTTCAATAGAAGCCTCAGCAGTCACGTCATTCTGTTTCATTGTGTCATCGGTGTGTATTCAGACATCAATGTCACTTCACATGGGCTATAAAGGCTTCCATCCCAATTCGACAATGACTGCCTCAGCCTGGACTCGCATCTTTTGACAGAGTTTTTGTCTCTTTGGATCGTCTGATCAAGGAATGAATTTAAAAAGGGTGAACTCCTCTTGTCAAACCCGTTTCACCGTCTTCAGATTAATGTGATACAACCCTACCCTCTGCTGGCTGCTCACCGCCACTACACGCACAGCTCTTTTCCAGTCTCAGAGAAGTTCAGTTACTGCATGGCAGCATCTTGAAACAGATTGAAGAAGTCTGAATATGGAACAATACTGTAAGGGATTGAAGATTGCAGCAGGGTGCACAGTATCACAGTATCACAGTATCACATATCACATCCATTCTGCAACTGCCTCTATACCCCATGGGTTTCCGTTTCCATTACATTTCTAACTAATGACGTCTGACCGCACGCCTTTGGCAATACTATCTGTATGACAAGAAACGGACTATCATCATCACTGTCAGCTATTCTGGAAGCGGCCACGATCCAATTCATCAGACATGTTTGCTTTGCTATTAAGATTCCCATGTCCCTTGTATTCTATGAACCGATACATTGCTAACGGAGCGACCTCGATTTTTGCCCTACAGCAAGTCCTGTAGAAATTGAGCCACCAGCGACTGCCTGGCAGCAGTTAGAGTGTTTGTTCTTTTTTCAAAGCAGGGTGTAACATTTTCAAGCTTCAAGTCATCGGGCGTCACTCCCGTATACAAGGAAGAATGAAAGATTTTGATCAGTGCCTCCGCTAAGACCACCACCCTTCACTCAGCAACCCTCGTACATCTCTGTTCTGACACAAGAGCGCTGGAATGAAACGGGTTAACTGAACCTGTTTGTTCGGTGGCTGTAATTAATGTCAGTCTCCATGGAATTTAACTGTGCCTCTGACAGGTTGCCCTCTTCTGTTTATAAGTGGCGCCTTTCAATGCGTTATCACAGAGTATTATCGGGAGCATTCAATCCGCCACAAGCCGGGATCATCGGCTTAACAGAGAGGCAGAGGAGAGGACAGAATCTGAGAAGAATAGGTTGGACTGTTACAACAATTGATCAGAGACTGAGAATAATAGATTGGGAAGTTAAAACAATAGATCAGAGACTGAGAATAAAAGATTGGAAAGGTAAAACAATAGATCAGAGACTGAGAATAATAGATTGGGAAGTTAAAACAATAGATCAGATACTGAGAATAATAGATTGGAATGTTACAACAATGGATCAGGACCTGAGAATAATAGATTGGAATGTTACCACAATGGATCAGGACCTGAGAATAATAGATTGGGAAGTTAAAACAATGGATCAGAACCTGGGAAGAATAGATTGGAATGTTACAACAATGAGCAGGAGCTTCACCACGGAGCTAAACTTACTTTCTGCAGAAGATAATTGGATAACATTAAATTTGCGCATTTTATTTGCGCTTTTGGTTATTCAAGGAGTTTACTATCCCATCCTCGCTATTCTCGGTGTCCCTGGTAAGTCTTTACATTCAGAAATTAACTTGTGCAGCATGTTTAACTTCATTACAGTGCATTTCGTCTAAATTCTGGTAAGACCAGTGTCATTTTGTGAAGTTCTGACCACAAACTCCATTCCTGATCCAGGGACCCCATACATCGTATCTGCTCATTTCTGTGGGTCATGGCTGTACTTGAGGGCTCAGTTGGCCCACCATTCTCTGCATTGTCAAGGGGGTTGTCAGGTGTAGCACCCGACGGGGAGAATTGAAATTGAGTCACACACAAACTGCCAGCCAACATTCCCAATTCGGTCCCACAGGTGAGCAGTTCTGCGCCACAATTTAGTCTCCTCACTTTCTTCCTTTGACTGACTTTTGCCAACAGCCCCCACCAGACCAGATCGCAAGGCCCATTCCCTTTCCACTTTCCATGTCCCTACCTCCACGGCACCCACTGCCCCGGCGCTGCCTCATCCCTGCTTGAGCCCAGCATCCATGGCGCGCTGGAGTTCGGGTACGAGGTGGGGGTCAGTTGGGGAATGAACAACCGCAGCTCCTCCAGTCTGACCATGTATCAAACATCACTGGATCCACTCTGGTAAATAACGCCTATACTCCCTCCCAAACCCTTATATCTTTCTGAAAGTGTGGCGCCCGATGTTTGAAACAACATACAGGACGGGACCAAAATAGTGCTTTACGTAGCTTTATTATACCAGCGTGCATTGTGTTCCCTCTGCCTCTATTAACACTGTGGAGGATGCCATAAGCTCTATTCAGTCCGTTCTTAGCCTGTCCTGCCCCCGGCAGAGATTTGTGCACAAACAGCCAAGGTCTCTCTGTCCTTGCACTGCCTCTGATTTGGACAATGGACTTGTATTGGATACATTATACTGGATTGTATCCTCTCCAATATTCTCCCCATCCCAACCTCTCTTTCTTCCTTTTGAAACTTTTTGTAAATTGTAATTCTGTTTTCCAGCTTTGGTTTAATGGGTTCAATAGCTTCTTCTTCAACACAAAACAAAAACAGAATTACCTGGAGAAACTCAGCAAGTCTGGCAGCATCGGCGGAGAAGAAATCAGTCAACGTTTCGAGCCTCCATGGCCCTTCGGCACGAAGGGCCATGGAGGCTCGAAACGTTGACTGATTTCTTCTCCGCCGATGCTGCCAGACTTGCTGAGTTTTTCCAGGTAATTCTGTTTTTGTTTTGTTTTGGATTTCCAGCATCCGCAGTAGCTTTTAGCTTTTTGTTTTTAGCTTCTTCTTCAGTTCGGTGTAGTATTTGGTCCGATATTGCTCCTGTCAAACGCCTAGAAATGTTTGGTTATACTAAAGGTGCTATATTATTGTAAGCTGTTTTTGTTTTGTTTTTTAAATGCTCCACATGTCAGGCAGAAACTGCAGCCAGGAAGCAAATGTGATGTTTCATGTCGCTGAGCCTTGATAATGGAGGGGTTTTGCACCTGTCAGAAACAGCCCAGCCGAAGCCCCGGGTTTGAGATCCAGTCACAAAACTGTTGGCCACAGGAGAACCCAGTCAGTTATCCAGGCAAATCAGCTTGTTTGTTACCAGCCCCTGGGCGAATAAAGGAGAAGGGCAGCGGACGGAGGATTACACAGCTGGAAGAAAAGCACCTGTCCAATTCAAAACTCATAGTTTCGCGTTCAGCGTTGTGACAACTCAATTTTACCAGGGATAGTAGGAAGGGGGGAAGGTTGCTTAGATCTGGTTGATTGTAAGGGGTCACCAGATTTTAAGCCATGCAGGGAAAGTAAAACAGAATTTGCAATAGATTTTAATTCAAATATTTCAGTAACAACCTTTTATCGCTTTAACCCCTCCAGCCTTCCAGATCATCACTGGCTTTTCCTTTGTTCATTCTGGCACAATTATATTCACACAGCTCAGGAAAGAAGAGCACAATTCAGCATTTCAAGATTTACTTAATCAACCTGGTCACTTTTGTCGCAAGCTAATTTCCATGCTTATCTTTCTTCCACACAGTTAATTTATTGTCAATTGTCACCCTGTCTCGGGGAAACTGCGGTCTGTCCAAATGTGTTTCTCTCCACCTGGTAGCCATGTCAGCGGCAGATCTACTGGTCGTTATCCTCGACCTGATATTAAGGCACATTCCAATCCTTTTTGCGGAGCAGTTTCGTTTCCTGTATTCTATCCCTGTGTGTAATATCCATGCTGTCTTCCTATATGCCGCCACTGACTGTTCCGTCTGGTTCACTGTCACTTTCACCTTTGATCGATTTGTGGCTATTTGTCACCACAATATGAAAATTAAATATTGTACCGAGAAAAGAGCGACTGTTGTTCTGGGAACAGTGACTGTGCTGAGCTCTTTAAAGAACATCATCTGGTATTTTACCCACACAGGTCTGTATTTTCTGAGGAACGGGCCCTGGTTTTGTTATATACCTTTTGCTGTTCAGCTCTCTACGGTCTGGATGACTATAGAATTTCTCCATTACATTCTTACCCCCTGTGCCCCATTTCTCTTGATTCTGCTGCTCAATGTTCTCACCGTCAGACATATTTTAGTCAGCAGCAGAACCCGCAGGAGACTCCGGGCTCACAGCAGTGGGGAGAGTCCCAGAGACCCAGAGATGGAGAGTCGGAGGAAATCCATCATTTTACTAGTCGTTATCTCAGCCAATTTCATCCTGTTGTGGGCATTGTTAATATTGTTTTCTATATGGAGCCGGATATCGTTCTTGGGGAATGTGCAAGTTGACCTAGATTATATTGTGATGGAATTGGGCTTCATGTTGCAGCTCCTGAGTTGCTGCACAAACACTGGGATTTACGCCGTGACACAGACTAAGTTCAGGGAGCAGTTGAATAATGTGCTGAAATATCCCTTTACTCCAATTCTTCAATCCATTGTATAACCTGAACACTGAGTGACTGAGAATGTCCATTAAGTTTCCATTTAATTCAGTATTTCCATTGGTGGAGGGTCTGTTACTGTGCCGACAGCAGGCAAAGAGCAGGGTGGTGCTGTTATCTTTATGGTGACAGAGCAAATGGACAGAGTCTGTTCCACATGATGTTGTTTGCCAGCCCTGCACAGAGGCCCATTCTGACGGGAGCATAGAGAAGGAAAGGGTCGTGTCATCAGTGGCCCCGCCCACTCCTGGTTTTCAAAGCAACCAGGCCATCAACAAATGCAGCAACAACAAGTAGGGGTGGTGTCTATCACTGGCCGGGGTAGGGCTAAGTCAGGTAATTGTGTTTGGCGGGAAATCCGGGCACACCAGGGCAGGAGGGTAATATAGCAGCAACAGTGGGGGAGGCGCCCATAACAGTTACACCGAGGAAGTGGGGTAATACAACAGGTGCAGCGTCGGAGGGTGTATGGTATTCCAGGAAATCGAATGAGGAAAGGTAATATACCGGGTACACAAGCTGTGGGGGAACAGCAATGTGATAATCCAGGTATACCGCGGGAGGAAGGATATCATACCTTGTGCACTAGATGTGGCGGTGTAGCGATGTGATATATCAATTATAGAGTGCGGGGAAGGGTGATATAACGGGCTTTTATCCCTGTACTGACCCTCTGACTGTGCAGCAGTTCCTCAGTTCCGACCGATGACAGCACATCACTGATCAGTACTGTGATTCTCTAAAAATGTGTCGCTCCCTCAGTACTCACCCTTCCACCGTGCCGGCTTTCACTCAATGATGCCTCTCTTATAGTGCAGTGCTCCCTCAGTACTGACCCTCTTACAATGCAGTACTGTGACAGCACTGAGCCTACATCAGTGAACTAGTCCCTCAGTTCTGACCCTCTATCTGTGCAGCACTTTTGCAGTTGTCACCCTCTGACAGTGCAGCTCTCCTGTGCTGAACCTCTGACAGTGCCGCACTTGCTCCACACTGACACTGCAATAGTGCGGCCATCCGTCAATGCTGATCCTCCGATAGGGCAGCACTCCATCAGAACTGACCATCTGACAGTGCAGCATTGCCTGAGTATTGAACCTCCAACAGTGCAGGTCTCCCTCACAATTACCCTCTGACAGTAAAGCACTCCCTCAACACTGACCCTCAAGCAGTGCAGCACTACTTCGCTACTGACCATCTGATAGTGCAGCACTCCCTCTGTGCTCCCCCAATAACACTGTGGAGCTTTCTCAGTATTGACCCTCTGCCAGTTCAGCACTCTCTCATTACAATCCACGCAAAAGTGCAGCACTACCTCAGTACTGACTCGATGACAATGCAGCACTCCATCAGTAGTCGCCTTCTGACAGTGCAGCACTCGTTCTGTTCTAACATTCCAGCAGTGCAACAATCCCTCAGCATTTACCAACTGATAGTACAGCACTCCCTTAATACTGACTCTCCAGCAATACAGCTATCCCTCAGTACTAACCATCTGATCGTGCAGCGCTTCCTCAGTGCTCCCTCAGCGGACACTTCATCGCTCCTTCAGTACTCACCCTCTGCCAGGTCAGCACGCTCTCGGTACTGGACATCCAGCATTGCAGCACTCCTTCATCACTGAAGCTCTGACAGTGTGGCGCATCCTCAGCACTGACCCTCCGATAGTACAGCACTCCTCTGTGCCGACCCTCTGACAGTGCAGCACTCTCTCAACACTAACCTTTTGAAAGCACAGCTTTCCATCAGTACGGACTCTCCCATAGAGCAGAACTCCATCAGTACTGACCGTCTCACAGTGCAGCACTCCGAAAATGCTGGCGCCCCAACACTGCAGATTCCGCTCTTTACTGACCCACCTTTATATCAGCTCTCACTGTCTATGATATCCTGATCAGTGCATCAATGTCTAAATACTGACCCTCCCACAGTGCAGCACTACCTCAATACTGAACCACAAACAGTGCAACAGCAGCTCAATACACACCCTCCGACAGTGCAACACTTCCTCAGTACTGACTCTCCGACACGCTGGCACTCCCACAGCACTGAACCGCCGACAGGGCAGAATTCCATCTGTCCTAACCCACCAACTGTGCATCACTCTCTAATTCTCCACCATCCAAAAGTTCATCATTCTCCCACCACTGACCCTCCAGCCTGTGGTGGAAGATAGAAATCGTGCGGTTGAATATCATTAGGACATTCTACTTTAGAGTTGAATCAGTGGTCACTCTTTGTTAAGGCGTAAAAAACGGTTAAAATATTCACACAGGATACTTTGCACACAGAGCTACATCAGAAGACCATTGGAACATTCCGCGATGGTGTGAGATTTCACTGACATTTCAGAAGCTCTTTTCGGAATCCAGTAACAGATATGGGCAATCTCCAGGGGAAAAAATAACATCAGGATATGTAAATTCTGTCTATGTGATAAAGTTTCACCCTTTAGCAAAGGCATGTTAAAACGATAGTGCCATTCATTAATTATAAGTTAATGTGCAATTTGGAGTCATTGAAGTTTCAAGAATGAATCCTTTTAACCTTGTCCAGTGTATCACTAAGCTCTAGTGGACTATATTCAATTCGAAGTGAACATTATCAGTAACCTTTATGAAGGGCCGATGCGGCGGGGATATAGCCTTTCAATGACCTAATTGGAAAAAAATACTATATATATATATATTATAAGAGCATTCTGTAAAAAAAAGTAATAAACTAGTTCACACAAATACAGATGATGAGAATACTAAAACAAGGTATACTGGTTGTAAGAGTTGCTATTAGAACATATTAGAAAAAAATATTTACCATATAAACACTCACAGTTACCATATAATGACACAGTCCTCAATAATTAAACCATTATCAAAAACAGTGAATAATAGAACCTTAAGAGGATGATTAAAGAGAAAGCAGCTTAGACAAAGAAGCAACACCACAGTTGCCAAGGGCAATGTAATTCAAACAGAATTGACAGAAAGAGAGGAAATCATACCACTGAAAAGGACACGAGTATTGAAATCCTCAAGTTACCGCTTCTCACTAGAGCTGTCTGCATGGCTAGACATTTCGAACTTCATTGCGCTGATCATAATCGGATCACTCTTCTTGGCACTTAAGGTAACAATTTGCTTTAAAGCTTGATGCAACATTATAAGATATTTGTGACTGTATCATTGAATAGTTTTATGTTCTGGATTCTACATTAGAACTGAGATTATGCTTTCCATCTTTGTATATCTTTGACGTTTCATGTACTTAACTATTTAAGGCATCTTGCATGTTCTGGCTCTTGAATAAATGTTTGAATAATGTAGGAAACATAATGTCTCACTCAGTATTCTGTGTACGACTTCACAGAGCTCAACACTGCACCTTCCTAATGAGGGAATTAACTTTTATAACGAGAGCCACGGACCATTATAATATCCGTGTATTTGTAACATAGCTGAGCATTATATTGTTTTCAAAGGACAATCTTAATGAAGGGTACGATCGCTGATGGAATCCTTCACTCAGGGTGTGGTGGATCATTTCTTCAGTCCCCAAGAAAGAGTATGTGAGAGGTGTATGTTTTAAACTCAGGTGAAAGTAATCATCAGAGAAGAGGTCGTTATCTGGAACAGCCCCTTAAGGATCAAGGTTATAATCCACATCAGACCCTGCAACATTGCAGCACTCCCTCCGCAATGACCATTTGACAGTGCACTGCCCCCTCAGTACAGAGTCTCTGACAGTGCGTCACTCCCTCAGTACTGACACTCCGATTGTGCAGCACTCCCTCATTACTGAACCTCTGACATTCCCCCGCCCCCCTCAATTAGCTCTGAGCCCCACCTCCACCGCTCTGATACAATAAGGTAGTCGTGAATTCAACGGACCAACATGTTCTCACTGTTAAAGGTTTGGACTCCTGAAACAAATAAGAGAATCACCCAATCGCCGCATTGCGACTGAGCAGAAAGAGGCCATTCGGCCCATCGTGTTCTACCTGCCGCCCGAGTGTGCATCAAGACTCAGTGCCATCTTCCTCACTTTTCCCTGTAACTCTGCACATTGTGTCCATAAAAATACTCATGTAATGGCCTCTTGAATGCCTCAATTGAACCTGCACCCAACACACTTCCAGTTAGTCCACTGCAGTCCAGAACCACTTGCTATGTGAATCAGTCTTTCCTTCCCCTCAAGCCAGATTTAACATGCCGGATTGGAAAGGTAAGAGTCACAAGGCAACGGTACTGAAACAATGGATGATCTCTCTGTGAGCTTCGGTGTGTAGAGTTGGCGCTTGCAATCATTTCACTCAGGGCCGGCGGTCAAAATATTGATTTTTTAAGTATTTGGGCTAAATTAGTTCAAGTGTAATCAATGAGCACTGAGGGTCCGTAGGGTCGATATGTTTCTTCATATCAGTGAAATATTTTCAAATTAAGGATGCGTAAACTAAAGGTTTATTTGACAAGATACCAGAAAATGCCAGGTACCGTGGAGATGGTTGGAGTTTTCGGAGATTCTCTGGTTTCAGTTGATCTGGCAGTTTCTTGAGATTGTTTAGCAGCAACTGGGAGAGGCGCAGTGAGGCAATCCCCAACCAGATGGCGACACAAGTATATTGTCCCTTTAATGTGGGGGCCAGACAGCACCCAATGGAACAGGTGTCTCCTTCCTGAGTGCTGCTTTGACTCGAAATAAGTATTTTCTAACAATCTTATCCACGTGCATGGTCACCTTCACAGGCCTGAGACGTGGACAGGTTCTGTTTCTGCAACGTTCGGTGTAGAGGTCGTGCATGTGTTGGCATTAATTTTCCCAAATTCGCTAGATTCTGGAAAGATCCCATCAGACTGGAAAGCAATAAATTTAACCACACTGTTCAAGAAGGGAGCGAGAGAAAATCAGGGAACGATAGGCCAGTCAGCTTGACGCCGGTCGTGGGGGAAGGTGTTAGAATTGATCGTTAACGGGGTTCTAGCTGGGCACTTGCAAAACTTCAACATAATGGGCGAGAGTCAGCATGGTTTTGTGCAAGAAGTATCATGGTTAACCGATTTATTTGATTTGTTTGATGGTGCAACTTGCGCCGTGGATAAAGGGGAACCTGTAGATGTGCTGTGCTTGAGGTTCCAGAAGGCATTTGATAAGCTGCCACATGAAAGGCTATTGCAGAAAACAAAAGCTCAGTGTATAGGGGGTAACACAGTAACACGGATAGAACATTGGCTGGCTAGAACATTGGCAGGGTCGGGGCATGATGCTCCTTTGTCAGAGAGGGGGCGGAACAAGTTGATCCACTGTGAGAGCGGGAGCGAGGCCTGTTGCTCCATTGCCAGAGCGGAGGCGGGGCCTTTTGCTCTTTTGCCAGAGCTGGGTCGGGCCCGTTGGTCCATTGTCAGAGCGGAGGCGGGGCCTGCTGCTACATGGTCGGAGAGGAGCTGGGCCTTTTCTTTTTCGTCAGAGCGGAGGCGGGGCCAGATGCTCCATTGTCAGAGCGGAGGCGGGGCCAGATGCTCCATTGTCAGAGCGGAGGCAGGGCCTGTTGCTCCATTTTGAGAGCAGAGGCGGGGCCTCTTGCTCCATTGACAGAGCAGAGGCGGGGCCTGTTGCTCCATGTTCGGACCTGAAGCGGGATCTGTTGCTTCAGTGTCAGAGGGGAGGCGCGGCCGGTTGCTCCATTTTCAGACCGGAGGCGGGGCATTTTGATCCATTTTTGAAGCGGAGGCGGGGCCTGTTCCTTTATTGTCAGAGCGGAGGTGTGACCAGTTACTCTGTTGCCTGTTACTTCATTGCCAGAGCGGAGGCGGGGCCTGTTGAAACAATATCACAGAGGGGTCGGGGCCTGTTGCTCCAGTGACAGGGCGGGGGCGGGGACAGTTTATCAAATGTCAGAGCGGGGTCGGGGCCTGTTACTCCACTGTCAGTGAGCAGCATGGGCCTGTTGATGCATTGTCAGCGCTGGGGCTGCGCCGGATGCACTTTTGTCATAGCAGGGGCGGGGACAGTTGCTCCGGTGGCAGAGCGGGGATGGGACCTGTTGCTCGATTGTCAGAGCAGGGGCGGGTCATGTTACTCCAATGTCAGAGCGGAGGCGGGGCCTGTTAATCCATTGTCTGAGCACCGGCGGATGCTGGTACTTCATTCTCAGAGCGGGTGCGGGGCCTGTTGATCAATTGTCAGAGGCGGGGCGGCGCCCGATGCTATTTTGTCAGAGCAGGGGTAGTACAAGTTGCTCCATTGTCAGAGCGGAGGCGGGACCTATTGCTCCATTGTCAGAGCAGAGGCGGGGCCAGTTGCTCCATTGTCAGAGCAGAGGCGGGGCCTGTTTCTCCATTGTCAGAACGGAGGCGGGGCCTGTTGCTCCATTGTCAGAGCAGAGGCGGGGCCAGTTGCTCCATTGTCAGAGCAGAGGCGGGGCCTGTTGCACCATTGTCAGAGCAGAGGCGGGGCCTGTTGCTCCATTGTCAGAGCGGAGGCGGGGCCTGTTGCTCCATTGTCAGAGCAGAGGCGGGGCCTGTTGCTGCATTGTCAGAGCGGAGGCGGGGCCTGTTGCTCCATTGTCAGAGCGGAGGCGGGATCTGTTGCTTAATTTTCGGACCCGAAGCGGGACCTGTTGCTTCAGTGTCAGAGGGGATGCACGGCCGGTTGCTCCGTTTTCAGACCGGAGGCGGGGCATTTTGCTCCATTTTTGAAGCGGAGGCGGGGCCTGTTCCTATATTGTTAGAGCGGAGGTGTGACCAGATACTCTGTTGCCTGTTACTGCATTGCCAGTGCGGAGGCGGGGCCTGTTGAAAATTGTCACAGAGGGTGCGGGGCCTGTTGCTCCAGTGACAGGGCGGGGGCGGTACAGTTTATCAAATGTCAGAGCGGTGGCTGGGCCTGATAATCCACTGTCAGTGCGCAGCATGGGCTTGTTCATGCATTGTCAGCACTGGGGATGCGCCCGATGCTCTTTTGTCATAGCAGGGGCGGGGACAGTTGTTTTGTTGTCAGAGCGGGGATGGGACCTGTTGCTCGATTGTCAGAGCAGGGCCGGTTATGTTACTCCAATGTCAGAGCGGAGGCGGGGCCTGTTAATCCATTGTCTGTGCACCGGCGGGGGCTGGTACTTCATTCTCAGAACGGGTGCGGGGCCTGTTGATCAATTGTCAGAGCGCGGGCGGAGCCAGTTACTTCATTCTCAGAGTCGGAGCTGCGCCCGATGCTATTTTGTTAGAGCAGGGGTAGAGCAAATTGCTCTTTTGCTGAGCGGAGGGCGGCCTGTTGCTCCATTGTCAGAGGAGAGTTGGCGCCTTTTGCTCCATTGTTCGAGCGGAGACGGGGTCTGTTACTACATGGTCAGGCCGGGGGAGGGGCCTGTTTTCTCCGTTGCCATACCGCGGGTGGGGTCTGTTTCTCTGTTTTCAGAGCGGGGCTTGGGACTGTTTCCCCATTGTCAGAGCGGAAGCGGGGCCTGTTGATCGCATTTCAGAGCCGGGGCTGCGCCCGAAGCTCTTTTGTCAGAGCAGGAGAGGGGCATGATGCTCTTCTGTTAGTGCGGAGGGTGGATTTTTGCTCCATTGTCAGAGTGGAGGTGGGACGTGTTTCTCCAGTGTCAGAGGGGAGGAGGGGATGTTGCTCCATTGTCAGCATGGGGTTGGGGCGTCTTGCTGTATTTTCAGAGTGGGGACAGGGCCTGTCACTCCATTCTCAGAGCGGGGCCGTGTCATGGGATTTCATTGCCATACCGGGTGCGGGGCCTGGTAAACTGTTTTCAGAGCGGAGGCGGGCCTGTTTCTCCATTGTTAGGAAGGCTGCGGGGCCCGTGACCCCAAAGTCAGAGCGGGGGCGGATCCTGTTGATCAGTTGTCAGCTCGGGGGCGTGGCCTGTTACTTCATTGTCAGTGCGGGGGCGGTGCCTGTTCCTCCATTTTCAGAGCGGAGGCAGGGCCTACTGCTCTGTTGTCAGATCAGGAGCGGGGTCTGTTACTCCGTTGTTATAGCGGAGACGAGATCTATTGATCCATTGTTAGAGCCGGGGCTGCGACCTATGCCCTTTTCTCAGAGCGGGGGCAGGACATGTTGATCCGCTGAGAGAGCTTTGGAGAGGCCTGTTGCTACATCGTTAGAGCCGGCGTGGGGCCTTTTCCTCCATTGTCAGAGCGGAGGCGGTGCCTGTTGCTCTTTTGTCAGAGCGGAGGCGGGGCCTGTTGCTCTTTTCCAGAGCGGAGGCGGGGCCTGTTGCTCTTTTGTCAGAGCGGAGGCGGGGCCTGTTGCTCTTTTGCCAGAGCGGAGGCGGGGCCTGTTGCTCCATGGTCGGAGCGGAGGTGGGGCCTGTTGCTCTTTTCCAGAGCGGAGGCGGGGCCTGTTGCTCTTTTGTCAGAGCGGAGGCGGGGTCTGTTGCTCTTTTCCAGAGCGGAGGCGGGGCCTGTTGCTCCATGGTCGGAGCGGAGGTGGGGCCTGTTGCTCCATTGTCAGATCGGACGCTGGGAATGCTGCTCCATGGTCAGAGCGGAGGCGGGGCCTGTTGCTCTTTTCCAGAGCGGGGCGGGGCCTGTTGCTCCATGGTCGGGGCGGAGGTGGGGCCTGTACCTTTTTTGTCAGAGCGGAGGCGGGGCCTGTTGCACCACTGTCAGATCGGAGGCGGGGCCTGTTGCTCCATTGTCAGATCGGACGCTGGGAATGCTGCTCCATGGTCAGAGCGGGGCGGGGCCTGTTGCTCTTTTCCAGAGCGGAGGCGGGGCCTGTTGCTCCATTGTCAGAGCAGAGCCCGGTCTATTGCTCCATTTTTGAACCTGAGGCGGGGCCTGTTGTTCCATTGTCGAAGCGGAGGCGGGGCCTGTTCCTGGATTGTCAGATGGGAAACGTGACCTGTTACTGTGTTGTCAGAGATGAGGCGTTGCCTGTTATTCCATTGTCAGAGCGGAGGCGGGGCCTGTTGCTCTTTTCCAGAGCGGAGGCGGGGCCTGTTGCTCCATGGTCGAAGCGGAGGTGGGGCCTGTACCTTTTTTGTCAGAGCGGAGGCGGGGCCTGTTGCTCCATTGTCAGATCGGACGCTGGGAATGCTGCTCCATGGTCAGAGCGGAGGCGGGGCCTGTTGCTCTTTTCCAGAGCGGGGCGGGGCCTGTTGCTCCATGGTCGGAGCGGAGGTGGGGCCTGTACCTTTTTTGTCAGAGCGGAGGCGGGGCCTGTTGCACCACAGCCAGATCGGAGGCGGGGCCTGTTGCTCCATTGTCAGATCGGACGCTGGGCATGCTGCTTTATTGTCAGAGCGGGGCGGGGCCTGTTGCTCCATTGTCAGATCGGACGCTGGGCATGCTGCTCCATGGTCAGAGCGGGGCGGGGCCTGTTGCTCTTTTCCAGAGCGGAGGCGGGGCCTGTTGCTCCATTGTCAGAGCAGAGCCCGGTCTATTGCTCCATTTTTGAACCTGAGGCGGGGCCTGTTGTTCCATTGTCGAAGCGGAGGCGGGGCCTGTTCCTGGATTGTCAGATGGGAAACGTGACCTGTTACTGTGTTGTCAGAGATGGGGCGTTGCCTGTTATTCCATTGTAGAGCGAAGGCGGGGACTGTTGCTATTTTGCCAGAGCGGGTCGGAGCATGAGGCTCTTTTGAAAGAGCGGGGGCGGGACCTGTTGCTCCACTGTCAGTGCGGGGCCGGGTCCTTTTGATTTATTGTCAGAGCGGGGCCGGGTCCTGTTGCTTCATTGTCAGAGCGGGGCCGGGTCCTGTTGCTTCATTGTCAGAGCGGGGCCGGGTCCTGTTACTTCAATGTCAGAGCGGGGCGGGGTCCTGTTGCTTCATTGACAGAGCGGGGCGGGGTCCTGTTGCTTCATTGACAGAGCGGGGCCGGGTCCTGTTGCTTCATTGACAGAGCGGGGCCAGGTCCTGTTGCTTCATTGTCAGAGTGGGGCCGGGTCCTGTTGCTTCATTGTCGGAGCGGGACCGGGCCCTGTTCCTGGATTGGCAGAACGGGGCGGAGCCTGTTGATCAATTGGCAGAGCTGGGGGGGGGGGGGGGAGGTGGGGGGGGCTTGTTGCGCCATTATCAGAGTGGAGCCGGGCCAGTTGATCCATTGCCAGAGTGGAGGCTGGGCCTGTTGCTCAATTGACAGAGCGGGCGAGGCCTGTTGATCTATTGTCAGAGGAGGGGCGGGGCCTGTTGCTTCTTTGTCAGAGCGGCGGCGGGGCCTTTTCGTCCATTGTCAGGGTGCGTGCGGGTGCTGCCATTGTGATGTCAGGGTTGGGCGAGGCCTGTCGGTCCACTGACTTAGTGGGTGTGGCTATGAGGAGAGTGCTCACCTTTTGAAGTTGAGTGGACAAGCCTCTCTCGAACACGTGGGTCACAAGTGACCGCTACCATTGCTGCCGCCGTAGCAACCAGGAAAATTGTCCAACCAGAACACGAACAGTTAGGGGCTGGTATCTCAGTGACAGTGTAGGAATGGTGATATCACAGGTATCCGTCGTTAAGGGGAGATATACCAGCTGCTCCGGGTGGGAGGGGGTCTATGTACACTAGTGAGAAAGGAGATATACCTGCTGCACATTGCGCATGGGGTGGAGGGTTATATCCTGTACACTGGGGCAGTGAGTTAGACAGAAGGGGTACACGCATTGTTAGAGATAGACTTGACTGAGCGGTTTAGCATCAGGTTTTCTCGGCACCCTTGGAGAGGGAGATGATGCAGATGCATCTTGGAAAGGGAGATTTATAAAAGCTGCAGAGATGGAACACTGTGATATATAAGGTACACGAGGGAACAGATTTACTCCATACACAGGTTGAATATCTGACAGACCAGGTACACTGGAGGAAGGGAACTGCTACAATGGGTGAGAGGGGAGGTTTACCAGGTACACCAGGGCGAAGGTGGGGTGAATATTTAACTTCGACCGGGAGAGGGTATATACGAGCTTGTTGGAGAAACGAGAAAATATGTGATTTGAAACTCGGTATTTACTTCAGGGACTGTTAGAGTTTCAGGGTCTCTTTCAGGCTCAGGTTCTGCGCTGGTGTCAGAGTCTATATTAGAATCTGTTTTAGATTCAGGGTCTGATTTAGTTACGCCTGGTCTTCATTTCAGATTGTACATTATTTTAAGGCTAAGTCATTAGATGCATGGATTGTCATAAATTCAGTGTCTGAGGGAGCCAAAGATAGTGTGCGTGTTTGAGAGAGAGATAAAGAAAAGGATAGCGTGAGTGAGACAAAGAGAGAGATTGAGACAGACTCATGGGGAGATGGAGAGAGAGAGAGAGAGAGAGACACAGAAAGTGAAATAGAGACAGAGTGACCGAGGCAGCTTGAGTAAACGAGACAGACACAGTGAGACAGCACAGGGCAGAAATAAGGAATAGTCGGAGATTCAGGAAAGGCACAGAGAAAGGGAGAGAGACAGACTGCGGAGGCGACTGAAAGCAGAAAGAAAGAGTGACAGAAACAACAAGGTAGAACAGCAGTGGAGAAACAGGGAGTCAAGGGGATGCAGGGAGAAAGATAGAAAGAAAGTGCCAGATAAAAATAGAGAGAGCAACAGGGAGTGAGAGAGACAGAAATATGGAGTGACAGGCAGGTAAAAATTCAGACAGAGAGAGGGAGAGATGTTGCCACACACAGAGAGTTAGGATGAGAAAACAGTGAAAGAAAGAAATAGGCTTGGACAGTAATTGATAGTGAAATGGAAAGAGTGGCACAGAGAGGCAGCGGCAGGGAAAGAGACAGGGTGAGAGGGACAGGGCAGGGCATAGAGAGGAAGCGGAAGGAGAGTGATGGCACTGGACTCAGAGGCTCCGATGGAGATGCAGAGAGAGCATGTTTAGAGATACAGAGATTAATACATGGACAGAAATATAGGCAACGTGTGGGACTCAGATACTACGATGGATGGGATCCTCTATCTGTTTTATGGAAATGTAATCCCCCAGCAAGGTCCTATTTTCTGATCTCCCAAATGGTCACTATTGCAGGCTAGGACAAAGGAAACTAGAAAGATACTCTGAAGTTCCCTGCAAAGCGCGCCAGCATTGAAGGCAATGAGTGGCAGGAGCTTGTTCCCAATCGATCAGAATGGCAACATCTTGTCCATCAAGCTGCTTTGCGCTTCGTGTCTTACCGGCTTAATGATGAGGCAGAGCGGCAGCAGAGAAGGGAAGGCAGGGAAACAACGTAGTGCCCTAGGGCAGTGCCTCGCGTGTCGCCCTGCTTCATGCGCCCAGATACCTGCAGGTCAAGAATCGGCCTCTTCACCCACACGGTGACCATGGCAGACAGTCTGGAGTCCGCGCAGATGCCATCCTAAAATCCAGGGACAGTCGGCGATGACCAATTAGTTTCAGGGCCTGTGTTAAATTCAAGGCCTGGTATAGTTTGAGGTCCTGCAATAGTCACAGAGTCTGTATTCGATTCACAGCCTGGATCATTACGGGGGCTTTAATGGTTTCATTTCTGCATTATTTTCAGGGTATTCATTATATTCGGGGCCTGTGTTTGTTTCATGGGTTTGATCAGTTTGAGAGACTGCAGTTGTTGCTGGGTGCATTTGCTTCTGCTCTTTATTCATTACCGTACAAGTAAGATCAGCCTCTGGCACAAATAAATTGTTCAACACAAGTGTAACCATGACGTACGGTCCTCTGGCCTTTGTTAGGCCTCTGGCCTCCGATGGCCACTGGAGGCACAGAGTCATCGAATCACACAGCAGCGAGAGAGGCAACATGACCATCCTGTCAGTACTAAATTAATGGCCTCTTATTCGTCTCAGGGCCTGTGTTGTTCTTAGTGCTCAATATTAAGTTCCAGGGCTTCTAATAGCTTCAGTGATTGTATGAGTTTAGGGGTATGCATTTTTCCTGGGCTAATTGTAATTTCAGGGGCCATGTTTATTTTCGGCTCAGTAATATTTTCAGGCGCTGCATTATGCTCAGGGCCCATATCAGTTTTACCGCCATTTGTAGTCTCAGGGGCTTTATTAGTTTCAAAGCCACTAATACACGTTCGGTCCATGTTTTTCACTCAGTGTCTGCATTTGTTTCAGAGTCTCTATTAATTTCAGGGCCTGTGTTTGTTTCTTAATTTGTATTAGTTACAAGGTCTGTGTTAGTTTCCGGGATGTATTAGTTTCAGGGATTTCATTAATACCTTCCTGTTTTCGTTTCCACTCTTCCATCCATGCATATGCAACTATGATCAGCCTCTTTCTCAATGAATCTGTTCAACAACAGTAGACATGATATATGGTCCCAATGGCCTCTGTTTGAAGACAGTTATAGAATCATAGGGTTGAGTAAGAGGCCATTTGGCCCGTCGTGTGTGATACCACATTTTCCAAGGTCAATGAAATCAATCGTCCTCTCCTCCCCTCCATTGGATGAGCAAATTTCCACTGTCTGTACACATGCAATTCTATTTTGAAGGTTATGTGTCTATCTGCCTCCACCACTCTTTCAGGCTGAACATCCCAGACTTCTTCCACCAACAACTGTTTATCCCATCTCTGCTTCTTTGTTAATCATTTTAAATCTCTGCTCGTCACTGACACAGATTCTAGGTTCACCAGTTACTCGTTATTCACTGCAATAAATCACTTCATGAATTTTAATGTATCTTTTAAACCTCCCCTTAATTCTCTCCACCTAATTCAAGCCTGTCACCCCTGCTCCAATTCCAGTAAAATTCCTCTCTTGCAGCCTCTCGTGAAATGGGCTCACCAGAAAGATACACAATACTTTATCCAAGGCTTCACCAAGTCTTAAAGATTTACATATATTTTGGTCTGCATTTCTGAATTTTGTAAAATCTGAATCTCTATCAGTGAAAATATATTGTTTTTCAATACTCTAGAAAGTGTGCCCTGGCATATGTATTGCATTGGTTATATCCACCCCTTCTTTCTTATTGATGAACTCCTACATTAGCCCTATTTTCTTCTCCTCAATCCTCTCTATACACTATCCCATTCCTCAAAAACCCTCGGACTATTAAAACCCTCAGAATATTAAAACAATGAATCAGAATCTTAGAACAATAGATTGGAATGTTACAACAATGGATGAGAATCTGATAAAAATAGATTGGAATTGTACAACGATGAATCGGAATCTGAGAACAATGGATTGGAATGTTACAGCAATGGATTAGAATCTGAGAATTATAAAGTGGAATGTTACAGCAATGAGCAGGAGCTTATTGCCTGTGCTTTGTGAACTTTATTCATATTTTGATTGGATGTCATTGAAACGCCGGATCTATTGGCCACTCCAGTTTATTCAAGCGGGTTGCTATCCCATCCTCGTTATTATTGGCGTCCCTGGTACGTCTCACAACGTATGGTCATTAATTCCACAAACCATGTTTAACTGAATTACTCTTCACCATCAAATATATAAGTGTTTCGCAATTGCAAATAGTTTCACCCAGTTCAGGAAAACAGAGACAACAGGATGATGATTATCATAGAGTTATGCAATTTCAGTATCATATTTCAACTCTTTTGTCTTTCGCCATATAACATACATTACAGTTTATTAGTGCGAATACAGTAGTTTCAACACTTCACTAGTTGCAGCAACATAGTGGAACATTCAGCGCCTTCAGGCAAACATTTTTTTAAAAAAAATAAGCTTGTGTATAATTCCATTATTTTTATCTCTTCCTTACAGTAAACATATTGACGATTGTGATCTTAATTCAGAGAAAGTGTGGCCTTTCCAAATGTGTCACTCGATACCTGGTGTCCCTGGCATCAGCAGACCTACTGGTCTTTATTGTCGACCTGATATTGAGACACATTCCAATTGTTTATTGGGAATATAATAATTTCCTGCAGGGCCATGCGTGTGTGTAATATCCATGCTGTCCTGATTTATGCAGCCACTGGCTATTCTGGCTGGTTCACCGTCTCTTTGACCCTTGAACTGTTCGTGGCCATTTGTTGCCTGAAGTTGAAAAGTAAACATTGCACTGAGAAAATGGCGGACGTGGTTCGAGGAACAGTGGCCGTGCTGAGCTTTGTAATTAATGTGTTCTGATATTTTATGCTATCATAATGTTATTTGCTAATGAACTGTCCATGGTTTTGTATTTTAACTTTCGAATTTCAGTCTCTCGGGCCTGGGTACCTATAGAAATTACACATCACATTTTTAACCCCTGTATCCCATTTGTCCTGATTCTGCTGCTCAATGTTCTCACCATCAGACACGTTTGAATGAGCAGCAGAGCCCGCAGGAAACTCCGGGCTCACAGCACTGGGGAGAGTCCCAGAGACCCAGAGATGGAGATACGGAAGAAATCCATCAATTTACTGTTCGTTATCTCGGCCAAATTCATCCTTTTGTGAACGATGTTGATGGTGTTTTCTATATGCAGGCGGATATTTTATATGAAGCCTAGTCCTGTATTGATGGATGTCTCTTTTTCGAGAATTGGGCTTCATGCAGCAGCTCCTGAGTTGCTGCACAAACACTGGGATTTAGGCCGTGATCCATACAAGGTTGAGGCAGAAGTTGAAGACTGTTTTGAAGTATGCCTTTACTCCAAGTCTTCGATGCTTTTGAGGATTTGAAGAAATTAATCACTGAGAGTTTCCACCATTTTACCATTTGATTTTTGCTCTTCCAGCAGGGCGGTGAGCTGCATCTGTTTTGACACAGTGGGGACCGCTCCTGTCCCTATTGTAAAATATGGGGGACAGGATGTGTCCCTCTCGCGACAGAGCGGGATGCTGCCTATCGCTCTGGTGACGGGGGGATGGTGGAGCCTGTGACTATGATTAGAGAGCGGGGAGGGCTATTCTGCTAGGGGGACAGTGAGGCAGGTGGCTTTCCTGTGGTAACAGAGAGTGAATGGGGCCCGTCGCTCTGATGTCAGTGAGGGGCAGGGCCTGTCACTGTTAATGCAAAGTGCGGCATTCCCTCTGGCTCTATTGGCAGACGTGGGAGCAGAGACTCTGACTCTGGAAACAGAGTGAAGATGTCCCTCTCTCTATGGGTACAGAGCTAAACTCGTAACTGCCTTTATGGTCACTGGACGGACAACGGCCTAATAACAATCCTGGTGGCAGCTGCCTTCCTCCAGTCTCCTAACAAATTGGAGCCTAGATGTCGGGGTGGGGGGTGGGGGTGAGGGTGAGAACAATTGCCACCGCCGAATTGCAGGGAAACAAGAAGAGGAAGAGGGAATGCCATGCCAGGTAAACTGGGAAATGTTGCTCCTGACACAGGTTCACTGGGGCAGAGTGAGTTAACGCAGGAAGATGGGGGAGAGGGTATGTGAGCACGGTGGGGTTCTTATAAAAATAAATGCAGCAATAAATTTTCGATATTGTTTGTGCTTTAAAAATATTTTCCTTTTGAAAAGAATCAGTGTGAGAAACGTTGAAAACTTTATTGAAAACTTATAGAAGCTTTTAGCAAGATGCATTTTGTAACGGTTAATCATTGATCATGTATTGCAGAGGAATTACAGAATAGGGATTAGGGTCTGATAACTGTACCAAATGTGCACATTGCAGTCTGGAATAATCCAAAACTACCATCTCCAGCCAATATCTCCATTGGGGAATGAGGAAAGAGTTCATGTACAGGATCTGGTGGTAAAAGAGCGAATGTACCACCCTAGTAAAATGCGCACAGTGCTGAAAATTTCAACCCTTTTCAGCATTGTTCAATATTCTAACTTCATCAAACTGCTTCCAGAGGCAATCATGCAGTATTCTCTGAAACTGGCAAAGACCGGCGCCTGTTTTGGCGGTGAGGGGCCAGCAGAGGCTGGGGTTGTATCACTTTAACCACACGGCAGTAAAATGGGTTTGAGAAAAGCCTTGGAACCTGGGCGCTGGGAATGTAGAATCAACTAATCACTTAGACTCCCAACCTGTCTGATGCTGAGCCTCACCACTCAGTGAGCAGCCCTTATAGAGAAAGAGAGGCGGTAATACTTCAGAAGATCCAGTAAAAAAATGAGCTTCTTAAAACGTTCAGGTTAAGCCTTCAGGAGTTTATTAAGCACGAAATCCAAGTAACAACCATTACATACATAGTACAAAAACATCCAGATTTCCCTTCAAAGCGGATTATCACAGACGCAAGCGTGTTCCAGTTGTAAACTCAGTCTTCAGCCACTCAATCATTTGCAATTGTAATGCTCATTGCATTCTGCCACTTTATTGATGCCTTTCTAACTGAGAGATTTCCTTGTCTGATTGTCCATCAATGGAAGCCCTTACTGCTGACTTGTAGGGTCAATGGACCATTTCACAACATTTCTATTGATGGTCATCAGTGAAAATGTGTAAGAAAACAGACTTTTCACTTCCACAGAATAAAATGCTGAGCAGGGAAATTTCATTCAATCCACCTCTTTTCTGTAACTTCAGTTAATTCAGCTGCTCCCCATACATTTACTTTCAATCATTTCAAAATGAACTTAAATTTATACAGCAGGTCTAACACAGCTATTGTAACACAAAATCACTCTTATATCCATTAAAAAACTTGACTTGTGAGTTTATATCTAAATCTGCAAAGCCCAGCACCAAATTATTCCCCCATTCCATAGAAGCATTGATTAAAAACATCATATCTTCCCAGAGACTGACCTTCAAAAAGGGACTTTCTGTTGTCCCTGTGCCCGTTCTCAGTGCTGACAGGTTCATGAAGCTTTAGGACCTGCACAAAGTGGGAGATCTTTGATCGAAAAGCCTCATTAAACAAGAGATCACGTCATTGCTGAAACGGGCTGGAGCTGAGGATCAGTCTGGCTTCAGTCTGACCAGAGCTCACTAATTTAAAAAAGGGACTCATCCTCTATTTAACAAAGCAAAGGCTGAATAACTCCCCTACTCTAGCAGTTTGGAGCTGAATCAATAGCGGTATCAGAATCACACATGTCTAGCTGCAGATGATCACATTGCTGACAGAATCATTATGCTAAAGAAGCTGAAGATAAAGTATAGCCGCTATCGAGCGAGTATGTAAAACAGACAGAGACGGGATCGCGGCTGCTCGGTGACACTCTCCATCTCTTTCACGGTTCCGGTGGGTCAACACCTGAGCACTGAATGTCTTCCCGCTTCAAGCCGATTAAACATTGATCCTTCTGGAGCTGCGGCAAACAGAAGAAATGAAGGATGGATGTCACAAGCAAGGGAGGAATTGGGCAGAATGACTGGGATGTGTGAGAGAAGGATCGATCATGAGAATTATCTCCCTTTTAATCATTCATGGAATGAGGGCTTTCAGGTGGTGGTGTTCACATCTGTCTGTTGTCCTTGTCCTTCCCGATGGTAGTGGTCTTTTGTTTGGAAGGTGCTGTCGAAGCAGCCCTGGTCAATTCATGCAGAACATCTTGTAGATGGTACACACTGCTGCTACTGTGTGTCGGTGGTGGAGGGAGTGTATGTTTGTGGATGGGCTGCCAATCAAGCGGGGCTATTTTGCGCTGGATGGTGTCGAGCTTCAAAAGTGTTGTGGGAGTTCACACATCTAGGCTAGTGAGGAGTATTCTATCACACACCTGACTTGTGCCTTGTAGATTATGGACAGGCTTTGGGGAGTCAGGAGGTGAGTTACGTGCCGCAGGAGTCCCAGCCTCTGACCTATCCTTGTAGCCACAGTGTTAATATGGCTGGTCGAGTTCAGTTTCTGGTCAAATGAGAGGAGAATATCCAAAGGGGAAATTGGGACAGTTATATGAGGGGGGAGTTCATGATCAGTGATTACAGTTTGTGAAAGGGATTATCTGGGGTTTCTCATGTTTGTCCTGAGTGCAGTGCAGTCTCTCACCCGATCCATAATGATATCCTTCGCTCTCTCTTCATTGAGCCCTCTCACTGAAGTGACCTTCACACGAATCGTCTTGTAGTTACTGTCTAAACACAATAGTAAGAACATGAACAGGTTAAACACACCCATAATTCGCCTCTCCCTCTCTCCATACCTCTCTTCATCTCATTCCATCTGATCTCAGTTCTGCCCTTTCGTATTATCATTCTCCAACCTTTCTCTTCACTGTCAGCTCCTTGTTAGCTTTCCTTATATCATTTACGTCCCGTGTTTACGTCTTGTAGGAGAAAATGAGATTGAGAGAGAGAGAGAAGGAGCGGGGGGACGGATAGATAGATAAGTAGACAGGCAGGGAGAGAGAGCGAATCAGAAAGAGAGGGCGAGACATGGTGAGGTGAAGAGAGAGAGAGAGACAGAGAGCGGGACAGAGAGAGAAAAATGAAGAGAGGAAGGAAAGAGAGGCAGAAAGAGAGAGACTGAAAGAGAGAGACGGAGAGGTGTACAGAGAAACAGAGAGGAAGAAAGAGAGATACAGAGGTCGATAGAATGATAGATAGAAAGATCTATAGAGAGAGAGAGAGAGAGACAGAGAGGGAGAAAGGAAGCGAGACACGGAGTGAGGGATAGAGAGAGGGAGAGAGAGACAGGAGAGAGCAAGGTCGGTGTTGGTGGGGGAGCGAAAATCTGAGACAGAGATTGGGGAGAACAGAGGCTGCGAGAAAAAGAACGAAAAATGCAGAGGATGCCAGTGGGACAGAGGCAAAAAGAGATAGATAGAGAGGGTGAGGTAAAGTGATAGACAGAGGGAGTGAGAGACAGAGTGAGACAAAAGTGAGAACTCTAGAAATGGAGAGATGAGGAGAGTCACAGAGACATAAAGAGAGGTAGCAACAAAGGGCGAGGGGGAGAGTGGCAGATAGGGATAATACATAAATATTATACACGTATCAGCATAAAAATCAGTGAAAGAGGGAAAGAGAGACGGGGGAAGAAACAGAGAATGAGACACATAGATTGAGACAGAGAGATGAAGCCACGATTGACACAGAGGCAGAGAGAGACATAGAGTCTCAAAAAATATTTCCAAAGTTGCAGCCTTTATTTCCAATGATTTCACACAAAGCGATTCTATGGTTCTGTTTTGTTTTAATTTGTTGTGTGTCTGCATTGCGGGCAAGGCCAGCATTTACTATCCATCCATAACTGAACTTGAGAAGGTGGTGGGCAGCCGCCTTCTTGAAGTGCTGCAGTCCATCTGGTCTCCCTTCTCTCTAGCGGCGTGATGCAACTGAGTGTCTGCCTCGGCCATTTCAGAGGATAGTTAGGAGTCAGTCACATTGCTGTGGATCTGGAGTCACACATAGGCCACAGCGGGAAAGGGCGGAATATTCCTTTCCCTAAAAGCACATCCCGAAAGTACAGGGATTTTGCAGCGATTCGGAATGATTGACCAGTGCCAGGATTGGCTTCCTGCAATTAATTTTAATACTGAGAAAGGCAGAGTTTTGGTGCCTTAAGAGATCAAAGGATATGGGGAGCGGGAAGGAAAGTGCAGTTGAATCCCAAGATCAGCCATGAGCGTATTGAATGGGGAAGCAGGCTCGAGGGGCCGAATGGTCTTCTCCTGCTCCTATTCGTTCAGTTCTTCTGTTCTGCACATGCTAACTTACTGAATAACCTGATATCACTGCTTCACCACAGCGAATCAATCTGTGCCATTACTCACCAGGGGATTCGTCAGAAATGCTCAACTGCAGATCATCTACATTTCAACTGAGAAATGAACTGGCCGGGCCCAAAATCTCCAAATTCGGGCAGAAACCAGCAAAGCTAAAACTTCAGAATGGAGTGGGGAACAGGAGGAAGAGAACAAGTGGCAAACAACTCGTGTAAGAGAGGAGAGATTGAAACAAGAGTGAGAGTGAAGAGATGTGAATGGAAATTGGAGGAAGAGAGAAAAGGAGCCAAATGAGGCAAATTATGCAAAATAACTCAATCACTGATTTCAAATGTATTGCCTCAATACATCTCGCTCCCCTTATTAACTGCGTGCCACTCCCCATACTGACTACATCCAAATCCCCTCAGTCACTGCGTCCCACACAACTCAAACACTGCACCTCACTCACTGCGTCCCACTCCCCGCTGTCACTGCATCCCACTCCCCTCAGTCACTGCATCCCACTCTCCTCAGTCACTGCGTGCCACTATCCTCAGTAACTGCGTCCCACTACCGTCAGTCATTGTGTCCCGCTGCCCTCAGTTACTGTCTTTCACTGGGCTCATTCAAAACATCCCCCACCCCTCATTCGGTAAATCCCACTTTACTCAACCGCTAAATTCCACGCCCCTCAGTCGCTGCATCCCACTGCCCTCAATCCCTGCAATCCACTCCCCTCAGCCATTCATCCCGCTCCTCTGAACCACGTGCCCCCACTGCCCTCAGTGAATGCGTGCTACTCGCCTCAACCTCTACATCCCCTTCCCTGATTCGCTACCTCCCACCCTCCTCATTCACCACAAACCCATCCCTTCATTCAGTGCACCCCATGGTCGTCAGTTACTGTGTCTCACTCCCCTCAGTAACTACACCCCATGCCCTCAGTATAAAATGTCACACTCCTCAGTCACTACATATACCTTCTCTAACTCAAGGTGTCCCATTCCCCTCAATCATACATCCCACTCGGCTCAGCCACGGCGTCCGACTCCCCTCATTTGCTGCATCCCACTCGACTCAGGCACTACTTCCCACTCCACTCATTCACTTCGTTCTACTCGCCGCAGTAAATGCGCCTCAATCCCCTCAATTCTACATCACATCCCCACAGCCACGCCATCCCACTCCCCTAAGTCACTGGGTCACATTCGCCTCAATCATTACATTCCATTCCCCTCATTCACATCTGTCCACACGCCTCAGTCACTGCATCTGCCCTCCCTCAGTCACTGGTGCCACTCCCAGGAGTCAGGCTTTTCACTCCTCTCAATCAGTAAATCCCTCTCCCCTCAGTTCTGCATCCGACACCCCTCAAACACTACATTCCACTTCAGTCAGTCACTGATTCCCACTCGCCTCATTCAGTACACCTCAATCACCTCAGTCACTGTCCGCCACACCTCCCAGTCACTACATCCCTTTCCTTTGATTCACTACCTCCCAGAACCCTCAACCACGACATTCCATTCCCATCACTCACGGAATCCCACTGCCCTCAGTTACTTGGCCTCATTCCCCTCAGTCACAATATCCCCTCCCTCCACTCACTACATCCTGCATCCCTCAGTCAGGGCACCCGGCACCCTTCAGTTCCAGTTTTCAGTGGTCATGTTGTGTGAAGATTTTCTGTGGTATATGTCCTCAAAACAGATACCTGATGTTTCACATTCTTTTGGACTAGTTGATTCAGGGAGAGCGGATTTTCGAGTCGAGTGCTCCTCAGATTCCGGAGTTGGCGTTGTCCCTGGATCTGCAGTGAAGGAATGAAACATGGAAGATTGATGTGCGTGTATCACCTCAAGAGATCATTTAATTTGTAGGACAGTTTAGATAATGATTCACCTCATTATTATACAGCCTGACGCACGCCAAAATCACTCTGCTCCGTCCCTATTGGCTGTACCCCAGTCACTAAGCCAAAGTCTGTTCAGTCACTGCTTCCCACTCCCCTCATTCACTGCATCCCACTTCCCTCAGTCACTACATCCCACTCCCCTGAGTCACCATGTCCCATTCCCCTAAGTCACTGCATCTCACTCCTCACAGTCACTGCATGCCCCTCCCCTCATGTGCTACCTCCAATTCCCCTCAGTTACAACATCAATATGACCTCCATCATTGCTTCCCGATCCCCTCAGTCATTACATTCAACTACTCTAATTCACTCCTTCCCACTCCCCTTAGTCACTGATTCACACAGACCTCAGTCTCTACATCCCACAGGCGTCAGTCACATCGCCCGCTCGCCTCAATCAATGAATTCCACCTCCCCTCATTCTCTACCTCCTACTCCCCTCAGTAACAACATCCCATTCCCCTCAATCATTACATCCCTCTCCCCTCAGCCAGTACATCCCGCACACTTCTGTACCAGATTTCAGTGATCATTTCATCTGAAGGTTTTCTGCGGGTAACCTCCACAAAACTGATACCTGATATATCAGATCCTTTTCGCCTACTAGATTCGTGGAGAGTGGATTTTAGAGTGGATTGCTCCTCAGATTCCGGATGTGGTGTTGTGCCTGGGCCTGCAGTGAAGTAAGGAGACATGGGAGATTTAAGTGCGCATATCACCTCAGGAGACCATTTAATTGGTAATAATATTTAGGGATGATTGACGTCATCAAATGGAAAATTTGAAACCGGCCAAGGTCACTGTGCCCTTTCTATCCTGGTTGTAACCCAATAACTAACTGCAAGTCCCCTCAGTCACGACCTCCCACTCCCTCCTGTCATTAAACCATACTCCTCTCAATCACTTTATTCCACTCAACTTAGCCACTAAATCCCACATCCCATTAACAACAACCCTCCCCCCTGACTCACTCCAGCTCAACCCTGTAGTTACTGCATCCCATCTCCCAATGTAATGCCATCCAACTCCCCTCACTCAGTGCGTCCAACACTCGGAACCACTACGTACCAGTCCCCTCAGTCGCTGCATCACACTCCGCTCAGTCACTACATACCAATCCCCTGAATCACAGCATCCCATTCCCCAAAGTCACTATATCCCTCTCCCCTCAGCCACTACAACCCACACCCCTCAGTCGCTGATTCAGACTCTGCTCAATCACCACATACCAACCCACTCAATCACTGCATCCCATTTCCCTCTGTCACTGCATCCCACTCCCCTCAGCCAGTACAGCCCACTCCCCTCCGTCACCAACTTCTTGTTTAACGTAATATTACATGCATTGTCCTCTGACACTATTACAGATTCGCTCTGGATTAGACTGAGTAATGTATTGGAGTGAATAATCCTGGAGTCAAATTAAGTGAAGAATTCCTTTCGGAACGACCCCACTTTGCAGATACCTGAGCTTGAAGACTTCGGAGAAATAGAGGGTGAAATTCCAATAAATTCTTTCGTCGATTCTTTCTCGGGGTTCTTTGTTGGTGAAGTCACGGAATCTATAATAAAGGAAGAGGGAGATGAGGAAGCGAGTAGTGGAGATAACTGGAAATTTCACCCGATTGACATGAAGCTTCAGTGAACGTCACACATTTTAGGGATTGGAGATTGTTAAGGGAGGTTATAATGGTTCTTGTAGGTGCTAGGATTGTTTGTTTTAAAGCTTTAGTTTGATTTGTATATCTGTATTTGTGTGAAAAGAAAGGCCATATTGACTTTTTGTTTCACTTTAAAAAGGTGCTTGCATTACAAATTGGAGTTTGCGACATAAGAACTAAAGAAAACACAAGAGTTATAAATAAAAAATGTTTATTTTGCCTAGCAATAGGTGTCCAGTCTGGCAGGTATCTCCTACACACACACATGGAAGAAGCAAGCTAACAGCTTGTTTGGGACGCTGTTGGACTTCGGCAAGCTTTCAAGAACATTGCCAAAGTGAAGCCAACGAAAAAAAGGCAGGTAACTAGCCTCAAGCTAAAACTGTTTGAAGGTAGCTGCCAGAGAGACTGGTGCAAAGGGAACAGATAACCACGCCCAACTTGAAGATAAGACCACAAAATTTAGGGGCGTGGAAAAGGAGAAAGTCTCAAGCAGGTCCTGTTAATGAAGTTAAGAGTGAGAGGAAGAGAACAATGCGACATGCTTCAGAATTAAAGAGTCAAAAGCTGCATAAAGCAAATTGTAAGTGAGAGCAGGTTGCCAGAGTCAAGACGGTAAAATAAAGAAAGAAAAAAATGAAAGTTAATATGCCAGCCCTCAGTCACTACTTCCCACTCCCCTAAGTCACTACCTCCCATCCCAAACAATTAGTCGCTACATCCCACTCACTCAGTCGTTACATCCCTCACCCTTCAGTCACAACATCTCTCTCCCCTTACTCACTGAACCTCAATCCCCTCAGTTACTACAACACATTCCCCTCAACCACAGCATCCCACTCCCCCTACTCACTACATCCCACTCCCCTCTGTCAGTACATCCTGCACCCTTCAGCATTAGATTTCAGCGATCATATTGTGTGAAGAGTTTATGTATAATATCACCTCCAAACTAATACCAGATATTTCAGATCCTTTTAGGCAATTTCAACTCAACAATGTCACCATGCACTGATACTCCTCAGTCAGAATTCCCCACTCCACACACTCCATGCACCCCACTACCTTCAGTTATTCCATCCCACTCCCCTCAGTCACTGCGTTTCATTCCCTTCAATCACAATTACCCACTCCACAAACTCACGGCACGCCACTACCCTCAGTCACTACATCCAACTCCCCTCAGTCACTGCATCCCACTCCATTCAGTCACTGCATCCCACTCGCCTCAATCACTGGATCTCACTCCCCGAAGTTACTACATCCCACACCCCTCATTCACTGCATCCCACTCTCCTCACATGTTACATCTAACCCCCTCAGTCACCACAAACAAGTTTAATGAAACATTAGATATCATTATCCTCAGGCACTTATTCATCTCCCCTCTCTGAGAAGTGCAATAAACCACTTGGACTGAACCCTGCTAGAGTCAAATTAAGTGATGAATCAGTTTAGAATCAACTCCACCGTGCAGATAACTGCTCTTGAACACTTCGCTGTATTGGAGGGCGAAATATCAATTGTTTCACTTGTCGATTGTTCTCCGGGTTCCTTATTTGGGGAAGCTTCTGAACATTCAATAAAGTAAGAGGGAGATAAGGGATTGAAGACTGGTGGCACCTTCAAATTTCAGAATTATTTTTATTTGTAGTTGTTGGCCATGATTTAAAGTCTATGCTTGTTTCCTATTTCTGTATCTGTGTGTTACGGAAGGTCAAAATAAGTTTTAGATTCACTTTATAAAAGGTGCTTGAATTGCTAATGAGAATTTACGACTTAAGATTAGCAAACACAAGAGTAGACAAAATGTTGTTGTTGCCTAGCAACAGGGGTACAGACCGACAAGTCCCTCCCACAAGCCCAGAAATAAAGAAGAAAGACAGCAGTCTTTTTGGAAGCTGTTGGAGTTCAGCTAGCTTGGACCACATTTGCCGAACAGAAGCCACCTAAATGGCAAAGATCGCTAGCCCCAATGTGGAGTTAGTTGAAAGTAGCTGCCACAGAGACTGGGGCAAAGGGGGAAGAAAGTAATTCCCAGGCTAATGAAATACTGCAAAATCCAAGGGAGTGGAGCAGTAGAAATCCTCAAGCAGATTTGTTAGTCAAAGGAAAGTCAGGAACCTGGAAAAGGTCCTGTTAATGAAGTTCATAGAGAGTCTTAAAGCTTCAGTTTTAAAGAGACAAACGGTGCAGAAAGCAGAGTTAAAGCCAGGTCAGCTAGAATGCCTACAAATACCACTGAAAGACTTTAACTTTTTGCCAGGTCATGTGAAGCAATGGTATTGTTGTCAGCTGAATCGGTGAGAGAGGGAGAGAGTGCATGGAAGGCAGCTGGGGGGCATGTGGCGACCAAAGGAAGAGGAGCATCACAAGGAGAGTTCAAAAACATGGACGTGGCGGCTTGCAGAAGACGTCTGAGAGAAAGCGTCAGTTTGGGAGAAGATTTCAATGTGATGCATTAGAGATTGGAATTCCTCGTGTGAAATACAGAGTTTAGTGAGAATAGTTGGCTCCTGGAGTGACAAGTGTCTGGGAGGACATGACGAGAGATCCATAGCACCTGTTTATGTTTCATTTGGTTTCAGGTTGTGGTATGTCTGACCACAGGGTGCCATAGATTTACATGTACTATGTGCTTATTGTGAACATTAACAGTATGAGACACCTTTGTTACTTGTGTTATCCTTAAAAATATATCTGTACAAGTTACACTTGTGGGAGAACTAGGATGGTAATATGATTTCCTGTTTAATACATATTTTATACTTTTGAAAAAACATTAACAGCAGCGTCATGCGACTCCGTTCAGTAGCTACTCACCACGTATCTAATAAAAATGAACATATTGAATGTTACGTTCTATAAGGCTGGGTTCAGCAGGATTTTCTACGGGTAACCACAGCTGGGATCCTAACACTCAACTGTCAGCATTTCACTTGTATTGATCAAATACACTTCATTTCTATCACTGCAGTCTGTGCTGTAACTGGAGAAATCCCAGGCTCTCAAACAGGACAGCTAACTGTTCAAAATCACTTTATCCCACTTCCCCGTACACGGCACCCCAAACTCTCTAGCCATTAATAAACACCAACATTAGCTACTGAATTAAATTCCCCTCACTCACTACATCGCACAACCTTCAGTCCTTGAATCTCACACCCTCAGCCTCTGCACCCCATTCCACTCAGTCACTGCATTGCACACCCCTCAGTCCCTACATCCCACTCAGCTCAGTCCCTGCATTCCACTCACTTAAGTCACTGCACCGTACTCCACTCAGTCACGACATCCTACTCGCATCAGTCACTGCATCTCACTCCCCTCAGTCAGTGCATTCCACTCCCCTCAGTCACTGCATCCCAATCCCCTCAGTCACTACATCAAACTCCCCTCACTCACTACATCCCACACCCCTCAGTCACTGCACCCCACTCACCTCAGTCACTGCATCCCACTGCCCTCAGTCATACACCCCACTACCCTAAGTCACTGAATCCCGCTCACCTCAGTTACTGCATCCCACTGCCCTCAGTCACCGTTAACCAATTCCCGGCATCATCACATTCTACAACCGGAACAGGATATTTCCCCCCAGCACGACCAGGAAGGTACAGGGTAAATCCCTGGGGCTGTGTAATTTTGTAGTCACGTTGCATGAAGAATCAGTTTAGAATAAACCTCACAGAGCAGATACCTGAGTCTGGAGACACGGCAGAGATAGAGGATGGTTTCTCAGTGGATTCTCTTGTCGATGGTTCCTCTGGTTGCTGAGGTGTCGATGCCCCAGGATCTGGAATCAAAGTAGAGGGAAATGATGGAAAATGGGGATCACCTTAAGAAGCTCAACCTTGTTAGGCACAAGTGTCTAGAGAACATCACATTGCTCGACTTGTAACAACATTACCCATCAAATGAATTTACATCTGTCGCTGTAAACTGTGAATTGAGTAACTAAAGGCTACAGCTTCAATCAATACATTCAACTTCACAAATTCGCTCAGTGCGAAATATCACAGACTTAACATCCCAATCACTTCTGACAATGCATCCCGCTCCCCTCACTCACAATATCCCACTCCGCTCAGACACTGAATTCTACTCCCCTCAGTCACAGCATCCTACTCCCCTCACTCCCTGCCTCCCACTACCCTCAATCAATGCATCCCACCCCTTCAGTTAGCACATTCCACTCCACTCACTCAATGATTGCCAGAAACCTCACTCACTGTATCGAACTCCCTTCAGCCACTACACCCCACTCCCCTCAGTCACTGAATCCCACTCAGACCATTCGCTACACCCCAATCCCCTCAGTAACTACACCCCACTGCACTCAGTCTCTCCATCCAACTCCTGTCAGTAACTACACCAAACCCCCCTCAGTAACCACACTCCAGTTTAAAGATATGTTGCATAGCACTGTCCTCGGGCGCTATTTCACATCCCCTTTGTTAGATGTGGAATAACCCTCTTTGATTCAATCCTCCTCGTATCAAATTAAGTCAAGAATCAGTTAGAATCAACCACACCGTGCAGACTCCTGAGCTTGAACACTTCGCTGAATGAGAGGGCGACATATCAATGGATTCATTGTCGATTTTTCGCCGGGTTCCTGAGTTGGGGCAGGTTCTGAATCTCTAGTAAATGAAGAGGGAGATGAGGGAGCAAAGAGTGGGGACACCTAGAAATTTCACCTTTTTTTTCGCGAAACTTCAGTGAACGTTTCACATGTTTGGAAATAGAGATAGCTTAACTAATTTATAATGGTAGTTTTAGTTGTTAAGAATGAGTTTAGGCTTCGCAATTTAAGCTTGATTTGTATTGACTGATCCGTGCGTTAAGAAAGGTCAAAATTAGTTCCAGTTTCACTTTTAAAAAGGTGCTCGTATGCCAAATGAGGGTTTATGACTTGATCAGCTGAGCAAACAAAAAATGGTGCTGTTGCCCAGGAATAAGGGCGCAGAGAGGCTGGTCCCTCCCATAGGCGCACACAGAAGAAGAAAGGCAGAAGTTTTTTTTGGAAACTGTTGGAGCTCAGCTGGCTTGGAAGACATTTGCCAAACAGAAACCACCTAAATGCGGCGGATAGCTAGTCCCAGTGTAAAACTGGTTGAAAGTAGCTTCCATAGAGACCGGAGCAAGGTGGGCTGATAACGAGCCGCAAGCTAAAGAAACGGCCGTAAAATCCAGGGTTGTGGAGCAGTAGAAACTCGCCAGCAGATCTTCTAGTCAACGAAACGGCAGGGAACTGGAAAAGGCCCCGTTAATCAAGTTGATGAGGAGGGATAGAGAGAAAGGCTCCAGGCTTCAGTATTAAAGAGAAAAACTCTGTTGAAACCAGATTTAAAGAGAGAACGGCTTCCAAGAGGCAAGAAGGTCTGAAAACACCGTTAAACGGTCGGTACCTCTTTGCTAGTAAATATGAACCATTGGTATTGTTGTCCGCTGAGTCGGTGAGAGAAGAGTCCATGCAGGATAATTTAGATGCACGTGGCACTTCTGGGAAGAAGAACATCCGTTGGAGAGTTGGGAACCTTGGAGGTGGCGCCTTGCAGATGGAATCTGAGACAAAGTGTCAGTTTGGGGGAAGGTTCCAATGCGAGGCATTGGTGAGTGGAGATTGGTAACCCTCGTGTGAAAGACAGAGTGTGGTGAGACTGGTTGGCTCCCGGTGTGACAAGCGTCGGGGAGCAGCTGATGAGGGACACATAACATCTGGTGAAGTGATATATGTCTCTTGGTTTTAGAATGTAAGATGTCTGACCACAGTGTGCCAAAGGTTTAAATGGACTGTGTGCATTCTGCGAACATCAGAACATAAGGTGCGTTGGAACTTGTGTTATATTTGTAAACAAATATATATATAGGTAAAATCAGCTGTGAACATTACACATGGCAGTGTGTATTGAACTTGTATTTAACCAATACATATTATTTATATCACTGTATCACTGCAGACTGCTGTAAATGAAGACATCCCACCCTCTGAAACAGGAACCCAACTGCCGCCAATCACTGAACACGACACTAAACGACATGGCAATCAATCCAGTCATTAATAAACACACTGGTTGGCTACTGAATTCTAATCTCCTCACTCACGAAATCACACAGACTTCAGTTACCGCATCCCACTCCCCTCAGACAATGCAGCCACCTCCACTAAGTCACTGCAACCCACTCCCCTCGGCCACTACATCTCACTTTGCTCCGTCACTACATCCCGCTCCCCTCGGTCACTACATCCCAGACACGTCATTCGCTACATCCCACTCCCCTCAGTCAATACATCCCACTGCCCTCACTAACTGCAACCCTCTCCCCTCAGTCACTCCATCCTACTCCCTCAGTTTCTCAGCCGCTGGCCCACACTGGGAAGTGGATGCTTCTGCTGGACTGAGCTCTCAATAGCTGAAGAGCTTGTTTTGAATCGTTGCCCTCTGATGGATACCTGAGGTTATATAAGCTGCTGGAGCCGATGATGAACGGTCATCCGGCTTTGCACTCGACTGTTCCGGCTTTTCCTGAGTTTGGGCTGTATTTGGATCTGCAATGAAGAAAGAGTAACATATGGATTGTGCCGAAATGTGCCGCCTGTTTCGTGGTGGTGAATGTCACAGACACCTTCATCAGATCCTAGACCACCAACACTACTCTTCATTAGCAGTCTCTCCCACTGAGGGAGCGGCTGTTGCCCAGCTCCACATTCAGAGCCTTCCTCTACCGCATGGCCCTAATTGGAGTGGAGTGTCCGGTAGACACAGACAACAGTGACTGGTGCAAATCACCATAGGTCTGGTGAAACGTTCATTGTGTGTCAGATCTATTATTCCTCGTGTACCTTACGCAAAGGATAGAGGCTTTGTGAATTTCTTAGTTGTATTGGTGACATGGGGCTTCCTGAACAAAACTTCTGAATCATTTAGAAATGACATTTTATCTGTACAATAAGCAGAGCAACCGAATAACGAATCCAACTATAAACGAAGTAGCTGCTGCAGTTTCTAACTTTGATCTCATGGACCCAGTTGCAGTGATTTCTACCCCAGTTCACACAAACTGTCCTGGTTACCTGCTTCTGTCCCGCGGTGGGATGTGGACCTGAAATGAGGTATATCAATATTTAAGAACGTAACAGATGTGAACAATGCTGGACAGTGAATGTAAATCTAATATTAGAAATTCTGAAATTACCATTTAACCAGCCTGTGCCATGTGTGGAGCAGTGTCTCACTTTGACAACAGTCTCCGGAATCTTCCACCCACCAGAATTGAAACGACAATCACAGAGAATGAAGAGGAAGGTATGGAACTCGGGGAGAGAGACTGCGAGGTTCTTGAGCAAATTCAGAGAGGGAGTGATAAGTTATTGGAGGATTTGGCAGGCTTGGAACTGGATAAATCTCCAGGTCCAGATGATCTGTGTCGCAGACTGCTGAGGGAGGCAAGGGAGTAGATCACATGGGCTCTGAACCAATTTTTCTATTCCGCTCTGGATATGGGAGAGCTGCTAGCGGACTGGAGAACAGCCAGTGGGTTTCCAATATTTAAGAAGCGTTGTAGAGATAAGCCAGGGGACTACAGGTCAGTGAGCCTAACGTCAGTGGTGGTGAAATTATTGCAGAAAATTCTGAAGGAGACAATCTATCTTTAATTGGAGAGGCAAGGTTTGACAAGGGATAGTCAGCATGGCTTTGTCAGAGGATGGTCATGACTGACGAATTTGATTGAATTTTTTGAGGAGGTGACCAGGTGGTTAGATGAGGATAGTGCTGTTGATATATCTTATATGCATTTCAGCAAAGTCTTTGACAAGGTCCAACATGGGATACTTATAATGAAGGCAAAAGCACATGATATGCATTGTTATTTGATAAGGTGGATTCAAATTTGGCTTTGTTGGAGGAAAAATAGCGTGATGAAAGAAGGATGATTTAGTTACTGGAAGCCAGTGTCCAGTGGCGTCCCAAAGGCATCTGTGCTGGGTTCACTATTATTCGTTATTTATATAAAATACATAGACGACTATGTGGGGTGTGGGGGGTGTGTGGGGGGTGGGGGGTGGGGGGGTTGGTGTGGTGGCATTGGGAATATTAAGTTTGCGGATAACACAAAGATTTGCCGGGTGACTAACAGTGAGTTTGAGTGTCTTGGGCTACAGGAAGACATAGACGGGATGGTCAAATGGGCAGATAAGTGGCAGATAAAATTTAAGCGTCAAAAGTGAGAGGTGATACACTTTAAGAAGTAACTTGACATGACACTAGGAAGTTCTAACCTAAAATGGGACCTTGCCGTGTGTGTCCATAGATCTCTTAAGTAGGAGGGGCATGTTACTGAGGTGGTGAAAAAGGCATATGGGACACATCCCTTTATTAATCGAAGCATAGATTACATAAGTAGGGAGATCATGTTGGAGGTGTCATGGTGAGGCCACAGCTGGAGTAGTGTGTGCAGTTCTGGACGCCAGATTATAGGAAGAATTTGATTAAAATTGTTGGGGAGCAGAGGGAATTCACCAAGATGTTTCCTGTGATGAAAAAATTAAGTTATGAAGATGGGTTGGATAGACTTGGGTTGTTTTCAATGGAGCAGAGAAGACAGCGGGGCGACCTGATCGATGTGTACAAGATTATGAGGGGCATGGAAACAGTGGATAGGGAGCAGCTGTTGCCCTTAGTTGAAGGTTCAGTCACGAGGGGATATAAGGACAAGGTGAGAGGCGGGAGGTTTAGAGGGAATGTGAGAGAAAGTTTTTTAAACAATGGATTGTGACAGTCTGGACTGCAATGCCTGGGAGGGTGGTGGAGCCGGACTGCCTCTCCTATTTGGAAAATTTCCTGGATGAGCAATTGGCAAATCATAACATTCAAGGCTGTGGGCCAAGTGCTGTTAAATGGGATTAGGTATGTAGGTCAGGTTTTCCTCATATGTCGGTGCAGACTTGATATGCTGTAGGGCATCTTTCCACTATGATTATGTGTGTCAGCTCCTGGACTGCAACCGCCCACGGCATTATTTCTGACATAACTTCCTGCTCCCTCAGCTGACTCCCAGCACCCTGACTCCCCACCCTCTCACTGCTTAGACAGGGACATCGAACACGTCCATCCTATTGCCCCCACTACAGCCCTCACATCTTCCCTTTCATCCCACATTTAACCTCAGCGCACCCTTTGACATTCCATCCCAGCATTGTCCACCTTCAATGAATCATCCGCCGCCATTTACACAGTCTGATGGCACCGCCAAACGCAACTTCATCTCCAGGTTCAGAAATCGGAAGTGAAGAATCACTTCCCGTAACCCTGGCCCAGTTCTTCGTCACCCCTGACTTCTCTTTACATCCACAGCACACTTACACATCCTCTATATTCAGTGTTATTCCCTTTCAGACTAAGTTCCTGTCTTATTACCCCCTCTGTACAGGTTTATCTCCCTTTACACTCTGTTAATTTTCTGAATCGCCCTACATCTAGCGTTATCCCCCTTTACTCTCTGTCTTGTATATATATATCCCCATCTATCCAATGTTGTCTCCCTTTTTTCCCGTTCTATATTCCACTCCATTAGGATCTGACTGTATTTTCCCTGTATCTCTCTCTCTGGCTCTGCCCCATTCCCTGTATCTTTTCCTTCCATCATTGTTCTGCCTAACGGATCAGGCCACTCTCACTTTATGTTCCTCCTCTGATGTTTTTATCATTTATACTGTTGATTCCCAACCCAAAGCCCCTAGTTCACCTTAAATTGGCTCCTTTTGTTACCTTTTGAATCTGTACCACCCGTGGTTGAGTTTGTCATCACTTTTCGGACCCGTGCACCCGGTCTCAGTACAATCCGTGCTCCTCCAGGGCTGGTCCAGGACTGTGTGATTTACACACGGGTCAGTCACTGCAGAATCTGTGACTGAGTGACAGACAGGTGTTTAATGTTATTAAAAAGTATTGTGATTATTACACAGAGATTGGTATCCTCTGAAGAGACAGTAACCTTATTCTCACACTCTCCAACATGCAGGAATTCCACCCATTTAACACTGGAATCTTTCTTCCTTCTCGAAAGCAGTTTTCCCTCTGTCTCCGAGTTCGGCCTCCCCCTCTAACTCACGGCTCACAGGCCGTCCCCAGCCCCCATTTAACAGAAAGCAGCAGTGATCTCAGATTCACTTCGTCCCAGCAGAGAAGCTGCAGTTTTGAAACAGGCATTTTGTTAATCCCGTCACCCATGGAAGTTTGGGCTGCGTTTCGATTTTATTATCCAGTGGACTCCTTAGTTTGCTGTTCAAGTCCTGCAGGGCTTTGCAGACCCGCATCCCCCACACCCAACCCCACGACGTCAGCCAACTCCAGAGCCCATTTCGCAACTTCCAACACCACTCCCTCTGTCCTGTTTCCCGTGGTCAGGACCAGCCCTGTCCACCCTCCCTGGTCTATAAAGAGGGTCATACCCGGATTTCCATGCCTCCCTATTCTTGACCCGGATCAGAAACGATCATCAATGCCCCTCTGCCCTCCACTGAGATTCAGATCCGGCCCCACGTGCACCTTTATCCTTGTCCCGGCGGCAGATACGGCCCCACATGCCTCTTTATCCTTGCCCCAGGGTGAGATCCTGCACCAATTCTTCTGTATCCATGCCCCGGTGTCAGATGCGGCCCCCCCAGGCCTCTCTATACTTGTCCCAGTGTCAGATACCGCACCTATGCGTCGCTATCCTGGTCCCGAGTCATATCCGATCATTATTGCCTCTACATCCTGGAGCCTGGTTCAGATCCGGGCCCCCCATGCCTCTCTATCCTGTCTCCCGGTCACATCCGGGCCCCCATGCCTCTCTATCCTGTCTCCCGGTCAGATCCGGCCCCCCATGCCTCTCTATCCTGTCTCCCAATCAGATCCGGGCCCCGATGCCTCTCTATCCTGTCTCCCGGACAGATCCGGCCCCCCATGCCTCTCTATCCTGTCTTCCGATCAGATCCGGGCCCCCATGCCTCACTATCCTATCTCCCGGTCACATCCGGGCCCCCTAGCCTCACTATCCTGTTTCCCGGAGAGATCCGGGCCCCCATGCCTCTCTATCCTGTCTCCAGGTCAGATCCGGCCCCCCATGCATCACTATCCGGTCTTCCAGACAGATCCGGGGCCCCCTGCCTCACTAGCCTGTCTCCTGGTTAGTTCCGGGCCCACATGCTTCTCTATCCTGTCTCCCAGCTAGATCCGGGACCCATGCCTCACTATCTTGTCTCCCAGTTAGATCCTGGACCCATGCCTCAATATCCTGTCTCCCAGTTAGATCCGGGACCCATGCCTCACTATCCTGTCTCCTAGTCAGATCCGGGCCCCCATGCCTCACTATCCTTTCTCCCAGTTAGATCCGGGACCCATGACTAACTATCCTGTCTCCGGGTCAGTTCTGGGCCCCCATGCCTCACTATCCTGTCTCCCGGTCACATCCGGGCCCCCAAGCCTCACTATCCTGTCTCCCGGACAGATCCATACCCTCATGTCTCACTACCCTGTCTCCCGGACAGATCCGGGCCCCCATGCCTCTCTATCCTGACTCCCGGTCACATCCGGGCCCCCATGCCTCACTATCCTCTCTCCCAGTCACGTCCTGGCCCGCATGCCTCACTAACCTATCTCCCCGTCAGTTCCGGGCGCCCATGCCTCACTGCCCTGTCTCACGGTCAGCTAGGGCCCCCAAGCCTCACTTCCCTGTCTCGCGGTCAGATCCGGGCCCCCACATTTCACTGCCCTGTCTCCCGGTTAGACCCCGGCCCCCATCCTCACTGCCCTGTCTCCCCATCAGATAGGGCCCCCATGCCTCACTGCCCTGTCTCCCGGTCAGATCCGGGCCCCCATGACTCACTTCCCTGTATCCCCTTCAGATAGGGCCCCCATGCCTCACTGCCCTGTATCCCCGTCAGATAGGGCCCCCATGCCTCACTGCCCTGTCTCCCGGTCAGATCAGGGACGCCATGCCTTTCTATCCTGTCTCCTAGTTAGATCCGGGCCCCCATGCCTCTCTATTATGTCTCCCGATCAGATAGGGCCCCCATGCCTCACTATCCTGTCTCCCAGTTAGATCCGGGCCCATGCCTCACTATCCGGTCTCCAGGTCACGTCCCGGCCCCCATGTCTCACTATCCTGTCTCCCGGTCAGATCAGGGCCCCCATGCCTCACAATCCTGTCTCCCGGTCAGATCCGGGGCCCCATGCCTCACTATCATGTTTCCTGGTAAGATAGGGCCCCCATGCCTCACTGCCCTGTCTCCCTGTCAGATAGGGCCCCCATGTCTCAGTGCCCTGTCTCCCGGTCAGATCCGGGCCCCCATGCCTCACTCTCCTGTCTCCCAGTCATATCCGGTCACCCATGCCTCACTATCCTGTCTCCTGGTCAGATAGGGCCCTCATGCCTCACTGCCCTGTCTCCCTGTCAGATAGGGCCCCCATGCCTCACTGCCCTGTCTCCCGGTATGATAGGGCCCTCGGACCTCACTGCCATGTCTCCCGGTTGTACCCGGGCCCCCATGCCTCACTGCCCTGTCTCCCGGTCAGATCCGTGCCCCCATGACTCACTGCCCTGTCTCCCCATCAGATAGGGCTCCCATGCCTCACTGCCCTGTCTCCCCGTCAGAAATGGCCCATGCTTCACTGCCCTGTCTCCCGGTAAGATAGGTCCCCCATGCCTCACTGCCCTGTCTCCCGGTCAGAACCGGGCCCCCATGCCTCACTGCCCTGTCTCCTAGTCAGATAGGGCCCCCATGCCTCTCTATCCCGGTCCCTGTTTCAGAGCGGAATTCTCCATACATCCCTAACCTTGTTCTGGAGTCAGATCTGGTCTCCCACGCTTTTCCATCAATGTCCCTGAATCATTTCAAGCACCCCATGCCTCTCTACCTTGGTTCGCGGTGCCGATCCAGACGCCCAGCTCTTTCTACCCTGGGAAAATGTTTTATTGTGAATCCCCACGCCTCTCTAACCTGGGTTAGGAGTAAGAGCACATTTGTTCAGATTTGGGGTTCTGCCTCTCTATCTGGCCCCCCATGGATCTCTACCTTGACCCTCAGGTCAGATCTGGCCCCCCATGACTCCCTTCCCTGGCCCCCTGCTCAGATCCGACAATCCGTGTCTACCTATGATTGTCTAAGTGCCATGTCCGGCCCCTTATGCTTCTATACCTTGGCCTTGGTTTCAGACTCTGTCCCACTTGTCTCTCTGCCATGTTTCCTGGGACAGATCCAGCAACCTGATGCCTCTTTATCCTGCTCTGGGCGTCAGTTCTGGACTCCCCATGCTTTAACATCTTGGTCCCAGCGGCAGGTTCAGCCAACCCAAGCAACCCTTCACTGGTCTGCGGGTAAGGTCTGAACCCCGGCCTCTCTAGCCTGGACTGGAGATCAGATTCGGCCACCCATGCCTCTCCATCCAGGTCCATGGGTGCAAATCCGCCTCCCCATCCATATTTATACCCGTCCTAAATTCTTATCCGGTCCCCCACGCCTCTCTCTCCCGCGGGTGAGATCCAACCCCCATGCTTTTCCCTCCTGGACTGGGGATCAAATCCGCCCCCCGCTGTATCTTTATTCTGGGTCTCGGGTGAGATCCGAATTTCTCCTGTATATCTATCCCGATCTGCGGCTCAGAACTGGCCCCACATGCATCTCTATCCTGCTCTCCAGGAAATAGAAAGCCATCACAAACCTCTCTATCCTGGAGTATGGTTCACATCTGCCCCTCCACCATTCATCCCTTTCAATATCCCAGGGTCATACAGAGCAGCCTCATTCCTTTCCATTCTGGACCAGGGGTGGGAAAAAGCCTGCCATTGCTTGGTGGTGGGAGGCAGAGTACCAGTGTTTTTGGGTTTGAGAGACCGGAAAAGGCTCCAGGGTGGGAGAATGGGATCCAGAGATTGCGGGTGAGACTCAGTGCCTAGGGGTGTGAGCATGATAATTGGTGCCAGGGTTTGTGGATGAGAGACTGGGTGCGCTGGGTTGTGGGAGAGTGGCCGGGTAGCAGGGGTTGGGCTGGGAGACTGTGTGTCTGGTTCTGGTGGTGTGATATTGGGTGCCAGTGGCTGGGGTTGATAGATTGTGTGCCTTTGGTTGAGGGTGACAGAATTGCAATATGGTTTGGAGCTGAGAGACTGGATGCTATGAATTGAGGGTGAGACACTGGGTTGAGCGCTGTGAGGTTGGGGGACAGGGTGCCTGGGATTGGGGGTGGGTGTCTGATGCCAGGGTTCTGAGGTTGGAGAATAGTTGCCAGGAGTTGTGTTTTGGAGACTAGGTGCTCATATTTTGTCATGTGAAACTGAGTGCCAGTGCTTCTGTGAGATAGATTGGGTGCCAGGGGTGGCGTGTGATATTCTGTGTAGGAGGAGATAGGAGTGAAAGCCCGGGTGCCAAGTTTTGGGCGTGACAAACTGGGTGCCAGGGGTTAAAGGTGAGGGACTAAGCGTCTGGGGATCGGGATGATAGTCTGAATGCCAGGAGATGAGGTTGAGAGACCCGGTGCCTGGGTTTCGGGTTTAGAGACTGGCTGCCAGTATTTGGGGGTGAAAGACTGGTGCCTGGGGTTGGGGGTGTGTGTCTGGGAGCCAGGATGTGAGTTGTGAGAGACTGTCTGCCAGTGGATGAAGGTGAGAGTTTGGGTGCCTGAGGTTGTGGGTGTGAGGCTGGGTGCCAGCGGTTTGAGGTCAGAAACTGGGTGCCATGAATTGGTGATCGGAGAAAGTGTTGCAGGGATTTTGGATGAGAGATTCGTCGCCAGGAGTTGTGGGTTAGAGACTGGGTGCCAGGGGTTCTGGGTGGGAGAGTGGGTGCCAGGTTATGGGGGTGGATGACTTAAGACCATATGACCATAAGATATAGGAGCAGAAATTATGCCATCCGGCCCATAGAGTCTTCTCTGCCATTCAATCATGGCTGATAGGTTTCTCAACCCCATTCTCCTTCCTTCTCCCCGTAACATTTGATCCCCTTACCAATCAAGAACCTATCTATCTCGGTCTTAACTACACTCAATGACGTGGCCTCCACAGTCTTCTGTGGCAATGAATTCCAAAGATTCAGCACTCTCTGGCTAAAGACGTTTCTTGGGGCCATTGATTTGGAGTGGGCAGCTGGGTACCAGGGTTTGAGGTTGGGTGAGTGATTGTCAGTGTATGGCAGAGTGAGGCTGCGTGACAGTGGTTAGGGCTGATAGACTGTGCACCAATGCTTGAGACTGACATACTGGTTGAAACGGTGTGGGGCTGAGAGCTTGGGAGCTAGGGATTGGAGGTGGGGTACTGGGTGTGAGGGGTTGATGATGGGAGACTTGGTGCCCATGGTTTGGGATGATAGATTGGATGCCAGGGGTGGCTTGTGAGAGACTTTTTAATAGGCATTGGGGGCGAGAGACCGGGTGCCAAGTTTTCGGCGTGGAACACTGGGTGCCAGGGGTTGGGGTGACATACTGGGTACTAGGGTTTCATGGTGAGAGAATTGGTGTCAGGGGATGGGGGTGAGAGACTGTGTGGGCACACATTGTGGGTGCGAGTCTGGCTGCCAGTGGCTGAGGCTGAGAGAGTGGGTTGCAGGTGTTGGAGGTGAGAGACGAGGAACCTCAGCTTGATGCTGAGAGACTGGTTGTCAGAGGTTGGTCGTGAGAGACTGGGTGTCCGATTTGAGGTGTGGGAGCCTGGGTTACAGGATCTGGGGTTTGAGAGACTGCGTGTCAGCGGTCGAGGGTGAGAGGCTGTGAGCCAGAGGTTGGATGTGAGAGCCTTGGTACTAGGGGTGGTGAACAAGAGAGTTGATACCAGGCGTCATGGGTGAGACAGGGTGCCATGGGTTGGGTGGTGGGAGAAAATATACCAGGGTTAGTAGGTGGTAGACTGGGAGCCCGATATTTGGGGCGAGAGCCTCGGTGCTAGTGGTTGTGTGCAAGAGGATTGGTGACAGGTTTTGTGGGTGAGAGAGTGGCTGCCAGTGTTTGGGGCTGAGAGACTGGGTCCCATGTGCTGGGTGTGCAAGGCTGGGTGCCAGGATGTCATGGGTGAGAGACTCCGTGCCAGGAGTTGTATGCGAGAGACTGGGTACCTCGGTTTGGGAGTTTGGGAGTGGGTGCCACCGGTTGGTGGTGAGTAACGAGGTGCCCGGTGTTGGACGTGATAGACAGTTTGCAAGAGGTTTTAAGCGTGACATTGTGTGCAAGGGTTTGTGGGTGAGCGACTAGGTGCCATGGGTTGGGGTGGGAGACTGGGTGCGAGGTTAGATGTTGGGATACGTTGAGCCAATATTTTGGAATTGGAGGCCTGGCACCAGGGGTTGGGCCTGGGAGACAGGGGGTCAGGATTTGAGGGTGGGAGACTGGCCGCCAGTGGTTGGGGGTGAAAAGACTGGGTGCCAGTGGTTGAGGGTGATAGACTGGACAAAACATTGTGGGGCTGTGAGACTGGGTGATAGGGATTGTGGGTGAATATCTAGGTGCCAGGCATTGGAGAATGTGTCCCAGGAGTTGCGGTTCACAATATTTGGCTCACTTGGTTTCGGGAGAGGGACTTGGTGCCAGTAGTTGTGAGTGTTATATTGTGTGCAAGGGATGGCGTGTGAGAGATTGTGTAGGAGGAATTGGGGGCCGGATCCCTGGTGCCATGTTTTGGGCGTCACAGGCTGGCTGTCAGTGGTTGGGGGTGAGAGACTGGGTGTGTGCGGCTGGGGTTGAGGGTCCGGGTGCCAGGATGTGGGGGATGATAGACTGTGTAGCAGGGGTTGGGGCTTTGAGACTCGGTGTCAGATTTTGGGGAAGTGAGTCCGTGTGCCAGTGGTTGCGGTTGATAAATAGTTTTCCATGGATTGTGGGTGTGTTAGACCGAGTGCCAGGGTTTGGGGATGAGAGATTGGGAACCAGATATTGGGGGTGCGAGCCTCGGTGCTAGGGTTTTTGAATAAGAGTCTTATGCCACTGGCTGAGGGTGGGAGACTGGGGCCTAGGGCATTGGGGTGAGATACTGGGTGCCTGGATTTGGTGGTTTGAGAATGTGTGCCAGCGATTGGTGGTGAGAGACTGGTTGCCAGCGGCTGTGAGTGGGAGCCTAGGTGCCAGGGAATAGGGAGGGGAGATTAGCGCCATTGTATTGCAGTGGGAGGCTTGGTACCAGGGTTTGGGGATAGGAGAGTGTGTGTCAGGGTTTGGGGGTGGGGGGCTGCGTGCCAGTGGTTAGGGCAGATAGATTGGGTGCCAGTGTTTGAGGGTCATAAAGTGGGTAATAAGCTGTGGGGCTGAGACACTGGCTGCTAGGAATTGTCAGTGAGAGCCTGGGTGCCAAGGTTTAGAGGTAGGAGACTGTGTGCCAGGCATTGAGGCCGGGATGATTTGCGCCCAGGGTTTGGTATGATAGATTGTGTGAGAGATGTGGCGTGCGATAAACTGTGTAGTAGGCATTGGGGACAAGGGTCTGGCAACCAAGTTTAGGGCGTGACAGACTGGTTGCCAGGGATGATAGGAGAGAGAATGCGAGTCCGGGATTGATGGTGAGAGACTGGTTTGCACGGGATGGAGCTGAGAGACTGGGTGCCAGATTTGCAGGTGTGAGACTGGGTGCCTGGGGTTGATGGTGAGAGACTAGATGTCAGAAGTGGCTGTGAGAGACTGACTCACCGGGTTTGGGGGTGGGAGTCCGGGTGCCAGGATGTGGGGTGTGTGATGTGAGAGTGAGTGACTTTGTGTCTGTCTGTGTGAGGGACGGCGTGATTGAGGGAGAGGAAATGTTTCTGAGAGTGTGTGAGAGTGAGAAAGTGGATCAGAGAAAGAAAGACTGAGAGTAAGTGTGATTTTCTGTGAGTGTGTGAGAGAAAGAGAGTGAATGATTTTTGTGTGAGATATGGTGACTGAGATTGTGTGCGTGAGTGAGTATGTGAGTTTGCCCGTGTATGAGCGAGAGTGTGATTGGGAGCGTGTGTGGTAAGGTATGTTATGGCGTCAATGTGTGAGAGAGTGTGTGTGTGTGAGTGAGAGACTGTTTGTGAGGAAGACAATGTCTGTTTGTGTGAGAGAGCAAGAAGTGTGTGTGTGACCATATGTGTTTGAGCGAGTGAGTGAAAGTGTGCTGGTGCGAGAGAAAGAGTGTGCGCGAGAGAGGGAGTGACAGTGAGTCAGTGTCAGAGAGGGAGTGTGCGTGAAAGAGATTGTGTTCGTGTGAGAGCGTGTGTTTGAGAGAGTGACAGTGAAAGTGAGTGTGAGAGAGCGAGTGTGTGTGAGAGAAATTGTGTATGAGTGAGAGAGTGAGTGAATGTGTGTGACAGAGAATCAAAGTTATGTGCGTATGAGTTTTTATGTGAGTGAGAGGACATATGTGAGAGAGTGCGTGGGAGTGAGGGAGTGACTGAGTGTATGTGATAGAGTGAGTACGTGTGCCTGAGTGAGAGAGTGAGTGTTTTAAAGGAAAAGTTTATGAGAGAGTGGGAGAGGGTTGGTGAATGATACTGTAAGTGAATATGTTTGTCAGTGATAGAGGAAGTGCGTGTGTGAGGGAAAGGCTATGGGTGAGTGTTGACTGAGTGTGTGTGTGAGAATGATTGTGCGTCCATGAGGGAGCGGACGTGTGACTGCTAGAAAGAGAGGAAGAGAGATGGTCTGTGTGTGTGTGTGTGTGTGTGTGTGTGTGAAATAGTGGGTGGGAGAGTGTTTCTGTTTGATAGGGAATGGGACTGTATTTGCCTCTGAGAGAAAGGACCTGTGTGAGTGACAGGAAGTAATTGTGGATGCGAGGGGGTAAGAGCTGTGTGTGTGTCTGTAACTGTGTGTGTGTGAGAGAGAGGGTGAGAGGCAGATTAGTGTGTAAGAGAGAGAGAGACTGAGTGAATCGGTGTGATTGAGAAACAGAGTTTGCCTGTGGAGCAGTATGTGTGAGAGGGTTCGCGAGTGAGTGTGTGTGCTTGTCTAGTTGTTTGTGTGAGCGGGGGAGGGAGAGAGCGAGAGAGAGGGAGAGAGAGAGAGAGCGAAACTGTGTAAGAACAATTGTGAGACTGTTAGATGCTGATTATGAATGTGTATGAGATAGAGTGAATGAGTGAGTGTACATGTATGAGAGAGTGAGAGAGAGAGTATGAGTGAATATATGTGTGAGAGATAAATTCTGAGTGAGTTTGTGTAAGAGAGTGAGTGATTGACTGAGAGAGAGAGGTTTAGTGCGATAGAGATGAGTGAGTGAGAATGTACGTGAAAGAGAGAATGAGTGAGCGTGTATGGGAAAGCCAGTGTGTTTGAGTGAGAGGGCGATTGTGTGCCAAAGATAAATTAAGTTGATGTGTGTGAGCAAGCGAGTGAGTGTGTGTTAGAGAGACAGAGAGTTTGTGTGTCAGGGAGAGAGAGACAGAGAGAGAGAGAGAGAGATTATGTGAGGGAGTGTGTGAGTGAGACAAGGAGTGTGGTGTGATTGCGACAGTGTGTGTGAGGGAGGGAGTGAGTGAGTCTGTAAGTGGGAGAGAGTGTGCGAGTTTAATGGGGCGTGAGGGAGGGGGAGAGGGTGAGTGCGTGTGATAGAGAAAGTGAGTTAGTGTGTGCAGTATAGAATCCATTGGTGTATCTGAGACAATGAGTGACGGTGTGTGTGTAAGAGGGTGAGGGATTGTGTGTGAAAGTGAGAAAGTGAGTGCCTATGAGAGAGTGTTTGTATGTGAGTGAGGGAGTGGGTGATTGTTTGAGGGACTGGTGAGTGTATATGTGTGCAAGAGAGAGGGTGAGTGAGTGTATGTGTGAGTGAGAGAGGGAGAGAAAGCATAATTGTTTGTGAGTCAGGGATATAGTGACTGTGCATGTGTGTGTTTAGAGAATGCATGATTGAGTTTGTGTGAGAGAGAGTGTAGCTGAGTGTGTCAGTGAGAAGGTGAATGAGAGAGGGGTGATTATGTGTGAGTGAGGGATGAGTAAGCGTGTGTGAGAAATAGTGAGTATGTGTGTGATTGGGGGAAGAGGGAAAATTATTGTGTGTTTGTCAGAGAGGTAGCAAGAATATCAACCTGCGTGAAAGATAGAGTCAGATAAAGATTTAAGGTATGTGTGAGAGAAAGAATGCATGAGTGTGTGAGAGGGAGATAGTGAGTGAGAGTGAGTATGTCTGTGAGAGATAGCAAAAGTGAGTGTGAGGAAGTGAGCGAGGGATTTTCTGTGTGAGAGAGTGTGTGTTTGAGGGAGAAGGATTGTATTTATGTGCTAGAGGCGGTGAGTGTGTGTGCGTGAGAGTGCATGTTTGTGTGTATGAGAGTTTGTGTATGTGTATTTGATAGAGTGTGTGTGATTGTGTGCGCTAGAGAGAATGAATGATTGTGTGTGTGGGAGAGAGTGATATACTGTGTGTGTGAGAGATAGAATGAGTTACTGTGTTTCTCTGTGTGTGTTTTTGTGTGTGTGAGAGAAAAAGGGAGAAAGTAAGTGAGTCAGTGCATAAGAGAGATTGAGGAACTGTGTGTGTGTGTGTGTGTGTGTGTTTGTGTGTGTGTGTGTGTGCCTGCGTGTTTGTCTGTTTTTGACGCACTCCACTTCTCATTTTCTCAATCATCCACACCTTCAGTCACTAACACATAGTCAAAAGCACTCACACAGTGTGTGTGGGTGAGGTGAGTGAGTAAGCATACTGAGACTGGGAGTGTGCTAGACTCACAGACACTCACATTCCTGCACTCTAATGGTCACTTTATTTAATATTCATTTTTGAAAATCAGCAATTTATTGCTGTGACATTTCTTTATTTTTGCTCTGCAGATTTTATTTTCTTCATAGCTTAACATTTAAAAAAAGCTTGTTTAATGTTGTATCAAATTGTATCCTTCTTGGATTTATTTCTCGGCCGCTTCAGTGAAAAAAAAATGAAATGTGGCCCCTCATTTGAAAAGCCTGCATTAGACAATCTGAATAGTAAATGAGCTGATTGAAATTGTGAAATTATGAGATATACAGTTAACTACTGGATCTTAATGGAAACATAATTCAATGGTCAGGCATAATATAAACACACAAAAACCTGTAACTGATCATTCAAATGTACAAATCAAAATCTTACGATTTCAGCAAAAACAAATCTCAATACATCTGAATGGAAGTGATGTAGAAATGCAATGATGGGAAATTTCCTATAAATGTCAGCGCACTTGCATCATTAACAATGATTCACACCGAATAACTTGCTCTCCTTCCCCGCAGATACTCAGGGCAGGATCCCAGACTTTGGGTTATTTTGTGAGTCTGTTCGTGACATGGGCCTGGATTCACAAGTCTAATTGCACTCCACACTTGTTGATTTTTTAACAATTACAAAGTTCCCTGTTCTACCCTTTTTTACATCCAAATTAAATGAGCTGCCAGTTGGCAAGATGGAAACTTATCTGACAGAATATTGTCCATTCATTGAACTAAACAATGCCTCTTTGTAATTGTACATTCCGTGTACACTGGTAACAATGCTCCCTATTCTTCGGGCCCAGGTATAACAATGAAAACGCCCTGATTAACGTCGCAAATGGGATGGGCTATAGGATGTGCGTGTTTTCCCCCCATACACATGTTGAATAAACAGAGTAGAGAATCACTGAAATGCAAATAACTTACACAGGAAACCGAGAATCAGCAGCAGAGTCCTCATCTCAACAGGTGACATTCTGGGAAATGAAACACGGAATTAGTATCAGCAGTTTAAAGGAATAGGGAGTGGGATGGAATCATAATAAGGTAGTGGGTCAGTGGAATACTGTGTATATCGATTTATAGTGGGTGAAGGTAAGATCCCTCAGACAGAGATCCCTCTACCTCCCTCCCTCACTGGGACTCCAACAGACAGACTGATCCCTCCCCCCTTCTTTACTGGGAACTCAACAATTAGACGTCAGATCTACCATGCACACATATCCACACCCCGATCCTCAAATTTGAGACATCTGTAGACAGATGTGATATCCACTTCCTTAAAATTTCTTCATAAACATCAATTCCTTGACCTCAATCCTTCCCCTTCCCTTCTTCAACTCCCAAACTCCCAATGATTTACATTCTATGCATTTACGACCTGCCGACTCTCTTCTCTATATCCTTCACCAGCCCTGCTCTACGGACCCCCTTCTAAATATTCTATTACAGCTTCATTACTAATCTCTGCAGCAGGACAAGATAAACAGGACACACCCTATCAGGACAATACCCAGCAAGTGAAACATTCCTCATCTTATTCTCAAGGCCCATTCATAGTAAACTGCTTACCAAGAACTCCCAACGAGGTGCCCCTTAATGAGACTGAGCCGAGTTCACCTGCTTCCTCTTCACTCTCAGGCACAATCTGATGTGAATGTTTTCAGTATCTGTGGCAACACATCCAACACCGCCCATCACATTAGATTCACTTGAGACTATTGGCTGTGCTGGTTTTCTGAAACATTATCATCCATCAATGATGTACATTGTGGCAGCACACATGCAAATTTTAATGAAAGGAGCTAAGGAAACAAAACAAGGAAAATGTTATTACTTTTTCATGGGATGGGGGCATCACTGGCCAGGCCACCATTTATTGCCCTGCCCGAAATGCCCTAGAGAACTGAATGGCTTGCTGGGCCATTTCAGAGGGCAGTTAAGATCCCACCAAATTGATGTGGAACTGCAGTTATAAGCAGGCCAGACCAGGTAAGAATAGGCTTTTGCGACAATTGACAATGTTTTCATGGTCATCAACAGACATTTTCAATTACACGTTTTTAACGGTAAAAAAACATATCATTCAATTTCTGCTGGACAATTTTATGGAACATATCTTTTATTTCTATTGGACTGGGAATTAACATGACAATGGCTGTAGTGTGAAAGACATACCCACTGGAACATGATGAGAGACACATACAATGCTGCAGTCCTGCAACATTGTGTGCCATCAATGACAGGATGGTGCATTAAAGGAGCCCTAAACCGATGGTGATGCCTGGAAACATCGTTTTAACTGGCTCCTGATCGGCTTACCAGGTTTTCTGTGAGGAGAGTGCAGCAAAATAGACAGTAGCCTGAAAGGAACAAGGGCTAAAACCTCTATGTACTGTGTATGGAAGATCCCAGTAATTCCACAAAGACAGTCTGGCCTATTCTCCTCATGTATCTGAAAACTTCACAGATAAGGAAGAAAGATACGGATGGTGGAGTGAAACTACAAGGCTTAAGTGTTTCCATTGTAGTAAAATGGGACATATTTGCTCAGAATGCTGGAGCAAGGCCTTGTTCGATTTGCGCGTGGTGGAGGCTGTGATCACGCTTTTGATTCGCAAATGGGTTTTCAGCTCCCCATGGTGATCGACCTGCAGGCCAATGACTCAGCGATTCGGACAGAAGGCAGGTTAGCAAATAGATACCAGGAGCAAAGTTTCTGGAAAGGTCACGTTATCCAAGTCACCTGTGGGTAACGGCCCTTTCCCCCCTTCGACCTCTAGACTTCGCAGTGTTTAACCAATTAAACGTTTTCCCCATTTGTATCCAGGGCACGTTACTAAAACTACATGCTTTAGAACCGACATCGGCGCAAATTATACCAGACTTTGTGATAAACGGGATGATGCCTCCCGTTTAATCCTTTGGAAGTTAAATGTCTAAATTGTTCAGGCAAACTGGCGAACTGCTGCTTTAACATGGAAATCCCAGGGCAAATTGTAATCTCGCTGTCTCCCAAGGGGTGACAAGTCCTTCCTCGAATTGGGCGCGGTGGAGGCCGTGATCACGTTTTTGATTCGCAAATCGTTTTCATTTCCGCATGCTGATCGACCGACAGGGCACCGACTCAGCAATACGGACAGAGGGCAGGTTTGCAAATATACACCTGGAGCAAACTTTCTGTATACGTCAGGTTCTCGAAATCACCTGTGGGTAACGGCCATTCCCCCCCTTCCATCCTCTAGACGTCGCAGCGTTTACCCAATATAACGCATCCCCATGTGTATCCAGGGCACTTTAATAAAACAACGTGTTTTAGAAACGACATCGGTACAAGTCATTCAAGACTTTGTGATAACCGATCAGGCCGACTTACTTCACAACCCGGCCACAATTGAGGATCCAGGGCTAACTGACGGTAACAAGTTCCAGGCAGGATCACAGCTCCAGTTCGGAGTACTCGATGCTGTTGAATCCCTAAGTAAGGCTGTGATGGACAGAGCGCCAACTGAAATGAACGCAATGCGTTTCGGTGAGCTGTAAACTGGTAAACTCAGAAAAGAAAGATCCTTCGAAAGCCGCAAATTTCCATTACGTGCAATAAATAGGAAAAATAAAAACTTGTATCAAAGAGCTACTCATGCAATCGCACTTCCCCTTCTTTCGCGCCATCCCTGAATTTGTACTTAGCTTAAGGTATGTGATCACTTCCCTTGGGGACATAGAAATTCAGCTCGAAAGAAAAAACAATCTCGCCTGCAGTCTCTTCACTAGGCCAAGATAGTTACGTTTAAAAATAAAGTCTCGCCAAGAATCTCCTATTGCTCTCAGCAACGCCTCAAATCCTTGCCGCCTGATAACTCAGCCTTCTGCAAGTAAAACTCTGACTGCCAAAATGTGTCTATGTTATGAGCGCCGCTCTGCAGTCTCTTTAAAATATACTGGGCTGAAATGTGAGATAAACTATTTGGTTTCAGCTTTGCATGTAGCCCGAGTCATGCATGATTTGCTCGATCCATCTTAGAGGCTCTATCCCAAGTGTGAAGCCCGGATATTAAAGATGTCCGCTGGGCGAGATAATCCGACATTTTTCACAACAACATAAACTGCCGGAAATTCCCAGCAGGCCTGACAGCCGCTGTCGAGGGAAAGACGTGGTCAACGTTTCAAATCCATCGGACCCTTCTTCAGACCGGTCATTATTCTACTTTGCTCGGGCCTGGTTGCTTCTGATGCTGTAATCAGGCTCTCCTCACCGCATTTACACACCTCTTTAGGCAGTTAACATTCAGCCTGAAATGAGAACAGCCTTCTGGTTAGCCTTTCCAATTGTCCCATAAACGTCTGTATCAAAACATGCTTCCCTCATGTAGCCTCTGCTTCCCTGATCTCATCGCCCATTGCTTGTCCAATTACCCAATATAACGCTTGGAATAGGGGCGTTCAATTCTGGTCGTCTCATTACCAGAAGGATATGGAGGTGTTGGAGAGGATGCAGAGGAGCCGTACCTGGATGCTGCCTGGTCTGGAGATTACTAGCTATGAGGAGAGGTTGGCAAAACTCGGATTGTTCTCACTAGAGCGACGGAGATTGAGGGGCGACTTGATAGAACTTTACAAAATTATGAGTGGCATGGACAGAGTAGATAGTCAGAAGCTTTTTGCCCAGTGTGGAAGAGTCAATTACTAGGGGACATAGATTTAAGGTGAGAGGAGAAAACTATAGAGAAGATGTGCGAGGCAAGTTTTTTACGCAGAGGGTAGTGAGTGTCTGGAATTCGCTGCCAGAGGAGGTGGTGGAAGCAGGTACGATAGTGGTGTTTAAGAGGCAGCTTGACAAATACATGAATAGGATGGGATAGAGCGATACGGACACCGGAAGTGCAAAATGTTTTAGTTGACGGACAATATGATCGGCGCAGGCTTGGAGGGCCGAAAGGCCTGTTCCTGCCCTGTACTTTTCCTTGTTCTTTGTCCTTTGTTCTTTGCATCACCATCTGTATCCAGGGCACTTTAATAAAACCATGTGCCTTAAAAACGACATCGGCACAAGTCATACCAGATATTGTGATAACCGATGAGGACGTCATACTTCACAGCCCGCCCACAATTGTGGATCCAGGGCTAGCTGACGGCAACAAGTTCCGAGGAGGATCACAGCTAAAGGCCCCCTGTACCCGATGCTGTTGAAGCATCAAGTATGTGACGGCGAGAGCGCCAACTGAAATGAACACAATGCGTTTCGTTGAGCTCCAAACTAGCAACCTCAGAAAGGAAAGAACATTTGAAGGCAAATTTCAATTAAGTGCAATAGGGAGCAAAAATAAAAAATTAAATCAAGAGCTACTCATTCAACCGCACTTCCCCTCCTTTCACGCCATTCCTGAATGTGTACATTCCATATGGTATGTGAACACTTCATTGAGGTCAAAACAAATCAAATCGAATAAAAAGCAAACTCGCATTCAGTCTCTTCGCTCGGCCAATTAAAAGCCAAGTTTCGCCAAGAAACCCCAATTTCTCTCAGCAACGCCTCAAATCATTGCCGCCTGAAGACGCATCGTTCTGCAAATAAAGTCCTGACTGCAAATTTGGGCCTGGATTTTGCACGCCGCTCCATAACCTCTTTAGAATACACTGGGCTTAAAGGTAAGATAAACTATTCGATTTCAGCTTTATATGTAGCCCGAATCTTGCATGGCTTGTTCCACACAACTAAGAGGCTCTCTCCCAAGTGTGAAGCCCAAATGTCAAAGATGTCCGCTGGCTGAGACAATCGGGACATTTTTCACAAAAACAAAAACTGCTGGAAAACCTCAGCGGGCCTGACAGCCTCTGTGGGGAGAAAGACATGGTCAACGTTTCGAGGCCATCGGATTCTTCTACATCTTCTACATCTTCCTACACATCCCCGATTAAGTTGAGACTCGGTTGGAGCCTCAGGCGATGTCTCATGTTTCACTCCTATTGTAGGTCATTTATCTTTGTAACACTATTAGCCCACAAAGCACAGAGACGGATCTGGGCCTCGTCAAGTCTGCGGAATCGGTTTGTCAGGTCTTACCATAGCTGCTACATCGGATCGTGTTATCTGAAACCCAGCAAGAAATATTTCATTAGTCTATAATTCTGCGTGCTGGAATGTAGGGAGAAGAGCAGGGACTAAACAGGCCGAGTCTGTCAATGTTACTCTCACCCGAGGGAGATTCGAACGGTGCTGTTGTTATTTTCCTCCATCAGGTGTTTATCTGGCTTCCCCTTGAATAAATCTACACTCTTCAAAGCATCTGTTTCCTGTGGTGACGAGTTTCAAATTTTCAATTAATTTTCCCACTAAATGTAAAAACTTGAAAATAACAGCAGCAGGAGTGGACCATTCGGCCCTTTCAGCCTCTGCTTCTCCATTCAAAATGATCATGGCAGATCCTATATTGCAACGTCTTACTACCTCTATCTCTCCCCATCCCCATGTGTATATAAATCTATCTATTTCCTACTTAGCTATATTCAGGGCATGCCCCCCACAGCATCCTGTTGTCGAGATTATCACAGGTTCAGAACCATCTGAGTGAAAGAATTTCCCCATCATCTCATTCCTGAATTTCCCGACCCCGTATCCTCAGATTGGGGCCGGAGGTTCCAGACGCCCCATTCCAGGGGGAGGGGGAAATCCACCCCGTGCCCCCTCACACCCCCGCACCAATCCGCCCAAATCTCTCAGAATTGTATACCCTTCAACCAGATCACACCTCATTCTTCTAATCTCCACTGAATACAGGCCGAGTCCACCCATTCTTAGCTCAAACGACAATCCTGCCACCCCAGTCATCATTCCGGTGAACCTTCGCTGCAATTCCCTCTGTGACAATATATATCCTTTCTTTGCTGCGGGGGAATAAACTGCGCAACAATATTCCAGGTGTGTTCTCAGAGAGTCCCATGTACAGCTGCCGTAAGACATCGTTCCTCTTGACTAAGTTGCTTTCTGGATTCAACAGTGAATCTGTTGCATTGATGGCCATTAGGTTTGGCCGCCTAGACAAACAACAGAAACATATTTCCAAGATGGATCATATCAGAACCTTCCTTAGACTTAACAACAAAAACGTATATTTATATGTCGTTGATAGCCTAGTGTAGAGTCCAAAAGTGCTTCACAGGAACACTGTGAAAAGTCAGAATGGCAGTTGATGAAAACATTTGCCCAATGCTTTGGGGTGTTTAAGGAGCGTAGTTTTGGAGGAGAGGAGAGGTGGAGAGGGAATTCGAGGTTTTAGGGTTCCGCAGGCAGCTGAAGGCACAGCAACCAATGGCTGAGCGATGGACATCGGGAGATGATCACAGGGCTAGGCCTGGATTGGCACAGAGATTTCGGATAATTGTGGTGTGGAGGAAATGGGAGACAAAGAGGGGCCCGGCTGAGGAGGGATTGGAAAACGAGTATGCACCTTACGAAATCGAGGCATCTGGCTCTGGATAAGGGAAGACATATAGCTTCTGAAACAATATTAAAAGCTGCATCTGAATACATCGTCCCAGGCAACATCAAACCCACAATAATGCAAAGTTTTATAATAAATTATGGTCATGGGATTTGAACTCTCACTAGCCAAGAGACTGTGTGCTGTCTCCACAGGCAGACAGTGAGCTGCTGCTTCATATTAAGATACAGCTCATTCCTTTCTATTAGCTAACGAGTGTCAGACAGGATGGCGACTGGTGACAGGGACAGTTCCGTATCAGAGGGAAATATTTAACCATTCACCAACGGCTTAGATTTAGAAATATTTAATGGAGAGACAGCATGAGAGGAAGATGGCCTAGGGGATGGATGAAGGAGAAGCAAATGATGAGTTAGAGGAGCAGAGCGAGATAAAGAAAGATACACTTAACATAATCTTAGAGAGGCAGGGAGCAGAGTATTAGGACGCAGGTAGATGGAGAGGTGCCAAGAGAAGTAGGAAAATTATTGCATTTCTATACCATCAATCGGAGCGTCAGAAATTCCCAAAGATTTCCCCAGCAAATGTTAAAGTGTCATCAATGATGTAATGTAGAAATTGTGATAGCCAATCGGTGCACAGAAAGCTCCCACTGAGGAGGTAATGACCAGGCCGTCTTCTTCAGTTATGTCAGACGGCGAAATAAATGTCCCAGACAAGTATTCTGCCCACAGACGCTGTGGGCTGTCTCAGAGAGTGGGAGGTTAGGGAACCAGTAAATACACAATAAAGATAATTGGAAAATGAACTAATTTGGAAGATGACAAGTATATCATTTTACACATTTTTAGTTTATCTAATACGTCCCAAGGTTAATCATTATTCGGCCTTATTCATGGATATCAATCAAAAACCAGCTTTGGCAACTGGTTAAATCGTTGATTACAGTCACTCTTTGTCACCGTTCCCGGGCCCTGGTAATATATCCAAGAGGTAGCCAATCCCCAGTTTGTGTGTTTGTGTTATAATTAACGACACGAAGCTTTCTGAGCCCATATAAAGAGCTTCCATCTTCCAATCATCTCATTGTGACTCGGAGGAACACGGCAGAAAATGCTGAAAAGTCTGCTCTTGGCATTTGGTGTCTTGGTGCTGATACAACCGTTTACTTTTGGTTACTTATATGACCCTCCGTAATTGACAGGTTAGTATGTCTCTCAGGATACAACCCATGTACTATTGATAGGAACAGGCGGAGATATTCTGCACCTCGGGGCTCCTCCAACATAGAGTTGGATCTTTGTTGATCTTCACCATACCTCCCTCTACCCACTTTGTTTCTGTACACTGAACATCTTTTCAAGAAAAAGACCCAACAAACTCTCTGCTGTATAATTGCAAAAAAATATTTAACTGCATTATTTTGAATTATCCCATATCTCCCGCTTTTCCCTGTCCTTCAATTTCGTTACTTCCCCCACCTCAATGAGTGGAGCCCCTCGGAGCCATTAGGCGAAAACGCAGTGTTATTATTATTCACAAGTACAGCGCAAAGCCCTACCTCACCACTAACACCTGTCAACTCCTCCACTGCCTCTCAATAACCAGATTGCTTATAGACCATCCAATACCGGATGTGGAAATATTTGCTCCAATTAAATATCGGGATGGTTTCAGCCCCCACACCAAAATCGCCCTAGGCGAATATCCAAAGTGAACCCTTTCACTAACTTCGTGCCATATTTGATTGCAAGATGTGATTCATGCCACATAATCTATGTCACCCATATGACCAAACTATTCAACCTTCGTAACAAACCGCGTGCCTACCGGCCTCAGTTCATCTGTTACTGAAATCCTCTACCAGACATTCCTTACCTCCGGACTTCGCTCCATGACTTCGTGGGAATACCTTGTCATCCGTCCCAGTGTCTCCCCCTGTCGGCCGATGGCGACAATGGATTGAGCAGACGGCTGTGAGGCACTTGGGGAAGCTTTAAGTATGATAATGGCGCTATTTAAATATAAGTTGCTGTTGTTGTACATTCCATAGAAGGTTTTGATTGTGTGGATGTCGCAAGATGTTTCCAATTGTTATTGGCTGCCCAAATCGAGGGTTCATCAGTATAAGTTTGTCACTGATAAATCCAATAGAGTGTTCGGAAAAAGAATCTTTACCCAGAGAGTGATGAGAATGTGGAGCGTGGGATCACATAGAGTGGGGGTTGGGATAAGAACCGTTGATTTATTTAAGGTGAAGCTGGTTTTACCGTAGTGAGAAAAGTACTTCTATGCAATATATGCTCCTGATCACCATTGCGTGAGTGAAATGCTGACATACGCGGTTTGTTAATATGCAGATATTCTATGCCCCACCCAGAACAATAGGCTAATGCAATATCCTTATGAACCTTTCATCCTTCATCATGGGATGCAAGCGCTTTTGTGGAAGATGTCGAAACGCCCCTTGCCCGCCAGGCCAGACTCAGTCGAAACTTATATTGTGTGGACCCAACCATTACTGCTGCATCGTTAAATGATCTACAACATGGTGGACATATGTAACCTTATCCCCAATGTCGTCGAATCTAACTTTAATTGAGGCTTCGTTTGACTGTGGAGACCGCACGGATTCTGGCCCCTGCCCCACTGCTTTCTGAGTTTTTTTGAATAAACCTTGCTGCATTCATAACTGTCTCTTGTCAGTGTCTCATTTCTCATTCGGTTGGTGTGTCACCATATTGACTGGGAGGGCAGGTCAGAAAATGGCAGAGCCACATTGACACATTGTAGTTCCAAAATACTCATACTCACATAATCACACCTTACATCCAATTTCCTGGACTCCTCCATTAACATCCCTGGTAATGTCCTGCGCCACTGGTAGGAATGATTTAACTGATGTAGCGGGACAATGGGGTACATTCAGGATGTTTACTAGTGCTGCTGGGAAGAGTTTAAACTAGTTTTGCGGCAGGTTGAGAGCCTGAGGGTAGATTCAGATGGGGGGAAAGCCAGAAATGGTAATGGAAGGCAGAAAATCAGTGAGTGAGGATGGATGGCAGGGAAAACCAAATATTCAAAACATCAACGCGATTTTGTCAGTCTCCAGGGACATAAAATTTCATATAAGGAGTAGAGCAAATGAAGAGGACGAACTGAGTTCACAGATACAAACGTGGCAGTATTGTATCATAGTTATTACAGAAACATAGCTTAAAGAGGGACAGGACTGGTGGGAGCTCAACAATCCTCGCAAATGGGGCTTCAGATTTAATGGAGAGGGGAAAAATAGGAACGGCGTTGTAATTTTGGTTCTAGAAGCAATTGCAGCTGTGAGGAGGGATAGAAAGATTAACATCTAACGCCACATCGATTGAGTTCAGAAATAGAACTATATATCTATAACAGCCGCACTACTGGGAGTGTAACATCTACCCGAATATAGCCAGGGGGAGATAGAATGGCCAATGTATAGGAAAATCTCTGACAAAAGCCAGGGAATGCAGATATAATAGCAGGGGATTTTAACTACCCCAATCTTAACGGGAGGAGTTTTAGTGTGAAAAGAAGGGAAGGAATAGAATTCTTAAGGAGCATTCAGGAGAACTATAGGCCTGTATATTTTTTGTTAAATCAATTATTACCCACGGTAGTTGCCATTGAGAAGGTGATTCCAGATGGGCCTTGTAAAGGCAGCCAGGTTACTGTGGGTCTGGAGTCACAGGCATTTTACACCAGCAACTTTCCTTCTCTCAAGGAAATTAGTTTAACAAGTTTTTTTTTAAATGTAACAACTGACAATATTTTCATGGCCCTCGTTAAACCAATTTTTATCCCACATTTTATTGGCTACAAATGCAACCATCTCTGCCGTGCTGGGACTCGAACCCTAACTATGATACCAGTGACAAAGAACTGGACCCAATGCTGCAGCTAAGGCCGAACTAATTTCTTGTATAAGCTCAAACTAAGCTCTTTTCTCTTGTACTATTTGCCCATATTAATGAAGCCCTGGACACAACAGGTTTCATTAACCATCTCTCAACCTGTTCTGTCCTCTTCAATTACTCAATCACGTACACGTCCGGGTCCCTCTGCTCCTGCATCCTCTTGAGAGTTCTACCTTTATTATTTATATCGGCTCTGCATGTTCTTCCTACAAAATGAGTCGCTTCACATTTCTGCGCATTGAAAATTACTGCCACCTCTCTGCCCATTCCACGGAATTAACTATGTCGTTTTGAGGTTCTTCATAATCATTCTCACAGTTCAAAATGCTTCCAAATTTCGTGACCTGTGCAATTACAAAATTGTATCCTGTGCACCGAGATGCATGTCATTAATCTGTTTATTAGAAAAAGGCTGCAACCAGTAGGTCTTGCAATTTTGCACTAAATCAAACATTCTCCCTGCCTGATGAAGAGAAAAATTATTGTTTCCCCCAAATCAGCCTATGTTGTATCCTTGTTCACAGTTGCCCTCATAGTCCATGAACAATACCTTTTCTCACAGTGCTGTTGTTCAGCATTTTATCAAGTGTCTTTTTGTAATCAATGTACAACACACGAACAGCGTTTCCCTCACCAACACAACAACAGCATATGATGGAAATAACTCAGCAGATCTGTGAACATCTGTGAAGAGAGAAACAAAGTTAACATTTCGAGTCCGTATGAATCTTCTTAACAGCTTCAGAGCCACAAGGATCGGAACGTCAACTCTGTTTCTCTCTCCACAGATGTTGTCAGGTCTGCCGAGTATTTTCCAGCTTTTTCTGTTTTTGATTCGGGTTCCCAGCATCTCCAGAGTTTTGCTTTTACCTTATTGCCCTGATCAACCTTCTTGTTACATCTTCCTAAAAGAAAAAACTCCTGCAAGTTAGTTAAACACGATTTTCCTTTAATATATGAATTCTGGCTTCCCTCAATAACCTCACAATTATTCACGTGAACGCTACGTTTTCTAGAAGATTCACCACTTTAGAAGTAAATCTTACTGACCAGTAGTTGCTAGCATTATGTCCGTACTCTGCTTTGAACACGAGTGTTACATTTGTAATTCTTCAGACCTCCAGCACCACCCTTGTGTCTAAGTAGGAGTTATAAGTTTTGGATTGTGCGACTGCAATTTCCACTCTTGCTACCGACCACCAGATGTCCCAGCCTGGAAAATAGTCTGCGCCCAGAACTGGATGAAGATTGGCCCTGGGAAAAATGTTTCCCTCCACTAAAATCACAAACAGGTTATCCAATTAGTATTCCTCAAGGGTAGCTTGACAAGGGCTAAATTTCTCCCCGAAGTTAAATCAATGAAGTCACTTGAATATTGACGGAATATTGGGACATTCTGACGTTTTAAAGCGTCTGGGTGAAAGTATTGTTTTAGGAGAGGATTCCAAGGTGTGGAATGGAGATTGCGAGCCATCGCGTGAAAGATGGGGTTCAGTGAGACTAGTTGGCTCACGCTGTGACAAGGGACTGGGCGGAGTTGAGGAACTATCCATTGCACCTGGTTGAGGTGGCAGCTGTCACGCTATTTCAGAGTGTTGTGTATCTGATTGCATGGTGCCTATTGGACTTTGTACTTACTGTGAGCATTGGAGTGTAAGATAGCTTTTGTAACTTCTGATATCCTTACAAACCTGTGTATTTCTGTGAAGGTATAGTTGTGGATGAAGAAATATTGTAACATGATTCAACTTTTCTTCTTTAATAAATGTTTTGTTCTCTAGTCAAAAGTTCCTCAGCTGACTTCAGTGAATCTTCGGTAGCCTCCTCCACGTATCTAAACAAAGAAACAAACGTTAGTTTCTATCAAGTTGGGTTTCAATTGGGGTCACGTTTGTCCAAGTGTAACCTCAGCTGGGATTGCAAAGATGGCACCGGCTGTGCTCTGGGTGTGAGGGGTCTTCAATAACTAGAAGTAACAGTGACTCTGCAGAAACACTGCTAGCTGACTTGGCTGAGTGTTGAAGGATATTTCAGACAGTCTGGAAGGAAAGGAAGGTCCCTGTCCGTCTGTTAGCTCGAAAGCCTGCTTGGGACTTGCAACTGTACCACTCCCTTGGATTACATGGGGCCTTCTTTAGCTTGGGCCTGGCAATCTGCCCCCCTCTAGACTGTTCCTGCCTGGCAACTATCGTCAAAACGTGCTGAACTCCAACAGCATCCAAATCAAACCTGCTGTTTCTAGCTTTTGCGTGAGTTTCTGAGAGAGGACCTGCCTTTCTAAGCCCCCGTAACCAGGCAGCAGCGAAACCAAAGAAGAAGAACAAAGAAAAGTACAGCACAGGAATAGGTCCTTCGGCCCTCCAAGCCTGCACCGATCAAAACCTTCCATTTTGTTTCACTTCCTTCTTGCAGTACCAGGCGGTGAGAGGAGCAACAAGAGGGGGAAAACTTGCTTGGCCCCTGTCCTCACTAATCTACCCTTGAGCAGATGAATTTGTCCATGATGGGTATCGGCAGGAGGGACCGGCACAAAGTCTTTGTAGCGGCAAAGTACAGTCTTCACTCTGAGGGCACCTTCCATCGTTTTGTGTGCCAGTCCCTACTGTGTCCGGCATCGCAAAAGCGGGCATCTGTGAGGCACTGTGGGCCACCTGCCGCAGAGGCTGGACTGCGCTCAAAGGCAACCTGTAACCTCATGTCCCGCAGCAAATCTCACTCTCCGCCTGCACTGTGGGTGTTCAGGCAACACATAGGCTGCAGCAGTAAAGCGAAACAGATCGCCAGCAATTTCTCATGGGCAGTTAGGGATGGCCAATACATGTTGGCCTCGCAATTGCGGCACACATTCAAAGAACGGATAGGCGAAGGATATGGAAGGGGGCGGAATACTTGTTGGGAGTTCACCCTGCACCAATTTCGGACACCATTCTGGCCATCCTTGCAACACGTAGTGCTGGTCTCGGGCTACTTATAAGCCTGTTAAACATTTGCCTCAGTCACGGAACTGACCGGATACCAGTAGCCGTGCCATCTGACAGCCTAGAACATGGGCGCCAGGATCTGGCAGGAACGATTCGCCCCAGCACAGAGTCTCATCTGCCTCCCGGCCGCCTGTGTGCAAAATGCACATGCTGGCATTCCACAAGGTTATGGGAAATGTGTGATCTGAATCCCTGTAGGCATCATTGCCCAGGGAGCTTAATACCCTTGGGCCACAGGAACTTATCAATTTTACAGATAAATATTAAGACTTGATCTCGTATCTGTTGCTGAGGGAGTTACCGATGTGTATCGCTCCTTGTGTATTGCGGTGTTCTCTAAATGTTGTACTGAACAGTCTGACAAGACCTTTTAGACCCTGTCCCATAGCCTGTGTCTCCTCCATCAGTGAACATAGTTTCTCTGTATAATCTTATCTGTTCCCCTTAACAACTTGAATCCTTCAACCCAACCACTCTGGAATGTTCCAAATTCCAGCGAGTACAAGCATTATTTGTGTAATCTCTACAGTCTATTTTCCTTTGTAGCCCAGCTATCATTTCTGATAAACATATCCTGCATTCCTTCCACGCCTGACAACTCACCTTAGGGTAACTTGTCGGCAATTGCTTCGTCTCCATCTCTCTCTCTCTCTCTCTCTCTATCTCTATCTCTCTCTCTCATCCCATTCTTAAACAACAAAGTGGTTTTTAGAATTATCCAGACTCAAGGAATAATTCTCAGATGAACGGAACTGCAGGATATTACAGACCAGACATGCGCAATATCTCAGCAGTTTCCTTCAATTGCTGGGATTGAAACGAAATGACCCTGGGGATTTGCCAAGCTAAAGTCCCATTATTTACTCCAATTCCATTTTGTTTCTAATTCTACGTCTTTTATGCGTATTATTTATAAAATTCTTTAGGCTATATGTTATCTTCAATGGAAAGGCAGAACCTTTTACCTGCCCTTTGCAAATCTTTGCGATTCTCAACCAATGGTAAGAGTGCTTCGCTACAACATACCAACCTTAGCTGGTACTCCAATTTGACCATTCTCGACCAATGGGGCGAGAGCATCTGTCTTTCCTACAGCAATTTAGCCTTAACATGTGCACGTTCCTTACAATTGTTGCCCTCAGTCCACCATTCTAGCCAATCAGCATTCAGTTTTGGCTTCTGGTGAATGATAACGCTCGACTCTCCGCAGCCCAAGGACATAATTGTATTACCAATTATAACCTCCGTTCCATCTGTGCTGCCTTTTCTCCTTAAAGTTACGTTACAGCACATTGTCATTGAAAGAGTTACCAACTATAGGTCAACTTAACCACATTCTGAAAGTGCGTAGGAATTAAGATCTTAAATTTCTCAGTTGTTATGAAGAGCCATTGGTAACTTAAGCCTGAGCAAATAGAGCAATGCCTGAATGGGGTGACGGCCCACAGGGTTGGATCGTCAGATGTGGCGGCTGCTGGTCTTTACATCGTCTCCTGCCCTCTGAAGCTGAGTTTGTAATTTGGAAACATTTTTCTTCGAGGCACTGGAGAGTCCAACATTATCATTCAACAGATGGCAAAACTGAATGCCAATTGGCTAGAAGGGTAGAATGAGGTCGATAGTTGTAAGGAACGGGCTCAATTTAAGGCTAGATTGTTGTAGAAAAATCAGAAGTTCTCATTCCATTGGCCGAGAACCATTACTGTTTCCTTGTTTGAAAGGTAATGGTCATGGTAGGATGAAGAGTATGCCGGGCCATGGTCTGCAGATTATTTATGAATTAAATTCTGCTGCTGCTGATGGCCCACGGCCCCTCATGGATGTTGAGATTTGAGCCGTGTGACCTGTTGTGAATCTATCCCATTGAAAGCAATGCGTGTCACACAACACAATGGACTGTGTCCTCAGTGTGAAGACAGAGGTCGGTTGTCAGAAGGACTGTGCGGTGGTCATTCCTAGCATCACCGTCAGAGACAGATGCATCTGCAGCAGGTAGATTGGTGATCATGAGGCCAAATAGAATTTCCCCTCTTGTTGGTTCACCTGCCTCAGGCCTATTCTGCCTTTTAGGGCTCGGCAACCTGGGTCGATAACGGTCACCCTGAGCCACTCTTGGTGATGGACATGCAGTTCGCAAAGCAGAGAACATTCTGTGTCCTTGATATGCTCAGTGCTTCTTCCATGTGCTGTTTAGAATTGATCAGATTCGGAGAGTGGTAGGTGGAAATCAGCAGGAGTTTCTCATTCCCCTGTTTGCCCTCATGCCTTCTGACACCATAGAGCATGGAGTCAATAATGAGCACTCCCAGTGCAAGCCCATGCCTATTGTATGCCTCTATGCTCTCAAGCCTGGTACCACCCTCCTGTAAGTGGGGTTTGACAAACCCAGGAATATGGGTGGCGAACCTTTGGCATTGGCTCTGAAGTTCTGATTCTGATAGCACAACAATTCAGGAGCTACAAGATGCCAATGAGACCCTGCCATATTCTACATGCATGGCAACATTGGAGTTGTAAGATGTCAATGTGACCCTGCCATGTTTTGACCTCGCCTCCCTGTCAATATTATGACAAAGCGATCCGAGTGAGAAATGAGACACGGACAAGAGGCGGTGATCGACGCAGCCAGTTTCATTCACATGAGTCAGAAAGCAATGGATCCACAGAATGTACCAGAGCCGGATATACAGAAATTAAAGTCTGAATGTCCCAATGTTTATCCATCGACCCACTATCAACAAACCAGGTTCTCCAGCCATTATGCCACTGATGCTTGTGGGATCTTGCTGTACACAAATTGACTTTCATGCTCTCCTCTTCACAACAGTGGGAAATGTTAACGTTATTTCACTCTCTGAGGAAACTCTGGGATATCCTGCGGCTCTGAAAGGTGTGATTGAACAGTCTCCCTTACATTTTCTTTGCATTTCCTGTCACGTCCCTCTGCCCTCTCTCTCTTTCTCTCCATCTGACTCTGTCTCACCCCCGCTTTCAACCTCTATTGCTTCCTCCTTCCTTCTTATTCCCTCTCTCTTTCTCACTCTCTCTTTCTGTCTCTCCCTCTGCCGTTCTCCACCCTTGATTTCTCCCTCTTTCCCTACGTGCTTCTCCATTAATTTGTCTTGTTCGGTCACGTTCACTTACTCTGTTTCATTACGTGCGTTTCCTATTTCTTCGCTCTCTTTCTACATTTTCCTCCCATGCTATCTTTCTTAATCCCTCCCACCCTGGATTATCGATGTCTTTTGTTGAATTGTGTGCGATGGGCTCACTGGCTAGGGCAGCGTTATTTGCCATTCACTGGTTGCCCTTGAGAAGGCGGTGGTGAGGCGCTTTCTTGAACCACTGCAGTCCCTGTGGTGTAGGTACACCCACCGTCCTGTTAGGGAGGGAGTTCCAGGATTTTGACCCTGCGACAGTGAAGGAACGGCCGACATACTTCCAAGTCAGGACGGTGAGTGGCTTGGAGGGGAACCTACAGGTTACCATGTTCCTGCTGCCCTTCCCCTTCTCGATGGTAGTAGTCGCGGGTTTGAGGGGTGCTGAAGAAGGAGCCTTGCTGCGTAGCTGCAGTGCATCTTGTAGATGGTACGCACTGCTGCCACTGTGCATCGGTGGTGGAGGGAGTGAATATTTGTGAGTGGGGTGCCGAACAATTGTGGTGCTTTGTCCTGGTTGGTTTCAAGCTTCTTGAGTGTTATTGGAGCTGCAGTTATCCAGGGAAATGGGGATTATTCCATCAGGATCCTGCCTGGAAGATGGTGGACAGGCTTTGGGAAGTCAGGAGCTGAGTTACTCAGCGCAGGATTCCCAGCCTCTGACCGGCTCTTGTAGTCACAGTATTTATATGGCTATTCCAGTCCAGTTTCTGCTCAATGGTAACCCACAGGATGCTGATAGTGTGGTATTCAGTGATGGTAATGCCATTGAACGTCAAGAGGGCGATGGTTGGATTCTCTCTTGTTGGAGATGGTCATTACCTGACATTCTTAAATAAAAGTGTCGTGTCCAAAATCCGGTGAAGTTACTCTGAAGAATTATTAATCAATCCCTGCTTTGGCCGCAGCTAGATTAATCCAACCAGCTCTGATCACCAGGGCATTGCCTGTCATTTGTGTGGCAAAAATATTTTTGCTTTGATGAATCAGGAGATGAGATACACAGGTGGTTAAATATTTCTAATTTTAGGACGCTTTCGGTTTGTTAAATATTTGCCGCTGAAGCGGAACTGCCCTTTCCCCAGCTGCCATCCTGTCTGACTCCGGTTCGGAATGAGCTGTCCCTGGATATGACCCAGCAACTCAGTGCCTTCCTGTGGGGACAATACACAAACCCACAACTATTGAGTGTCCTCATATCATCACATTAATTCATCATGAACTGTGAAATACTGTGTGCAGATGCTCCATGAGCAGCGTATGTATGCACAGAAAAAATATACACGCACAGAACCTCTGATCATCGTAAGGCTTCTGCAGATGGTTTGGCAAAACAATCAGTTCCAACCCACCCCCATCCCACTCGACCCCACTTTAAAGGAGGTAGATTAGCCTTTTCTGGAGTTGAGGAGGGGGGAAGGATACCTGGCTAACATCACCTTGCTTGTGGGAACTTGTTGTGCTTGTCTAGCCTGCAGCCTGCCCTGCATTGCAACCATGGTTACCCTCCCCGAGTTCAGTTTACTGTTGGGCTGATTGAGGATTGTTCAAATATCCAACCCCCCGCCATTTCTCTCAGTAAATCATCGATAAATATTAAAAAAAACACACTACATCATTATTTAAAATGGTCAGACAGAAGCTTTTCAGAGTGACTTTCAATCTAGTTCGATCCTGAGGAAGGTAAAAAGAACAGCGATAGCGACAGATTATCAAGCGGGAGAGAGAGAGAGAGGGAAAGATGAGCAGGGATGGGGTTGGTCAGATAGGTACAGAGGGAGGGGGAGAGAAACAGAGCGAGAAAGGGAGAGGGAGAGGTAACAGTGTTAGAAGTGGAAAGTGCAATGTGAATATTTAGTGTGCAAACAGCAACTGGCCTGGAGTGAGCAGGTAGAGGGGGTGGGGACAGTGAATGGGAGAGGGACAGTGAGGGGGAAAGATCAGTGTTTCTGTGTGATGTACAATCAGGCAGTAAAGCAGCTGGATCTGGCAGGTTAAACACAGAGGGAGAGGGGTGGTCACAAAGCATATATACCTTCATCTCATCTGTTCCCATTTCTCTGTTGAATAACAGGGGATGTTTTTTTCAAATGATGCATCTAACCCCACTCCACCGCCCCTCCGAGAATGTGGTTGTAAGTGAGTGAGAAGAGCCCTGGGATCTTGCTGTGTTTTTTTTGTTTCAATAATCTTTGCTTTATTTTAATCAATTTCGATTTCTCTCTCTCTCTCCCAAGGAGAATGGATTTAGCAGCTGCAGCTCGGACGATGCAGAGAGAGAATGGATTTGCCATGAGGAATCCTCGGACAAGAGCTATAACCGGAGAGAAAAACAATAAAAAAAATGTATCCGTGTCTTTTTCACTCATACTTATACCCGGAGAAAGGACATGTGGAATTTTCACACCGACGATTGGGTTCAGTGTCGGGGGGTTGGGGAATGGGGGTTTTACTCAGGGGGATCCAGGTTGAGACACGGTGCCGCAGAGAGCCCAATCTAATCCCATCGTGTTCAATCCCTCCACCTCTTCCTTTCGCTGTATCTCTGCTCCTCCCTCCACGTTCCTAATTGCTTCCGCACATCTTTCTTTCAATCCCCATCTCTCCGCGTCCTTTGTATCTCAGCCTCTCAGAATTGTGAAATGTTTCCCTTTTCGTCTCTTCCTACAACTCTCTCTGCATCACTCTCTGAAACTTTGTCACTCTGTTCTTTCCAATCTCCCTCCTCCTTGTCCTCTACTTTTCTCTATATCTGACGTTGTCTCTCAGCCTCTCTGCATCATCTCTCTCTACACATCTCTCTCTCTATGTGGATCATTCTTTTGTCATACGTCACAGCTGCATTCTCTCTCTCTACATCTCTCGCTCTCTGTCTCTACATCTCTCTCTCTCTACATCTCTCGCTCTCTCTCACTCAACATCTCTCGCTCTCTCTGTCTGTCCATCTCTCGCTCTCTCTTTCTGCCCATCACTCACTCTATCTCTGCCCATCATTTTCTCTCTCTCTGTCTGAATTGGAGAGAGAGAGGGAGGGGGAATTAGAGAGAGAGAGAGTTAGGGGGGGAGTTAGAGAGAGGGGGGAAATTTTAGGTAGTAATTAGACAGGGGAAATTAGACAGAAAGGGGGAATTAGAGGTGGAAAGGTAGGAAGGGGTTTAGACAGATAGGGGTGGGAGTCAGACAGAGAGATGGTAATTAAAAAGAGAGGAGGGGGAAGAGAAAGGGGAGATGGACTGGTGTGGATAAAGACATAGACAGGAAGAGAGAGACAGGGGGGAGTTGTAATGAAAGGGGGGAATTGGACAGAGAGGTGAGTTAGGCATAGAGAGGGGAGTAATTAGATGGAGAGGTGGAATTAGAGGGGCGGGAGGGAGGATTAGATAGAGAGGAGAGATTTAGGCAGAGATGAGTTAATTAGAAAGGGTCAGTTAGAGGGGGTTATAGAGAGGGCGTGGGAGTCAGACAGAGAGGGGAGCAAATAGACAGAGAGAGGAGGCGGATGGGGCAGAGAGGGCAGAGGTAGACTGAGGAGGGAGATGAACAGAGAGGGAAGGTCAGGAGAGAGAGGGGGCAATTAGACAAGGAATGAGTTGGGGTAGTTAGGGAGAGAGGTGGCATGTTAGCCATAGACGGGAGGCAGGGTCACGCACCGAGAGGTGGGAGGGAGATAGGCAGAGAGAGAGGAAAATTTGTGTTGGGGGGAATTATGCTGGAGGCAAAATTTGCAGGTGGGTCACTTTGGGGGACAATTTTCGGTTGGGGATTGCAGAGGAAACTTTGGGGTGTTAATATGTGTGGGTAAAGCTCGTGAGCGATAATTTGTAGAAGGTGAAATTCTTCGGGGGTGTGAATTTGCACGGCAAAAAATTTGCAGGGGGAAAATTCTTGGGGTTGTGAATTTGAGGGGGGGAATCTTGGCGGGGGAAGATTTGCGGGAGGAAATTTTGAGGGGGGAATTATGAGGGGAGAAAATGCGAGGGGGGATAAATTTCAGGGTGGAAAATTTGTGGGGTTGGAACAATCTCGGGGGCGGAAATTGCATTGGGGGAAATTTTGCGGGCGAATTTGCGGGGTGAAATTTGCGGGTGTGGAAATTTTTCGTAGGGGGATTTTGGGTTGGGGAAATTTGCGAGGGTGGGATTTGCGGGTGGGGGAGGTTTACGGGAGGGGAATATTTGCAGGTGGGTGATTTGCGGGAGGGAAAATATTTCCGTGGAGGGAAAAGTTGCGGGGTGCAATATTTGCTGGGGGTGTTTGTGGGGGAGTAATTTGCGAGGTGTGCTAAGGTTACACGGGGGAATTTGGAGTGGTGGAAATTTGCGTTGGGGGGGGAATTGCGGGGGGTGGAATGTTGCAATTGGTGGGAAATTTGCGGGGTGGAGGAAATATGTGGGAGGGAAAAATTTTGGGGCTGGTAATTTGCAGGCGGTGCAATTTGCATGGGGAAGAATATTTGCGATGGGTGAAAATTTGCTCGGGGGTAATTTCTGGGGTTCGGGATAGATATGCCATTAAAATACAGGGGGCTGCTCAGGGGAAGGACAATTGGACTGAGGGGAAATTAGACACATGGGGGGATTATTGGAGTGAGTGGGAGGAAATTAGACAGAGATGAGGAATTAGATACATGGGACGGAATTGGCGAAAGTGGGAGGAAATTAGACAGAGTGGGGGAATTAGGTACATGGGGGTTATTCGAGAGATTGGGAGGTAATTAGACAGAGGGGGAATTAGGGAGGGTGAATTAGACTGAGAGGGAGAAATAGGGAGAGAGTGGGGAAATTGGGAAAAGGGGAAATTAGATAAAGAGTGCGGGCGAATTGGACATGGGGGTAATTAGAGAAAGAGGGGCAATTAGATATGGGGAGAATTAGAGAGGGGGAAATTAGAAAGAGCTGAAAATAGAGAAAGAGATTTGGAGAATTAGACAGGGAGAAAGATACAGGGGGTAATTACAGAGAGGGGGTTATTAGAGACAGAGAGCAGCAATTAGAGAGAAAATATAAATAGAGAGAGATAGGGGAGTTGGAGAGAGCCGGGGGAAATTAGACAAGGGGAATTAGAACAGAGGGTTAATTAGAACGGTGGGCGAAATTAGAAAGAGGTTTAGAGCCAGATGGGGCGATTAGAGTGAGTGGGGCATTAGAGATGGGATAATTACAGGGAAAGTGAGCATAAGTGAAAGGAGGGATTATTGAGAGAGGATTAGACACAGGGGGGAAATTAGTGAAAAACAGAATTAGACAGAGAGGGTGTAATTGGAGATACGGGACAATTGGAGACAAAGGGGGCATTAGAGAGATAGAGGGGGAATTAGAGGGATAGAGGGGGAGGTAGAAAGATAGAGGGGGGTATTTGAGGGAGTAATTAGACAGAAAGGGGGAAATTAGACAGGGAGAAATCAGACAGCGTAGAGTGGGTGAATTAGACATAGAGGGTAATTACAGGGACATCGGATTGAGAGAGAAGGAAAGTAAGAGAGGGAGGGGGAAATTAGACAAGGGGGAAATAGAGGTAGAATGTTATTGAGGGGGTTAGAGCAATGGGGGTGGAATTCAGACAGAAGCGGGGGCAAATAGATAGAGAGGAGAGGGAAAATACAGAGGGGAGATGGACTCGCGGGGGGAAGAGATATACAGTGAGAGAAGAGGGGAGTTAGTCAGACAGGGGATGCAGGGTCAGGCAACGAGAGGTGGAAGGGAGATAGGCGGAGAGGAAAATTTGTGGCTGGGGCACATTTTTCGGGAGGCAAATTTTTCACGTGCATAAATGTGGGAAGCAATTTGCAGGGGGGATTGCAGACGTAATTTTCGGGAGGGCAAATTTCTTAAGACGGGAAAATTTGGCTCTGGGTTTTTTTTCTCCTGGGGGGTGATTTTGGAGGTGACTAATTTGCAGAGCTGACTAAATTGCGGGGAGGAACATTTTTTGGCGGGGGGAGGGGAATTTTGCCGAGGGAAAATTTCTGAGGGGAAGATGTGCGTGGAGAAAAGTTTGCAGAGGGTGTAAAATTTGAGGGGGGAATAATTAGCGAGGAGGGGTGTGAAATTTTGGGGGGAATAATTGGCAGGGGGGAAATTTGTGAGGGGGAATAATTTGCAGGGGTTGGAAGTTTGCAGGGGGAAATCTTTGCAAGGGGAAATCTACCCGGGGGATAATTTGCAGGGGGACGTTTGAAGGGGGAAAACTTTGCAGGGGGAAATCTACCCGGGGAATAATTTGCGGGGGGAATAATCTGTGGGAGGGATAACTTGCGGGGGGAATAATTTGCAGGAGAAGAACCTTGTGGGGGAAGAAACTTGAGGGTGAAGTAATTTTCGGGGGGCGGGGTGAGACAGGGGGCGAAAGATGAAGGGGGAGAGAGACAGAGGGGGTAAAGAGACTGGGAGCAAAGAGAGTGGGGTTAAAAAGACAGGGGTAAGGGACAGGAGTTAAAGAGACAGCGGGGAAATAGTCAGTGGGTGAACGAGAGGGGCGCGGGAAGAGACAGAGGGTGAAAGAGGCAGAGGGGACAAAGACAGGGTGGACAACGAGAGGGGGGGAAGTGAGAGGGGGGACAGACAGAGGGGTGAAAGCAGAGAGCGGCGAAAGGAGAGGTGGGGGAAATGAGAGAGGGAGAAAGGGAGAGGGGGAAAGAGAGATGGGCAAAGAGACAGAGTGGGGAAAGAGACAGAGGGGAAAAGATTCAGAGGGGAAAAGAAAACTGTAACTCACACCCAGTATCTGTTATTCAGTATGTAAACGATCCAGAGCAGCTCGGTTAGATTCCAGTCTGTAACTTACTCCCGGGTATCAGTTATTCTATATATAAACCCTCTGAAACCCTCGATTAGATTCCTGTCGGTAAAACACTCCAGGTAAATGTTATCCTATATATAATCCATCCTGAACCCCCGATTAGATTACAGTCCGTAACTCACACCCGGGTGTCTGTTATCCTATATATGAAACATCCCAAACCCCTCGATTAGATTCCAGTCTGTAACTCACTCCTGGGTATTCGTTATGCTAAAAATAAACCATAACAAACCCATTGATTAAATTACAATCTGCAACTCAATTCCGGGTATCTAATATTCTATATATAATCCACCAAAAACCGCTGGATTAGATTCCAGACTGTAACTCATTCCCGGGAATCTGTCATTCTATGTATACCCCCCCCCCCACCCCCCACTCCCCAAACACCTGGATTAGATTCCAGTCTGTAATGCAATCCCGGGCCTCTGTTATTCTATATATATTATATACATATGATTTATAGATAAATCACCCCGAACACCTGAATGAAACTCCAGCATGCAACACAATCCCGGGTATTTGTGAATCTGTATATAAACAACCCCGAAACCCTCAATTAGATTCCAGTCCATAAATCACTCCCAAGTAACTGTTATTGTACATATGAAAAACACCGTACTCATCAATTAGTTTCCAGACTGTAACTTTCACCTAGGAATCTGTTATTCTATATATAATATATACATATGCTTCATATATGAACCACTCCGAACTCCTCGATTAGATTCCAGTCTGTAACTCACTCCCGGGTATCTGTTATTCTATATATAAACCCCACAAACCCCTCGATTAGATTCCAGTCTGTAACTCACTCCCGGGTATCTGTTATTCTATATAAAAAACACCCCGAACCCCTCGATTAGATTCCAGTCTGTTACTCACTCCCGGGTATCTGTTATTCTATATATAAACCACCCCGAACCCCTCGGTTAGATTCCAGTCTGTAACTCACTCCCGGGTATCTGTTATTCTATATATAATCCTCCCCGAACCCCTCGATTAGATTCCAGTCTGCAACTCATTCCCGGGCTTCTGTTATTCTATATATTTTATATACATATGATTTACATATAAACCACTCTGAACACCTCAATTAAATTCCAGCCTGTAACTGACTCTAGAGTATTTGTTTATCTGTATATAAACCACTCCGAAACCCTCCATTAGATTTCAGTCTATAACTCACTCAGAGGTAACTGTTATTGCATATATAAAACACACCAACCTCCTCAATTAGATTCCAGTCTGTAACTTTCACCTAGGCATCTGTTATTATATATATATTATATATAAAAGATTTATATTTAAACCACCCCGAACCCCTCGATTAGATTCCAGTCTTCAACTCAATCTCAGCTATCTATGATCGTATATAAACCCCCGAACCTATCGATTAGATTTCAGTCTGTAACGCACTTCTGGATATCTTTTATTCTATATATAAACCCCCGAACCCCTCGATTAGTTTCCATTCTGTAACTCACATCCAGGTATCTGTTATTCTTCATATAAACCGCCCCGAACCCCTTAATTATATTCCAGCCTGTAACTCACTCCCTGATATCTGTTATCCTATATATAAACCACCCTGAACTCCTCTATTAGATTCCAGCCTATAACTCACTTCCGGGTTATCTGTTATCCTATATATAAACCCCCACAAACCCTTTAATTAGATTCCAGTCTGTAACTCACTCTCAGTTATCAGTTATTCTATGTATAAACAATCAATAACCCCTCCATTAGATTCCATTCTGTGCTTGACTCCTGGAAATCTGTCATTCTATATATATAAGCCCCCTGAGCCACTCGATTAGATTCCAGCCTATAACTCACTCCCTGGCATCTGTTATCCTATATATAAGCCCCCTGAACTCCTCCATTAGATTCCAGCCTGTAACTCAGTTTCGGTATATCTGTTATCATATATATAAACCACCACAAACCCTTTGATTAGATTCCAGTCTATAACTCACTCTCGGGCGTCTGTTATTCTTTATAAGCTGGATAGTAAATTGTCCTCAGATTCGGCTGTCCCTCGATTCTATGCTGATGTCCCCTCGGGGTGGCCCCGGCCGTCCGTGGGTCTTCATGTGGATGAGCAGGCCGAATCTCCAACCGCAGACCTTCGAGTACATGGCACATTACATCCCACCAGGTATTGGGATCCGGAGAGCAGTTTTTGCTTCATTTCGTTCCCTTCCCTGCAGCCGCTCCGCCTCATCATGAAGACATGGAGACTCAAAGCGTGATGCAGAATGATGGACACCTTGTCGCCATTTTGTCCGATTGGCAGCGAGCTCCTCCCAGTCATGACCGTCCATGTTGCCTCACTTGAGGGAGAGTTTCAGAGTGTTCCCTTGGAATGTTGGCCACTGGGGAGTAGAGAAAGCAGGAACTAGCGGCAAGAGACACGTGTCCACCATCCAGAAACAGCGCCCTATCGATTGACGTCTATTTTGTGAAAATTGTGCCTGAATGCTCCTGCAGCCAGCTTCTAGAAGGACAGTCCTCCCAGTGAATCCGGCGGAGTCACTGCTGGTGGAAATATCTCTACCCTGCGTACTTGCATAACGGTAAAACTGTGTGGAGCACACAAATATCTGGAAAGATATAGCGGTAGGTTGAGTGATCGGGTAATATGGTGGCAGGTCGAGTGTAATGTAGAAATGTGAGGTTATCCTCTTTCACAGGAAGAATAGAAGAACAGAATAGTTAATAAATGTTGAGGCCATTTTTCATGTTGATGCTCGGAGGGAATTTGGAATCCGTGTACAGGACACAGTACAGGTTAGCTCACGGGTAGAGTGGGAAGATAAATGATGTGTTTGTACTTCACAAGAGGTGGAAGTCTTACTGCAATTTTACAAGATTTAAGTCAGTGAAAGTGGAGGTCCGGACACAATGTTAACAGGCACCATTGTATCGAAAGGTGGTGAAGGATCTTGGGCCCGAATGGACGACTCGTGCTCCTATTTTTTTGGTGATCTCAGCTGACGGAACACGGATCAGTCCTCTGACCTGAGGTAGGATATGTTTGACTTAGATAAGGCGTGGCAAATGTTCACTCGATCGGTTCCCAGGATGAGAGCTTTGTACATTCATCAGAGATCTGGAGCAAATTGGGGCTCTGAAGTTCAAAGAAAAATACAAATTCCATTGAAGCTTCTCAGTTTCTGATGTAGATCTGTTGGTAGATGCAGAGAGATTACATCCGGGATGGAGACTCCAGGACTGGATGAGGTTGTGGGGGGATGTGGGCACATGTCCTGAAAATAAAAACAGTAAAAACTGATAAATAAGCATACTGACCGGAAAAGGTCTCGTATGCTTAAAATGGAACACCATTAAAAAATGGGAAATAAGAGCACGGGTCCGTACTATTCTTTTTCGATCTGGCCACTTAGGAACAATGCATCAACTATGAAAAACAGACTTTAGGAAGAATTTCTATGCATTTGAAGTCAACGTGAGAAATTAGCTGGAACCAATGACGTCAGCCCTGGCAGCATGAGTAACCAATGAGCCATTTGGAACGACATGGCCGAAGGTGGTGTGACAAATCTCTAGGGTGTGAAATACAGAAACGCCTCGATGTGGACACCACGTGAAGTGAAATCACTTCTGTCCCTCGGGGACAGTGCGGATATTCCTCTCAGGGTGGAAATGGAGAGTGTGGCACTGGGCCCGGGGGGGTCAGTCAGAGGAGAATTCCTGTCAGTGTGGCTCCAAGGTGGAGATGATATCGCCGCCGGAATACCTCTGTCTAGAGTCCTTGGGCCAACCATCTTCAGCGGCTGCATCAATAACCTTCCTTCAATCATCATGTCAGAAGCGGGGATGTTCGCGAAGATTGCACAATGTCCAGCATCGTTCGGAATCCTCAGACACTGAAGCAGACCATGTCCAGTCGAAGCGAGGCCTGGACAATACGCAGCCTTTGGTGGACAAGTGCCAAGTCATATTCGCGCCATACAAGTGCCAGGCATTTACATTCTCCATCACGAAACGCTAACCATCGCCCCTTGCCATTCAAGGGCATGAATATCAGAAACTGAACTGGACTAGCCAAATAAGTACAGTGCCGACAAGAGCTGATCAGAATCAGGAAATCCTGCTGCAAGTAACTCACCCCCTGATCGCGCCAGTGTCTGCCCACCATCTACAAAGTACAAGTCAGGTTGTGATGGATTGCTCTCCACTTGCGTGTATCAGTGCATCTCCCACAACACTCAAGACACTCGACAAAATCAAGGACAAAGCAGCCTCGCTTGATTGGCACCACATCAAAAAAAATTCAATCCCTCCACCAATGACACACAGCATCAGGAGCGTGTACCATCTACAAGGTAAACTTAGCAAATCACCAACGCTGCTTCGACAGCAACTTCCAAACACATTACCCCTGCCATCTGGAAGGACAAGGGCAGCAGACACATGGGAACAGCAGCACCTGGGTGTTCACCTCCAAGCCACTCAACATCCTGACTTGGATATATATCGGTCATTCCTTCACTGTCGCTGGGTCAAAATCCTTGAACCCCCTCCATATCAGCACTGTGGGTGTACCTAAACAACATGGACACTAGCCAGCTCAGCTCAGCACCACCTTCTCAAGGGCGGGTATGGGCAATAAGTGCTTTCCCAGCCTGCGAGGCCCACATCCCCTGAATGAATATAAAAACAGTTGGAGTGTGCGGCAGTGGGCCCAGGGTACAGACAGTTGAGAATTCCTGTCAGTGTGGATCTCAGGAAGGTTCTGTATCTTTCGGTGAACAGCTATCAGTGCGAGAGGCGGGGGCGCGGTTAAGATTGTCATCTGCTTCTTACATATTGGGCGTGCATTTGAAAGTAGGGTTTTGTTGAGACACATACTTTCCACTGTGTCTCCCCTTATTAACTATTGGAGAAGTTTGAGTTCATTGAACAAGTTGATTGATAAATTTTTGATTATTTGGAAAGTGCATTGTTGTTTAATTTTTATTCTGTTCAATAAACGTCAGTATTATTCGCTAAGTCAGTGTGTGAGACTCTGCCTGATAGTTCTGTCTCTGTGGAACTAAGTCAGTTTGAAGGGTTAAATCAGGTTGCAGTAATTAACCTGTTCACTGCTAAATTTACTCAAGTCTATTTTTAAATGAACAAACAGCCCTTTTTATATGTACAGGGTGAGATTAATCTCCTCCTGCTCCTATTTCTAATGTTCTTCAATGGCCGGTTCAGTGAGCTAACTCGAGGATGCAGGGTAGATTTTCATTCCCCCCACCCAGACCATGGGGCCATTGTCAATACTGAGGTTGTGTGATGGTGACAGGTTCTGTGCTGAGCAGATTTGAATGCTGTACACCATGTAACAGGAACAAGGAAAGGTCAGCCGGTAAGTATTTGTGAGCTTGCTGTGTTTGACAACAAGTATTCATAAAAGCGGTGAAGATAAGATATCTCAAAAACTACAAATTGAGGAACATGTAGAACAGGAGAAAGGGAACAAAAATTATTTTAAATATGAGAAAAGGGGAAGTTAATAAAACCCCTAAGCCATGTTCAAGGATGCAATGGGGTCTAACGCAGCTCTGTATCACCACAAGAGCGACCAGCTGGTACACAGAATCTTTAATACCCTTACGTAACACATACCCATCAATATATGCCTTGACATTCCCAACTGACACACCAAACAACTATCAAATGGCCTGTGTGTGATCGTGTGATTCCTGATATTAACTCTGAATAGCCCAAATCTAATATTAAGATTATGTTCCTCAGGAGCAGATCATTCAGTGATCAAATAACATTGGCAAAAGATTATTACTGCATGTTAGAATTGCTACTAGTGCAGCACCCCCTCAGTGCTGGCCCGCCGACAGTGCAGCGCTCCCCCAGTATTGACACGCCTACAAAGCGGCAGTCCCTAACTACTGACCCTCTGATTACGTGGCACTCCCACTGCACTGCCTCTCCGAAAGTGCTGCACTCACTCAGTACTCATAGTCCAGCAGCGCGGTCCGCCCTCATTGCTGACCCTCCGACAGTAAGGCACTGCCTCAGTGCTGACCCTCCGACAGTGTGGCACTCGCTCAGTACTGATCGACTGACAGTGCGGAACTGCAACAGTGCTGTCCCTCGAACAGAGCGGCACTCCCTCAGTACTCACCTTCCTACAGGGCAGTACGTGCTCAGTAATGACCCTCCAACAGTGCGGCACTCCCTCAAACCTGAACCTCTAACAGTGTGGCCGTCCCTCACAACTATAACTGCAACAGTGCAGGACATCCTCAGTGGTTATACTCTGACAGTTACGCACTCCTTCAGTATTGAAACTCCGAGAGTGCAACACGCCTTCATGACTTACCCTCCGACAATGCGACTCTCCATCAGAACTCACCCGCAGACAGTGCGGCAATCCCTCAGTACTGACCTTCTGACAGTGCTGTGCTCTCTCAGTGCTGACCCTCTGATAGTGGGGCATTCTCTCAGTACTGACCCTCTGGCAGTGCATAAGTCCCACAGTACTGGCCCTCTGAAAGTGCAGAAGTCCCTCAGCACTGAATATCTGACAGGAGGACACTCCCTCTGTACTGACCCTCCGACAATGCGGAACTCTTTCAATATTGACACTCCAAAACTGCAGCACTCCCTCCCTACTGACCCTCCGACAGTGCAGTACGCCGTCAGTACTGACCTCCCAACCGTGCCGCTCTCCCTCACTATTGGCCTCCGATATTGCAGCACACCCTCACTACAGATCATGCAACAGTGGGGCGCATCCTCAGTAGTGACCCTCAAACAGTTTGGCGCTCCCTCAGTGCTGACAAACCGACAGATCGGCATTCCCTCAGGACTGAACCTCCGACAGCGCAGTGCATCATCAGTTCTGACCCTCTAACAGTGCTGCACTCCTTCAGTAAGGAGCCTCCTACATTCAGCTGTACCTCAGTATTGACCCTCCGACAGTACAACACTACCTCTGTATTCATCCTCTGACAGTGTTTCACTCCCTCAGCACTGACCCTGCAGCAGATCGACACTCCCACGGGACTAACCCTCCGATAGTGCAGCACTCCCTCAGTCCTGAACGAACTGATAGTGCAGCACTGCCTCAGAACTGACCTTCCGACTCTGCGACTCCCCATCACAGCTGAACCTCCGATAGTGCGACATTCCCTCGCTACTTACCCTTGGACAGTGCGGTACTCCCTCAGAGCTGACACTCCGACAGCGCAAAATTCCATCAGAATTGACACTCCAACAGTGCGGCATTCCCTCAGTGCAGACCCCTGGACAGTGCATTAATCCCTCAGGACTCAAACTCTGACGGTGTGATATTACCTGAGCACTGTCCCTCTGACAGTACAGCACTCACTCAATACTGGCCCTCGGACAGTCCACGACTATCTCAGGACTGACACTCTGAAATTGCGGTACTCCCTCAGCACTGACCCTTCGACCCTTATTACTGACCCTCTAACAATAAGGCACCAGATCTTTACTGAGCCTCCAACAGTTCACTACAACATCAGTACTGAAGCTCCGAAAGTGCTGCAATCCCTCAGTAATGACCCTCCCACACTGCAGCAAATCCTCACTACAGACCAGGCATTGTTGTGGCATATCCTCAGTACTGACTCTCTGACAGCTTGGCGCTCCCTCAGTACTGACCCTCCAACAGTGCGACATCTCACTCCCAAATCCCCCCATTGTTCAATTGTCTGGTCCGAGTAATCTTCATCAATCCCCATTCAATCCAAAGTTACCACTTATGTCAATGTCTTAATGATGTTCCGTGTCCTAGCTTCTTCACAACACTGAACCTGAGAGTAGAATGTCCTCTCCTTCGGCTGTCCGTCCATTTGAGGATGATGCCTCAGGGTCGCTACTTCCTGCCGTGGGTCTTCATGTGGATGAACCGTCCGATTCTCGAGCCGCAGAGCTTCAGGCACATGGGGCAGGACGTCCCACCATGTAGTAGGATCCGGAGAGCAGGATTTGCTTCCTTTTATTCCCTTCCCTTTGGCCGCTCTGCCTCATCATTAAGACATTGAGTCTCAAAGCGAGATGCGGAATAATGGACACATTGTCGCCAATTTTGCCAATGGGCAGCGACCTCCTCTCAGCCATTAACATCGATGCTGCCACACTTCGCTGAGAGCTTCAAAGTTTCTCCGTGGACCGTTGCCCATTGGAGACTTGAGAAAATAGGACCTAGCAGCGAGAGAAACGTTTCCACAATCTGGACAGTGTCCAGTCCATTAACGTGGACATTGCTAGAGTTTTTTTTTCTGAATGCTCATTCTGCCAGTTTCAAGAAGGACACGAGTGTTTGCTCGACAGTCCACCCAGTGATTCCGGCGGAGTCATTTCTGACTCTTTGACAGTGTGGCTCTCCCTCAGTACTTACCTTCCAATTGTATACTATTACCTCATTCCTGGCCCTCTCACAGTGCAGTACTGACCCTCCAACAGTGCTGTACGCCTTCACTACTGACCCTTCAACAGTGCTGCACTCCATAAACAATGCTTTTCTGAGAGTGCGGCAAATCCTCAGTTCTGACCGTCAGACAGCTCGGTGCTCCCTCAGCACTTATCCTCTGACAGTGCGGCCTCCCCTCATTCAAATCCCTCCAACAGTGCTGTACTCCAGCAATGCTGACCCTCTGACAGTGTGGCACTCCTTCAGTGCTGACCCTCAGACAGTGCAGTGCTTCCTCTGTACTCACCCTACAACAGTTCGATTTTACCTCAGTACTGACCTTCCGAGAGTACTGCAGTCCCTCAGTACAGACCCTCTGAGAATACGGCACTCCCTCTAATAATTGGAGGATTGTAATTTTGTGGTCAATATTTAAGGGGTCACTATTTTTTGAGAGCCCATTCACACCAGCAGCAAAATTCCGTAGCTGCGGATAAGGTTGTGTTTAATATGTCATCAGAATAAGCTGCTTAAACAACTCAGCAATGGAAATTCATTCAAAGATGAGGAGAAGCATTTTCTCTCAGAGCTTCGTGGGCCTTTGGACCTCTTGTCATCAAAAGGTGGTGGAAGAACAGTCCTTGAATATTTTTAAGGCCAAGCGAGATAGAGTCTGGATTAATAAGGGCGTGAAAAGTTATCGGCGGGAGGCGGGAATGTGGGGTTGATGTTACAATCAGATCACCCATGATCTTATTGAATGGCGGAGGCGGATCGATGGGCCGAGTGGCCTAATCCTGATCCGAATTGGTAAATTCATAGGTATAGCTGTTAATCAATTTCAACAATATATTCTCAATAATTACCTTAAATTATTAATTAATTCAATATATTATGAGTTAATACGTCTAATTATTAACAAAATTCAACAGCATATTACATATGATTGGTCTAAATATTAATTAATTGCAAAATGTAGTGTGAAACAGTACACTTGATTATTAATTAATTTCAACAGATTACTATGAATTGTCGGCCTAAATATTACTTTCAATAATGAATGGAAAAGCCTAAATATTAATAATAAATTAAACATCTAATTATCAATTAATTTCTAAAAATATATTATAAATTTTTGGTCGAATAATTAATCAATTGCAATAAACAGATTTTGCATTAAAATCCAATTGTTACTTAACCTTCTTCCATCTCTAGTAAATCTAATATTGACTTAATATCAGTGTTGCATTGCCGGAGGATCCATACGGAGGAAGGGTCGCACTGTCAAGGGTAAGAACTGGGGGTGTACCTCACTGTTGAAGGATCATTACTGAGAGAGCGCCGCAATGTCGGAGGGTCATTACTGGGGGTGTCCCGCTCTGTTGGAGGGTCATTATTAAAGGAACGCCACACTGCTTGAGGGTCAGTACATGGGGTGTGCCGCACTGTCGGAGGTTCATTACTAAAGGATCGCCGCATTGCCGGATGGACATAACTGAGGGAGTGCCGCACTGCTGGAGACTCATTACTGAGGGAGCGCCGCACTGTTGGATGTTCAGTACTGGGGTGGTGCCGCGCTGTTGGATGGTCAGTACTGAGGGTGTGCTGCTTTTTCGGGGGTTCAGTACTGAGGGAGCGCCGCGCTGTCAGAGCCTCAGTACTGAGGCAGAGCCGCACTGTTGGACGTTCATTACTCAGAGAGGCAGCACGGTTGGAGGTTCATTACTGAGGGAGTGCCGCACTGTTGGATGGTCGTTACTGAGGGAATACCACACTGATATAGGGTCTTTAATGAGGGAGTGCAATACTGTTGGACGGTCAGTACCGAGGGACTGTCGCAATGTCGGTGGTCCATTTTGAGTGAACGCCGCACTGTTGGAGGGTGTGCACTGAGGGAGTGCCGCACTGCTGGACGGTCATTATTTAGGGAGTGCCGCACTTAGAGGGTCAGTATTGAGGCTGTGCCGCATTGTTGGAGGGTCATTACAGAGGGCGTGTCGTACTGTTAGCGGGTCATTACTGAATGAGCGACGTGCTGCAGGAGGGTCAGTATTTGTGGTGTGCCGCACTGTCGGAGGTTCTTTAATAAGGGAGTGCCGCACTGTCGGAAGGTAAGGATGGAAGGAGTGCCACACTGCTGGAGGCTCAGTTCTGAGGGAGCAGCGCATTGACAGAGGGTCAGTTCTGAGGGAAGGACGCTCTTTTGGAAGGTGAGTGCTGATGGAGCACCGAATTGTCGGAGGGTCAGTATGGAGGGTGTGCTGCACTCTCGGAGGGTCACTATTGAGTGAGTGCCGCATTGTCGGAGGGTCAGTTCTGAGGGACTGAGGCACCGTCAGAGGGTCAGAACTGAGGCAGCTATTGCAATATAGAGGAATGATTTGTTTCCCATGTACTGAGATTACTGTGTGGTCTGCTTCCAAGTGATATAGTCTTAAAATTAGTTGTGGGCCATTAAGGAATAATTTCAGGAATGACACAATCACACACAGGACTGTGGAAAACTATTTGCTGTGTCAATTGGGAATGTCAAGAAATACATTCATGTGCCTTATTTACCTGAGGATATTTAAGGTTCTGGGTGCAAGCTGGGTCACTGTTGTAATAACACAGATGTGCTATAGACCCCCTGAATACTGGAACAAGGCTAAGGAAGTGCATGACCTTCAGGTGTTCTCATATTTAAATCAGCTCTCCGTTCCCTTGCTCCTGTTTGTACATGTTCCTCAATTTGTGGTTTCTGAGATATCTTATCTGCACCTCTGTTGTGAGCAGTCGCTGTCAAACACTGTAAACTCATAATTATTTACAGGCTGACCTTTCCTTGCTCCTGATACGCGGTGTGCAGCATTCAAATCTGCTCAGCACAGAGCCTGTCTCCATCACACAACATCGGCATTGACAAAGGCCCCATAGTGAGGGTGGGAGGAGCTGAAAATCCGCCATAGCTCACTGAACCGGCCATTGAATAACATTAGAAAAAGGAGCAAAAGGACTTTAATCTCACCCTGTACATTTAAAAAGTGCTGTTTCTTTTGATAAGCTTCGTCTTGAATTAATTCAGCAGTGAACGGGGTAATGAATAATCCTCAATTAACCTGTGAGTTCGACAGAGACAGGAGCATCAGGCAGAGTCTCAGACACTGAATTAGCGAATAATACTGACATTCATTGAATAGAAGCAAAATCAAGCACTTTTCATTCAGCCAAAGACTCATCAAGCAACTTGTTCAATGAAATAAAACTTCTCCAATAGAAAATTAGGGGAGACAAAGTGGAAAATAGATGTGTCAACAAAAGCCTACAGGAGTCACATTTTCAAATTGACTCCCAATCTTTAAGAAGAGGATGACAAACTCAACCACTACAACACCATACCACCCACCCACCTCCCCACCTCGCCACTCGTCCCGCGCTGACAGCTGTTTACCGAAGGACTCAGAACCTTCCTGGGGTCCCCACTGACAGAAATTCTCCTCTGTCTGCCCCCTGGGCCTAGTGCCACACTCACCATCTGTTATTTGTATTCATTCAGGGGATGTAGGAATTATTGGCTGAAACAGCATTTATTGCACATGCTTATTTGCCCCATAGGATGATGGTGCTGAGCGTCCTTCTTGAACCGCTGTTAACCACATGGTGTAGGTACAGCCACAGTGCTGTTAGGGATAAAGTTCCAGGATTTTGACCCAGCGACATTGAAGGAGCGGACGAGACATTTCAATGTCAGGATGATGAGTGGCTTGGAGGGGAGCTTCCAGTTGGTGTTATTCCCAATTTTTCCACTGCCCTTGCCCTTCTAGATGGTGGAGGCCATGGGTTTGGAAGGTGCTGTCAAAGGAGATTTGAGAGTTTCTGCAGTGCATATTGTAGATGGTATACACTGCTTCAGTGTTGCAGGGAGTGAATATTTTTGGATAGGGTGCCGATCAAGTGGGGCTGTTTTCTCTTGGACGGTATCGAGCTTCCTGAATGTTGTGGGAGCTGCAACGCATCCAGCCAAGTGAGTCTCTTCCCACCGCACTCTTTCTCTGTGCCTTATACTTCCTGGGCAGGTTTTGGGGACTCAGGTGGAGTGTTACTCGCAGCAGGATTCCCAACCCCTGAACTGCCCTTGTCGCCAAAGTATTTATCTGGCTAGTCCAGTTCAGTTTCTTGTCAATGGGAAACCACAGATTATAGATAGTGGGGGATTCATTGATCGTAATGCCATTGAACACTTGTGTGGCGTGAATGTAACTTGCCACTTTTCAGCCCAAGTCTTGATATTGCCCAGGCCTCGTTGCATTTCGGCATGAGCTGCTTCAGTGTCTGAGTAGTCACGAATGGTGCTGAAAATTGTGCAAGCATCAGCGAACATCCGTACTTCTGACATTATGATGGAAGTTAGATCATTGAGGGAGCAACTGAAGGTGGTTGGGCCGAGGACACTAACATGAGGAACTCCGGCGATGATGTCATCTCCACCCTGGGGTGCACACTGACGGGAAATCCCCTCTGTCTGACCTTCGGCTCAGCACCACACCCACTATCTACGCCCTGACAGAAATGCCCCTTTCTGACCCCGAGGGTCTGGAGCGGTTACCCTTTGTTTCGTGTCCACATGGAGGCGTTTGTGTGTTTCACACCCCAAAAGGTTGTAACACCACCTTCGGCCATGTCGTTCCAAGTGGCTCAGTGGTCACTCATGTTGTCAGGGCCCATCATTATTGGTTCCAGCTTATTGCTAATTTTGACTTCAACCCAAGGCAATGGATTGCTTCAACATTCATTCCCTATTTTTCTTACCTTACGACTATCCCATTCGTTTGGCCCAGAAATATAAGCTCAGGGCAGTGCTTTCGGGGAGTGTAGGTTCCTTTCTCACATATCCTGTGGCTACATTTTCTTTAATGTTCCAGACTCCCGTCTTCCATAGGGTGAAGGTAGATGCGTCGGAAGCTGTTCAGAGAATGTTCACTAGCCTAATGCCAGGAACGGGCGGTTTGTTTTATGGTGAAGGGTCGGGCTGGCGAGGCTTGTATCCGATGGAGTTTAGAAGAGTAAGAGGCGACTTGATCGACTTGAGATTCTGAGAACTTTAAGATTCTGAGCGGGCCATGACAGGGCGGGTGTGTGGGGGGATGTTCCCCTTTGTGGGAGAATCTCTAACGATGGGGGGGTCACGGTGTAAAAATGAGGGGTCGCCCATTTCAGACAGAGATGAAGAGATATGTTTTCTCTTAGGTGGCCGTAAGTCTTTGGGGCTCTCTTCCTCAAAAGGCGATGGAAGAAGAGACTTTGAATATTTTTATAAACGAGCGAGAGAGATTCTCTGTGAACAAGGGGGTGAGAGGATATCGGCCGGTGAGTGTGTGCGGGGGGGTGGGGGTCTGGTGTTAGGGGCGGAAATGTAGTGTTGAGGTCACAATCAGATGAAGCGTGATCTTATTGAACGGGGGATCAAGCTGGAGGGGGCGAGTTGCCTATTCCTGCTCCAAATTCGCAAGTTCGTATGTAATCCTAGCAGAGGAACATTAATGGTAAAATACAGGATTCTGACTTTTATCGGCTATTTGATGTGCGATGACTTATCCCTCAGGTCCAGGGTAATTCAGGTACTATCTTCTAATAGAGTTGCTCGTCAGTGAGGAGTTAGTATGGAGTGAGCTTGTTGAGAAAGGTTTGCAACTTAGCATGGCTTCTCTCTTCTCATGTTAGTAACAACAAGTCCAAGTGTAGCAAGCCCACTAAATCCCACTAACATTCAACTAAACTCCCTTCCCCGTGAACCTGCTCTGCTGTCGGATGAGAGAGATGGTGACAGAGCGGGGCTGTCATTGGTCGACCGATCCCGAGGCTCTGGAGAATGTTCTGGGGTCAGGGGTTCAATTCACATCATGGAATTTCCATTTAATTCATCAACCTGGAATTCTCATATATTCGTTTATGTGATGTGAGAGTGGGGAGCGGGGCTGCCAGGAGGAAGAGTGGGGTGAGGGTCGGGCTCAGGGGAGGTATGGGAATGTAGAGGGGCGGGGAGAGCGGGGAGGGGAGGAGAGATTGAGGGCAGGGAGTGCGCAGGACCGGGGCGAGAGCGGTATTGAATGTGGGAGAGTGGGGCCCGTGGGGAGACTGGGTTCAGTGGAAGAGTAATGCAGGGCCGTGCCTGTTAGTGTGAGAGAGAGTGAGTGCGAGAGCAATGGAGTTAGTGCTCTTCTATTCTTCCTGACAAAGTGGATAATCTCACGTTCCTCCACATTATACTCGACCTGCCACCATATTGCCTGCTGACTCAAACTTCCGATATCTCTTTCCAGTTCTTTGTGTCTTCCTCACAGCTTTAGTCTGATGCTGAGAAGCGGGGTAGAGATGTTTCCACCAGCAGTGACACGGCAGGATTCACTGGGAGGACTATCGAACAAAGGCTGCTGCCCTTCTTGAAGCTAGCTGCACGAGAACTCAGACAAAACTCTAGCATAGGAGTTTGATGGTCAGGACACAGTGTCAGGATGGTGGAAACGTGTCTCTCGCCGCCAGGTCCTTGTTTCTCAACTCTCCAATGGCCAACGGTCCAGGGGAACACTGTGAAACTCGCCCTGACGTGTGGCAGCATCGACGTTAATGACTGGGAGGAGCTCGCTGTCAAATGGCCAAAATGGAGACATCGTATCCATCATTCTGCAACATGCTTGAGTCTCCATGTCTTAATGATGAGGCAGGTCGGACGCAGAGAAGGGAAGGAAGGGAAGGAAATCCTGCTCTCCGGACCGCTACCTGGTGGGACCTCCTCCCCAATGTCTCCGAAGCTCTGCGGCTGGAGATTCGGCCGCTTTATCCACATGAAGACCCACGACTGGAAATGCCCATCATCCTCGAGTCATCATCCTCGAATCGAGGTACAGCAGAAGATGAGGATAATTTACTATCCATCTTGGTGTTGTGACCAAGCATAGACACAGGACATTCCGTCCCCTCATTCAGACATTGATGTATTTCGTACATTTGGTGAGAATGGGGATTGATGAAGATTATTGGGGAACAGGTGATGGCCAATGGGAGGGTTTGGGAGTGTGATGGAAATTCCGTACGACACAGGGTTACTAATCCAGAGAGTGTTACTTCAAATTGCACCCCTGGGATTTGAGACTTTGAGTTTAAAACAACCCTGTATACAAACAGCCTGGATCAGTAAAAGCCTCTGACAGTTTGCGAATGTTGTAGGGATTATACAGTGAACATTGTCTCTCTAAAACTGTTACTATTAAAATACCAACCCGCAACTCGCCAAGGCTCTTGGACAGCACCTTCCATATCCTCAGCCGCTACCATCTTGAAGAACAAGGGCAGCAGATAGATGGGAACACCACCGCCTGGTAGGTCCCCTCCAAGCCATGCACCATCCTGACTTGGAAATACATTGGCCGTTCCTTCACTGTCGCTGGTTCAAAAAATTCAAACTCCCTCCTAAACAGCACTGTGGGTGTACCTACACCACATGCACAGCAGTGATTGAAGAAGTCACCTCACCACCACCTTCTCAAGGGGCAATTAGGGATGGGCAATAAATGCTGTCTTGGCCAGCGATGCCCACATCCCAAAAAGGAATGAAAAAATTTACCCGGACCATTGTACAATGTTGACCATTAAATGCTCAGGCCTGGTGCCAATTTCAATCCCCCTACACTCTTCCTGATGGGCAACTGGAGGCAGGTTATGATGTAAGGGAAAAAGAACTGCTCCAAATATCAGGTGACATGTTTCCTTGTTTTGTTATCGCAGCTTATTTCATTAGTAATCTTTAATTTGCACAAATGTTATCACAATGTAACTCATTGACAAATGATAATGTATCAGCCAAGCAGCATTGCCAATGGTCAGATGTGAAACCCATGTGATGGGCGGCGTTGGATATATTGTCACGGAGACTGATGCCACTCACAGCAGATTGGACCGGAGACTGAAGAGGCAGCAAATCAACGGGACCACAACTGCATCGCGCACAGTGACATCTTATCTGGAGACTCTGGTAAGCATTCGGCTATGATGTGGCCAGTATAATAAGGTCAGGAATTTGTTATTTTCTAGGAAATGTTTCGGTGGGGCGTCTGCTGCTTGTCCTGTCCGCCTACCGGGCTCAGTAATGGAACGGTGTTCGAATACTAGCACGGTGCCTACACAATGGGGCTGGAGGAGGAGCCAGAGAATAGAGCAGAAATGTCAGGAATACATCGAGTTTATATTTTTGAGGAGTTGAACAAGGAAAGAGGGAAGGATTGAACTAAAGCTATGGGGGTTTGTTAGGAAAATTTAAGGAAGTGGAATTCACCTCTGTCGGTGGGGGTGACAGTGAGGGAGGCAGATTCAGCTCACTCTGTGTGTTTGGGTCGCAGTGAGTGTACAGTTCACCCATTATAACTCGATATTCTCACTATTCCACTGTCCAACTCTCTAATTACAATTCCCTCCCTTTCCCTTTTCTATTAACTCTCCACAATGCTAATTCTGTGTTTTCCTTCCCAGAGTATCCCCCGGTGAGATGGCGATTCTGCTGCTGATTCTCGGGTGCCTGAGTAAGTTAATTACAATGTAATCAAACGCCACCATATTCATTTAAAACAATTATGGAAATAATCCTCACTTGTAATGTTGTTGAGGGTGGTTTCATTGCTGTGCCTGGGACACAAGAGCAGATGCCATTGTAAGCAGTGTACATGGAATATAAAATTAAAAATGACTGATTGTTCACAGAATGCAAAACAGTGTGTCAAAACAGCCTTGAATGTTGCCTCATATGAGAACATACAGTCTGCAATTAAAAAGGATAAAAGTGATCGTTCTAATCGGTGGCAATTCACAATGGGTAGATGTCCAAAGAGACTTGAGGATCCTTTCTACAGATTATGGCATGTCTTCAGCAGGTTCACAAAATAATCCAAAAGCCTAATTGAATGCTGACCTGTATATCTGTCGTAACGGACGACAAGTTTGTATACATCATGTGTCAGATTCATAAAGCCCTGGTCAGGACACACACAGAGCGTATGTGAGCAGTTATGTGCATCACACCAGAGGAAGGATTGATTGACTTCGGAGGGAGTGTCGTGTAGATTTACGAGGACGAACCGAAGATTCCAAGGATTAAAATAAAAGAAGATTTTAGACAACCTAAGATTGTTGTCCCTTTTTTTTAAGAGGGGGGTGGGGGCGGTGTGAGCTGACTTGAACAAACTTTTCAAGCTATCCTGCGGGAAGCATCAGGTGGACAAAATCTAGTTCGGAGAGTTTGAATGTGGAGAATGAGGGGGCGTCATCTAAAGATTAGAGTCAGAGTTACTTTAGTCAAATTAGCAAACACTTTTACAAATGAAGTTAGTAGAAGTTTGACATTTTCTTCTGTAAAATACAGCGGATGGTTAACTTCGAAATCTGGAATTGGTATATTTTTTCCACGATCTCTCAAATGTTTAAAATCCGTCACATTCACATTCTCTCCTCTCTTTCTCACATTCCCACACTCTCTCCCTCTCTCTCTGTCACACACAGTCACACTATCCCCCTCTATCTCACACATAATCACACTCTTCCCCCTCTCTCTGTCACACACAGTCACACTCTCCCCCCTCTCTCTCACACAGTCACACTCTCCCCCCTCACATACACACACTCTCCCCCTCTCTCTCTCACACATACTCACTCTCCCCCTGTCCATCTCTCTCACACAGTGACACTCTCCCCCTCTCTCTCTCGCAAACAGTCACACTCTCCCCGCCTCTCTCACATACTCATCATGTCCCCGTCTCCCTCTGCAATACTCACACTCTCCCCCTCTCTCTCTCACACAGTATTAATCTCCCCCTCTCACATAACCACACTCTCCCACCTCTCTCTCACACAGTCACAATCTCCCCCTCTCTCTCTCACATAGTCACACTCTCCCCCTCTCTCTCACATACTCATCATCACCCCCTCTCTCTCTCACGTACTCACACTCTCCCCCTCTCTCTCTCACATACTCACACTGTCCCCCTCTCTATGTCACAAACTGAGACTATCCCCCTTTCTCTCTCACAGACACAGTCACACTCTCCCCCTCTCTCGCTGCCACACCTGATGACAATCCCCCCCTCTCCCCCTCACTCACACTCTCCCCCTCTGTCACACACACATTCACACACTCCCCCCTCTCTCAGGCAGTCACACTCTCCCCCTCTCTCCCTCAGACAGTCACATTTTCTCCCTCTCTCTCTCACACACCGTCACACTCTCCCCCTCTCTATGTCACATGCTCACACTCCCCCACCCCCATCCCTTTCGCACAGTCACACTCTCTATGTCACAAATTCACACTCTCCCCCTCTGTCACATGCTCATCATCTCCCCCTCGCTCTCTCACTCACACAGTCACACACTCCCCTCCCCCCCCCCTCTCTCTCACAAACTCACACTCTCCGCCTCTCTATATCACAAATTCAGACTCTCCCCCTCTCCCTTTCACAGACACAGTCACTCTTTACCCCTCTCTCTCACACGGTCACACTCTCCCCGTCTCACAAACTCACACCCTCCCCCTCTATCTCAGCCAGTCACACTCTCCCCCTCTCACATACTCACACTCTCCCCGTCTCTCTCTCCTACAGTCACACTCACCCCCTCTCTCTCTCCCTCTCTCTCTCTCACACACACTCTCTCCCGCTCTCTTTCTCTCACACAGTCACACTCTCCCCCTATCTATGTCACATGCTCACACTTCCCGCCCCCTATCTCCCTCTCGTACAGTCACACTCTCTATTCCACATTTTCACACTCTCCCTCTCTCACATATTCACACTCTCCCCCTCTCTCTCACATACTCGTCATCTCCCCCTCTCACTCTCACACACAGTCACACTCTCCCCCTCTCTCTCACACATTTAAACTCTCCCCCTCTCACATTCCCACACTCTCCCCTCTCTCCCTCAACACAGTCACACTCACCTCCTCTCTCTCACACATACATTCTCTCACTCTCTCTCACTCTCACACCGTCACACTTGCCCCCTCTCTATGTCACATGCTCACACTCTTCCCCCTCCCTTTCGCACAGTCACAGTGTCTACGTCATATATTCACGCTCTCTCCCTCTCTCTCTCACATATTCACAAAATCCCCCCTCTCTCTCACATACCCACACTCTCTCCCTCACTCACTCTCACACAGTCACACTGCCCCCTCTCTATGTCATATACTCAGACTCTCCCCTCTCTCGCTGTCACACATATTGACAGTCTCCCCCTCTCTACCTCACTCACAGTCTCGCCCTCCCTCTCACACTCTCTCCCCCTCTCTCTGCCACACACACTCTGACTCTCCCACTTCTCTCTCCTTCACTCACACTCTCTTTTATCTTTCTTGTGCACATTCTCCCCCACCCTTGCTCACTCATTCTCATTCCCCTCTGTTTCACACTCACACTCTCCTCTCGCTCTCTCACTTTCACCCTATCCCCTCGCTCTTTTAGATACACTCTCGCTCCCTCGCTCTCTCTTTCTCTCTCTCACAAACACACTCTGCACCACACTCACATTCACAGACTCCCACCTCACTCGCTCTACCACTTTCTCACACATGCACACTCCCTCTCACTCTCACCTCTCGGACACCCACACTCACTCTCCCCACATTTTTCTCAAATACTCACGCTAACCGCCCCCACTTACAAGCATCTTTCTCACACTCAAACTCTGACCGCACCCTCACAGAATCTCCTGCTTTCTCTGACACTGACACATTCACTCGCATTCCTCTCTCACACCTAAGCACATTCTCTCTCCATTTTTCACTAACAATCTGCCCCCCCCTCGCCCCTCAAATTCACACCTCCCCTCTCTCCCCTGAAATTCAGGCTCTTCCCCTCTTTCTTTCACTCTCTCTTATTCCCTCTTCCTCTTTCTCTCTGACTCTCACACACACCCTCACACTCTACTGTCTCTACCACGCTCAGAAACCCTCCTCCCTGTCACGCTCAAACTCTTTCCTCTCTCTCCTGCACACACCCTCACCCTTATCTATCGCAATCAAACTCTCCCCTCTTTCTCCTTCACACTCTCACCAATTTCACTCAAATCCACAGTCGCCCTCTCTCTCATTCACAATTTCACTCTCTCCCTCTTAATCACACCCTCCTCCTCTCTAGTTCACTCACAGTCTCCCTCTCACTCACACCCAGTCTCTTTCTCACGCTCTCACTCGGACTCTCTCTCTCTTTCACTCACATCCCCCACCCCCTCGAATTCCGTCTCCATCTCTCTCGCACTTTCAGTCTACCTCTCTCTGTCCCATTCACAATTTCCCTCTTTCTTATTCAAAGTCACCCTCTCTCACATTCAGTCTCCATCTCTCTCTGTCACATTTATATCCCTCTCTTTCTCACACATTCACAGATTCCCTCTCTCTGACATTAAGTTTCTCCCTCTCTCTCCAAAACTTTCATAGTCTCTCCCTCTCTCTCACTCACCATCTATTTTGCGCTGTCACTCACTCACAGTCACCCCCTCTCTCATACATACAGTCTCTATCTCTGGCATTCAGTATCCTTCATTCACTCAATCTCCCACTTTATCTCCGTCACTGGCTTCTCTCTCATTCAGTCTCCCTCTCTGTCTCTCGGACTCAAAGTCTCCATCTCCCTCTCTATCTCACTAAGTCTTTATCTCCCTCTCACATTCGCAGTTTCCCACTCTCTCTCTCTCTGACATTCAGTCTCTTTCTCTCTCTCACATTCACATTCTCTCTCCTTCTCACTCACATTCACAGCCTTCCTATCTCTAACTGTCCCCATCTCTTTCTCTCTCGTACAATCTAACCCTCACACTGTCTCCATCTCTCTTTCACTAACATTCTCCTTCCCTCACATTCACCGTCTCCCTCTCTCACTCGTTTTCTAACACTCTCTCTTTCTCCCTCTCCCTCTATCTTACATTCACAATCTCTCCCTCTCTCTCACATTCACATGCTCCCTCTCTCGCAATCAGTCTCCGGCTCTCTCTATCCGATTTAAAATTTCCCTTCTCTAATTCTCCACTCTCTCTCACATCCACAGTCTCCCTAAATCACTCTTAAGCACGTCCAATCTCCCGCTCTCTCTGTCTCACATTCACTGTCTCCATCTTTCTCTCACACAGTCATTCCCTCTCTCACTGTCTCCATCTCTCTCTCACTCAATCTCTCTCTCTCTCACACACATTCACAGTCACCATCGTTCTCTCTTATTAGCAGTCTCTCTCTCACATTCAATGCCTCCCTCTCCTTCTCATTCACATTCTCCTTCTTTCTCACTCACGTCAACAGTTTTCCTCTCTCTCTCACATTCGCATGCTCCCTCTCTCTCATTCAAAGTCTCCATCTGTCTTCCTCTCTTACATTCACAGTCTCCCTATTATCTGACATTCACAGTTTCCCTGTCACTCTCACATTCACGTTCTCCCCCTCTCACTCACTCACATTCTCCCTCTCTCTCACTCGTAGTCTCTCTCTCTTTCTCTCTCACTCTCGCACACAGTCTTCCTCTCTCACGCTTCCTCCCTCTCTCTCACACATTTACATTCTCTATCTATCTCTCACATTCAGTATCTCTCTCACTCACAGTATCGCTCCCTCTGACAAATTCACAGGCTCACCCTCATTCTCACATTCACATCCTCTCTCTCTCTTTCACTCACTCACTGTCTCCCTCTCTCTCTAACTCACTCACTGCGTCCAAATCTCTCTCCTCACTCGCAGTATGCCTCTCTCTCACATTCACAGGCCCCGCCTCTCTCTCACATTCACAGGCCCCGTCTCTCTCTCACATTCACATTATCTCTATCTCTCTCTCTGTTACTCACACAAAGTCTGCCAATGTCTCTGACTCACAGTCTCCCACTGTCTGACATTCACGGTCCCCATCTCTCTCACATTCACCGTCTCCCTCTCTCTCTCACACTCACAATTTCCCTGTTCTCTCTCCTTCACATTCTCCCTTTCTCTCCCACTGACTCACAGTAGCTTCACTCTCACAGACTCCCTCTTTGATTCGCTCACAGTGTCTCCCTGTCACATTCACATTCACCCTCTATCCCTCACATTCAGTACCCCTCTCTCTCTAATATTATCTATCTCACTGTCATTCACATTCTACCTCTCTCTCTTTCACTCACTGCCTCCCTTCCTCTGACATTCACCGTCTCCCTCGCTCTCTGAATTTCACATTTGCACTGCCTCTCTCTCACGTTTAGAGTCGCCCTCTCTCTCACATACAGAGTCTCCCTCTCTCTCTCACACTTAGCCTTCCTCTCTTTATCTCACTCAGCCTCCCTCAGTCTCTCTCTCACATCCCCCTCTTCCTCTCTAACTCCAAAGTTCCCTCTGCCTCACTTACACTTAACTCTCTCTCTCACATTCAAAGTTTCCCTCTCGCTCTCACATTCACATCCTCACTCTCTCTCTCTCCCATTCAGAGTCTCCATCTCTCCCTCACCTTCAAAGCCTCTCTCTCCCTCTCACTCAGTCTCCTTATCTCTCTCTCATATTAACAGTCTCCCTCTATCTATCTCACATTCACAATCTCCCTCCCATACTCGCTCAGTCTACCTCTTTCTCGTATAAACTGGCTCCCTCTCGCTCACACATTCATAGTCTCCCTCTCTCCGTAACATTCACATTGTCTCTCTCACTCACTCACTGTCTCCCTCTCTCTCTCTCCTCACTTTAAGTCTCCCTCACTCTCAGATTATCAGGCTCCATCTCTCTCCGACATTCAAAACCTCCCTCCCTCCATCACATTTACCTTCATTTTCTCACTCACTGTTTCCCTCTCTCTCTCAGTCAGTGTCACTTTCTCTCTCTCACACTCACAATCTCCCTATCTCACACTTTCAGTCACCAACTCTCTCACACAATCACCGTCTCCCTCTCCCTCACATTCACATTCTCCCTCTCTCCCACACATTCATAGTCCCCCCTCTCTCTGATATTCTCCATCTATCTCACTCATATTCACAGTCTAGCTCCCTCCCTCTCTCTCTCATTCTCTCACTCTCACTCCGTCTCCCTTTCCCTCTCTCTCACCTTCCGTGTCTACCTCTGCCTTTCTCATATTCAGTGCCGCCCTCTCTCTATCTCAGTCAGCCTCTCTCCCTCCCTCTGATTCACATTTTCTATCTCTCTCACTCACTCACTATCTTCCTCTCTCTCTCACACTCAATCTCCCTCTCTATAAAACTCACAGTCTACCGCTCTCAATTCCAGTCCCAATCGCTCTCTCACAAGAAGAGTCTCACTCTCTCTCTGGTACTCACAATATCCCTCTCTTTCACATTCACATTATCCCTCTCTCTCCCACTGATTCAGTCTCGTCTCTCTCACAGTCTCCCTCTCTCATGCACTCACAGTCTCTCTAGCTCAGAATCACAGTCTCCCCATCTCTCTCTCAATCAATATCTCCCTCTCTCCCTCACATTCACAGTCTCCCTCTCTCTCTGAAATTCTCCATCTGTCTCACTCACATTCACAGTCTAGATCCCTCTCTATCTCACTCACTCACAGCCTCCCTCCCTCTCACATACAACTTCTCCCTCTCTCACTCATTCTCTCACTGCCACTGAGTCATACTCTCCCTCTCTCTCACATTCAGACTCCCCCTCTCTCTCTCGCTCTCACGTTCTCCCTCTCTCTCACATTCAGACTCCCCCTCTCTCTCTCGCTCTCACGTTCTCCCTCTCTCTCACATTCACATTATCCCTCTCTCTTGCACCGTGCCAGTCTCTTCTCTCTCAAAGTCTCCCTCTGTCATGCACTCACAGTCTCTCTCGCTCATATTCAAAGTCTCCCTCTCTTTCTGACATTCTCCATCTATCTCCCTCACATTCACAATCTAGCTCTCTCTCACACACACTCACAACTTCCCTCCCTCTCACAATACTACGTCTCCCTCTCTTACCCATTCTCTCAATCCCACGCAGTCATCCTCTACCTCTCTCTGACATTGAGAGTCTCTCTGTCTGTCACATTCAGAGTCTCCCTCTCTCTCTCACATTCAGAGTCACCCTCTTTCCCCCACATTCAGACTGCCCCCCTCTCTCTCTCTCACATTAATAATCTCCCTTTCTCACTCAATCGGTCTCCATCTCTGTCACATTCACATGCTTCCTCTCTCTCTCACGTTAATATTCTCTAGCTCTCTCACTCACTCATTCTCCCTATCTCTCTCACTCAGCCTCTCTCTCACTCACAGTCTCCCTCTCTCACATTCACATGCTCCGTCACTCTCACTCTCAATCTCCGTCCTGCTCACTCACACTCAGTCTCTCCTTCTCTCTCGCATCCAGTCTCCCTCTCACTCTCACATTCACTGAATTTAACTCTCACATTCTCAGGCTCTCTCTCTCCCTCACCCACAGTCTCCCACTGCCTCTCACACATTCACAGCCTCCCACTATCTGTCGCATTGATAGTTGCCCTCCCTCTCTCACATTCACATTCTCCCTCTCTTTCACTCAGTCTCATTCTCTCTTACATTCACAGTCTACCTAAATCTTTCTCACGATCACAATCTCCCTCTCTCTCACTCACCCACAGTCTCCGTCTCTCTCTCACATTCACAGCTTTTCTCTCTCTCACACATTCAAATGCTCCCTCTCTCTATCACAGTCTCCTTCTCTCTCTCATATTCAGTCTGCTTTTTTTCTCGCATTCAGAGCCTCCCGCTCTGTCTCACATCAACAGACTCCCGCTTACTGTCTTATTCACAGCCTCCCTCTCTCACCCACATTCACATTCTCCCTCTCTCAAATTCTCAGGCTCCCACTCTCTCCCTCAGCCTCCTTCTCTCTTCCACACATCTCCATCATTCTTCCTCCCAGTCTCCTTCTCGCTCTCACACATTCACAGATTCCCTCTTCCTCTCACACATTCACAATCTCCCTCTATTCACCTCACATTCGCAATCTCTCTCCCTCTCACTCACTCCATCTCCCTCTCCCCCTCACTCAGTTCCCTCTCTCATATTCACATGCTGCCTCTCCCTCGCTCAGTTTACCTCTATCGCTCTCATTCGCAGTCTCCCTTTCCCTCACACACATAAATTGTAGCTCCCTCTCTCTCTCACACATTCACAGGCTCATCCTCTCTCCCACATTCGCAGTCTCCCTCTCTCTCTCACTCACAGTCTCACTCTCCCTCACATTCTGTCTCCCACTTTCACTCATTCTCCTTCTCTCACTCAATCGCCCTCTCCATCTCCCCCACATTCAGAATCTTCCTCTCTCATCCTCTCACATTCAGAGTCTCCCACTGTCTCTCTCATTCACATTCTCTTTCTCCCTCACGCAGTCTCCCTCTCTTTCCCTAATTCTCTCTCTCTCTCTCTCACTCAGTTTTCTTCTTTCTCTCTCTCACATTCACAGCCGCTAACTATCTCACATTCACATGCTTTCTCCTCTCACATTAACGTTCTCCATCTCTCACTCACTCACAGGCCCACTCTCTGTATCACTCAATCTCTCTCTCTCTCTGACTCACAGTCTCCCTCTCCAACTCGCTCAGTTTCCCTCTCCCTCACATTGAGTTTCCATCTATCGCTCACTCAGTCTCCTTCTCTCGCTCACACATTCACAATTTCCCTCTCTCTCACTCACATTCAAAGTCTCCCTCTCTCTCCCTCACACACAGTCTCCCTCTTTCTCTCGCACACTCTCCTCCTCCCTCACATTGAGTTTCCATCTCTCGCAAACTCAGCCTCCCTCTCTTTCTCCATTACTTTCACAGACTCCCTTTTTGTCACTCACATTCACGGACTCCCTCTCTCTCACATTCACAGCCGTCATCTCGCTATCGATTTCACAGCCTCCTTCTCTCTCACATTCAAATTATTCCGATTGTACTCACAGTCTCCTGCTCTCTCTCACACTCATTCTCCCTTTCCCTCTCCCATTCACAGCCTCTTTCCTTCCCTCACATTCACTTTCTCTCTCTCTGACTCACTCTCTTCCTCACCCTCTGTCTCAATCCCTCTCAGTCACATTCTCCCTCACTTTCCATCCCCAACTGTCTCTCACATTCACCGACTCCCTCTCTCTCACATTCATATTCACCCTCTCTCTCTCGCCGTTTCATTATCCGTCTCTCTCCTACGGACTCACGGTATCCTCTCTCACATATTCTCACACTTTCATTCGCTCACAGTCTCTCTTTCTCACATTCGCGTTCTCCCTCTCTACCTCAAATCCAGTCTCCCTCTCTCTCTGACATTCTCTTTCCATCACACTGGCATTCAGATTTTAGCACTCTCTCTCCATCTCACGGACTTCCTCTCTCCCACATTCACCCTCTCCCTCTCTCATTAATTCTCTCACACTTACTCAGCCTCCATCTCACTCTCTCTCTCATTCAGAGTCTCCCTCTCACTCACACACATTTAGAATCTTATTCACTGACTCTCTTCCTTTCACAGATTCCCTCTCTCTCTCTTACATTCACACTCCGCCTCTCTCTCTCTAACTGATATTCAATGTCTGTCTCACTCAGTCTCCCTCTCTGTCCCTCAAGTACACAGCCTCTCTCTCTCTCTCTCTCTCTCACTCTCACTCACTCTGTTTCCCTCTCTCTCTCAGGCATTCAGATCAGCCATCTATCTCACATTCACATGCTCCTTCCTTTCACAGTAACATTCTCTCCCTCTCTCTCACTCAGTCACTCAGACGCCCACTCTCTCATATTCAATTGGTCATATTCATAAATACACGACTCTCTATCCCTCCGGCTCCGCTCTTTAACCCCCACCCCCGGCCCCGCTCTCTTTCCCCCCCGGCCCGGCTCTCTATCCCTCCGGCCCGCTCTTTAACCCCGCCCCCCCCCCCACGCCCCCCCGGCCCGGCTCTCTATCCACCCGGCTTCTCTCTCTAACACGCCAGATACGCTATCTAACCCCCCGGCCCCACTCTCTAACCACCCGGCCCCACTCTCTAACCCCCCGTCCCCACTCTCTATCCCCGCGGCCCCGCTCTCTATCCCCCCGGCCCCGCTCTCTATCCCCCCGGCCCCGCGCTCAATACCCCCGGCGCCGCTCTCTATCCCTCCGGCCCCGCTCTCTATCCCTCCGGCCCCGCTCTCTATTCCTCCGGGCCCCGCTCTCTATTCCTCCGGGCCCCGCTCTCTATTCCTCCGGGCCCCGCTCTCTATTCCTCCGGCCCCGCTCTCTCTCCCCCCGGCCCCGCTCTCTCTCCCCCCGGCCCCGCTCTCTCTCCCCCCGGCCCCGCTCTCTATCCCCCCGGCCCCGCTCTCTCTCCCCTCGGCCCCGCTCTCTATCCCCCCGGCCCCGCTCTCTATCCCCCCGGCCCCGCTCTCTAACCCCCCGGACCCGCTCTCTATCCCCCCGGCCCCGCTCTCTATCCCCCCGGCCCCGCTCTCTCTCCCCCGGCCCCGCTCTCTATCCCCCCAGCCCCGCTCTCTAACCCCCCGGCCCCGCTCTCTATCCCCCCGGCCCCGCTCTCTATCCCCCCGGCCCCGCTCTCTAACCCCCCGGCCCCGCCCACTGTCTCCAGCTTTCCTGATAGTTTGAGGTGATGTTGATGTTGTTGTTTTCTGTTGCTTGTGCGTGAATGTTAAATCCAGGATAGGGAACACACTCTGCATTGAGTGAGAGGGGGAGGTTGAGCTGGGAGACAGATGGGAACCTGGTTCAGAGAAGGAGGAAAGATTCCAGATTTAATATGCGACATTTTCAAGTGGTGTGTGTGTGTGTGTGTGTGTGGGGCCGGGGGGGGGGGGGGGGGGGTGGGGGGGTTCCAGTGAATTCGCGGTGTAACTTCAGCTCTATTTTATATTAACGTGAAACATCTCTTGTCTCTCAGTCGGAGTCTCGGGACTCACTGACCCGTGTGTAGATCACACCGTCCTGGACCAGGCCTGGAGAAGCATCGATTGTAAACTGACTGAGTGTTCCAGCCAGTGGGAGTGTGATGGCAATCTTCAGAAAGGATGGTACCGATTTAAAAGGTAATGTTCAGGGAAACTTCCTGATTAAAGTAGACAAAGAGAGGAAGTGTGTGTGTAGACACAGAAAGTGTAGAGAGACAGAGATCATCAGTGAGATCAATGGGGACAGAGAGAACAAAAGCTAATTAAATTTCCTTTTTTAGATATCGGTTTGATAGAATTGAGCGGATTGTTCTGACATTTCAGACTTTAGAATATTGCTGTGGGTCTGGAGTCACATGTAGCGCAGTCCAGGGAAGGACAGCAGATTTCCTTCCCAAAAGATAACCACATCAGTTGTTCCGACAATGCTCGATGGGTTCACTGTGGCCCTGTTACTGAGACTAGCTTTATCTTCCAGATTTACTCAGTGCATTTAATTTAACAGCTGTACTGTTTGGACTTGAGCCTGTGTCCCCAGGACATGAGCCTGACTCACTGGGTCACTCGTTTACTGACATTAGCACTAAGCCACAGCCTTCCCATAAGTGGACAGTAACATTCGCACCACACAATCGCCAGGCAATGCCCATCAGAAACAAGAGAGAATCTAACCTTCTCTCCGTGACACCCAGAGGCATTACCATCGTTCAATCCTCCACTATAAACTAAGGGAATAACTCCCCACCTAACTCCGCAAAGCCGTCCACAAGGCATCTGTCCACATCTACAAAGCACAAGTCAGGAGTGTGATGGAATAATCTCCACTTACCTGGATTAGTGCAACTCCAACAACTCAATAAACTCAAGACCATCCGGGACAAAGCAGCAGCGCTTGATTGACACCTCATCCAACACTTTAAACGTTCACTCCTTCCACCACCGATCCATAGTAGCAGCAGTGTATACCATCTACAAGATGCACTGCGGAAACTCAGCATCCCTCCTTAGGCAGCACATTCCAAATGCAAAGCCTCTAACACCGAGGAGGTCAAGGGCAGCAGACACATTGGAACTCCACCACCTGGACGTTTCACTCCAGGTCACTCACCATCCTGACTTGGAATCGCATCGCTGTTCCTTCACTGTCGCTGGGTCAAAATCCTGGAGCTCCCACCCTAATAGCGCTTTCGGTGTAACTACAACACATGGACTGCAGCTGTTCGAGAAGGCGGCTCACCATCACCTTCTCAAGTATAACTATGGGTGGGCAATATATTCTGGGCCAGCCAATGATTCCCACAACTCGGATATCATTTTTAGCAACTTGGGACGAGGTCTCATCTCAATTCATGTAACGATTCCTGACACCAGACTTTAATAACGGTGTCAAGGTTTTGAACAGGGAAGAGAGGCGATTCACCAGAATGTCTCCAGACTTTGGAATGGCGCTGGGTGGGTGCGGAGGGCGGGTGTGGGCGGTGTTGGGGGGGCTGGAACTACATGGTGAGAAACATGGATTGTTCTCCCTCGGGCAGAGAATGGGAGCGGAGAGGTTTAGCAGAGGCGTTCAAATGCATGAAGGGTTTGAATAGAGCGGAAAAGGAGAAATTGTTTACACTGGAAAAAGGGAGACACTGATTAAAAGTCATTGGTATAAAAACAAGTACAACGTGAATGTGTATTTTGTTATGATCTAGGTACCTCTCCCAGTCCCCTCTCCCTCGGTGTCCTCTCCCAGTCCCCTCTCCCTCGGTGTCCTCTCCCAGTCCCCTCTCCCTCGGTGTCCTCTTTCAGTCCCATCTCCCTCGGTGTCCTCTCCCAGTCCCCTCTCCCTCGGTGTCCTCTTTCAGTCCCATCTCCCTCGGTGTCCTCTCCCAGTCCCCTCTCCCTCGGTGTCCTCTCCCAGTCCCATCTCCCTCGGTGTCCTCTCCCAGTCCCCTCTCCCTCTGTGTCCTCTCCCAGTCCCCTCTCCCTCTGTGTCCTATCCCAGTCCCCTCTCCCTCGGTGTCCTCTCCCAGTCCCAACTCCCTCGGTGTCCTCTCCCAGTCCTCTCTCCCTCGGTGTCCTCTCCCAGTCCCCTCTCCCTCGGTGTCCTCTCCCAGTCCCGTCTCCCTCGGTGTCCTCTCCCAGTCCCCTCTCCCTCGGTGTCCTCTCCCAGTCCCCTCTCCCTCTGTGTCCTATCCCAGTCCCCTCTCCCTCGGTGTCCTCTCCCAGTCCCAACTCCCTCGGTGTCCTCTCCCAGTCCCATCTCCCTCGGTGTCCTCTCCCAGTCCCCTCTCCCTCGGTGTCCTCTTTCAGTCCCATCTCCCTCGGTGTCCTCTCCCAGTCCCGTCTCCCTCGGTGTCCTCTCCCAGTCCCCTCTCCCTCGGTGTCCTCTCCCAGTCCCCTCTCCCTCTGTGTCCTATCCCAGTCCCCTCTCCCTCGGTGTCCTCTCCCAGTCCCAACTCCCTCGGTGTCCTCTCCCAGTCCTCTCTCCCTCGGTGTCCTCTCCCAGTCCCCTCTCCCTCGGTGTCCTATCCCAGTCCCCTCTCCCTCGGTGTCCTATCCCAGTCCCCTCTCCCTCGGTGTCCTCTCCCAGCCCCAACTCCCTCGGTGTCCTCTCCCAGTCCTCTCTCCCTCGGTGTCCTATCCCAGTCCCCTCTCCCTCGGTGTCCTCTCCCAGTCCCCTCTCCCTCGGTGTCCTCTCCCAGTCCCAACTCCCTCGGTGTCCTCTCCCAGTCCCAACTCCCTCGGTGTCCTCTCCCAGTCCCCTCTCCCTCGGTGTCCTCTCCCAGTCCCGTCTCCCTCGGTGTCCTCTCGCAGTCCCGTCTCCCTCGGTGTCCTCTCGCACCCCCTCTCCCTCGGTGTCCTCTCCCAGTCCCCTCTCCCTCGGTGTCCTCTCCCAGTCCCCTCTCCCTCGGTGTCCTCTCACAGTCCCATCTCCCTCGGTGTCCTCTCCCAGTCCCATCTCCCTCGGTGTCCTCTCCCAGTCCCAACTCCCTCGGTGTCCTATCCCAGTCCCCTCTCCCTCGGTGTCCTCTCCCAGTCCCAACTCCCTCGGTGTCCTCTCCCAGGCCCAACTCCCTCGGTGTCCTCTCCCAGTCCCCTCTCCCTCGGTGTCCTCTCCCAGTCCCATCTCCCTCGGTGTCCTCTCCCAGTCCCGTCTCCCTCGTTGTCCTCTCCCAGTCCCGTCTCCCTCGGTGTCCTCTCCCAGTCCCCTCTCCCTCGGTGTCCTCTTCCAGTCCCATCTCCCTCGGTGTCCTCTCGCAGTCCCATCTCCCTCGGTGTCCTCTCGCAGTGCCCTCCCCCTCGGTGTCCTCCCCCAGCCCCCTCTCCCTCGGTGTCCTCTCCCCGTCCCCTCTCCCCGTCCCCTCTCCCCGTCCCCTCTCCCCGTCCCCTGCCGCGGGGGGTTCTCGCCCCATCCCCTCACCCTAGAGGACCTCTCCCCACTTCTCCTCATCAGGGACCTCCGTGTCCACTCTGCATCGTGGGCATCTCCAATTAGCCTCACCTTCGTGAACCCGACCCTGTCCCTCGAGGACCTCGCCCCCACCCCCTCTGACTCAGGGACATCTCCCAATTCCTTCTCTCTCGGGGGCCTCTCCCTGTCCCTTCTCCCTCGGGGGCCTCTCCCCATCCCCTCCCCCAGGGAATCTCTCTCCGTTCCCTCTTGCAAAGGGACTCCTCCCTGTCCCCACTTCCTCGGGGACCTCAACCTGTCGCCACTTCCTCGGGGACCTCACCCTGTCCCCTCTCCCTCGAGGCCCTGTTCCCGTCCCCTTTCCCGTGGGGACGTCACCCTCTCCCCTCTACCTCGGGGACATTTCCCAGTCCCCTCTGCCTTGTGTACATCACCCCGTCCCCTCTCCATCATGTACCTCTCCTCGTGCACTATCTTTCCACGAACTCTCCCCATCCCCGGACCGTCGGGAGCCTCTCCCCGCCCGCTCTCCCTATGGGATCTCTATCTGTCCCCTCTCCCTAGGCGACCTCCATTCTCCCATCTCCCTCCGGGACCTCTCCGATCCTCTCTCCTTTGGGGATTTCTGCCCATCCCCTGTCACTTTTTAATGTCCCTCAAGGACATCTCCCTGTCCCCCCACACGGGGGCACCTCTCCAGGTCCTCTCTACCTCGGGTAGCTCTCCCAGTCCCTTCTCCCTCGGGGATCGCAACCCATTCCTTCTCATTCGGGGCCTCTCCCTATCCTTTTGGTTCTCTCCATCGGGGAACTCTCCATGGCCCGAACTGTGGGTGAACTGTCCCAGTCCCCTCTCCCATCGGGATCCTCTCCCTATCCCCTTTCTCATTTTCCTGTCACTGTCCCCTCCCACTCAGGGACATCTCTCAATCCCCTCTCCCTCGGGGAACATACACCGTTCGTTCTCATTCGGGAACCTCTCTCCCTCCCCAACCCTAGGGGGACCTTTGGGTTTCCCCTATCCCTCGCTGACTTCCTCCTGTCCCCTCTCCCTCGCGGACTTTTCCGTTTCCCTACTCCCTCAGTCACCTCTCCCTCAACCTGCTTCCTCGGGGACCTTTCCATCCCCTCTCGCTCGGGGACCTGTCCACATTCTCTGCACCTGGGTGACCTCTTCCCGTTCCTTCTCCCTCGAGGCCCTATCCCTGTCCCCTCTTACCGTCCCCTTCCACTATTCCTCTCTTTCCAGGACCTCTATTTGTATCCTCCCCCATGTTAAATCTCACCTTCCCCTCTCCTTCAGAGACCTCTTCCCGTTCCATGTCCTTTTTCCCTTGATGACCTTTCCGCTTCCACTCTCCCTCGGGAACCTCACCCCGTTCCTTCTCAATCGTGACCCAGCCACGTCCCAGCCCCTCGGGGGAACCCTCCCTGTCCCCTCTCCATCGGGAACCATTCCCGTCTCCTCTGCCTGTCCCCTCTCCCAGTCACCTCGCCCTGTCCCCTCTCCCAGTCACCTCTCCCTGTCCCCTCTCCATCTGGAATCACTCCCTGTCCCCTCTCCAGTCACCTCTCCCTGACCCCTCTCCATCTGGAATCACTCCCTGTCCCCACTCCCTGTCCCCAGTCCCTGTCCCCAGTCCCTGTCCCCTCACCCTGTCCCCTCTCACAGTCCCCACTCCCTGTCCCCTCTCCCTGTCCCCTCTCCCAGTTCCCTGTCCCCGGCCCCTCTCCCGGCCCCTCTCCCAGTCCCCTCTCCCAGTCCCGTCTCCCGATCCCCTCTCCCAGTCCCCTCTCCCAGTACCCTGTCCACGACCCCTCGCACCGTCCCCTCTCCCTGTCCCCTCTCCCCGTCCCCTCTCCCCGTCCCCCCTCCCCGTCCCCTCTCCCCGTCCCCTCTCCCCGTCCCCCCTCCCCGTCCCCTCTCCCCGTCACCTCTCCCCATCCCCTCTCCCTGTCTCCTGCCGCAGGGGGAGCTCTCCCCATCCCCTCTCCCTAGGGGACCTCTCCCCATCTCCTCTCCCAGGGAATCTCTCCCCAATCCCTCTTGCACAGAGACTACTCCCTGGCCCGTCTCCCTCGGGGACCTCTCCCTCTCACATCTCCCCCGTGGACCTCTCCCTCTCACCTTTCCCCCGTGGACCTCACCCTCTCACCTCTCCCTCGGGGACCTCACCCTGCACCTCTCCCTCGGGGAATTCTGCCTCGCAATCTCCCTCGGGGAGCTCTCCCTCTCACCTCTCCCTCCGGGACCTCACCCTGTCCCCTCTCCCTCGCGGGCCTCTACCCGGCCCCACTACCTCAGGGACCTCTCCCTGTCCCCTCTCCTTCGGGGACATCTCCCTTTCCCCTCTCCTCGGGAGCCTCTCCCTGGCCCCATTATATAAGGGACCTCTCCCTGTCCCCTCTCCATCGGGGAGATCTCCCTGTCCCCTCTTCCGCTGGAAATTCTCCCTGTCCCCTCTCGCTTTTCCCTCCCCCTCGGGGTAATTTCCACATTCCCTACCCCACGGGGTCCTCTCCCCGTCCCCGCTCCCGTGAGGGCCTGTCCCCGTCCCCTTTTCCCCGGGGACGTCTCCATCTCCCCTCACCCTAGTGGACCTCTCCCCGCCCCATCACCCTTGTGAATCTCATCCTGTCCCCTCTACCTCTTGGACTTTCCCAGTCCCCTCTCCCTTGGGTAAATCTCCCCGTTCCCTCTCCCTCCTCCCGCCCGTCTCACTCTCCCCTCCTCCTATGCCTCCTCCCGCCCATCTCACCCTCTCCGGCCACTCTCCCCGGCCCCTCACTCTCCCTGCCCCCTCTCCCTGAGCCCTTTCACTCTCCCCGCCCCCTCTCCCCACACCCTCTCCCTCTCGCCATCCCCTATCCCTCTCCCCACTCCCTCTGCCTCCCCCCGCCCCCTCTGCCAGCCCCCTCTCCCCTCACCTTCTCCTCGACACCTGTCTCTCTCCCGACACCCTCTCCCTCTCAACATCCCCTCTCCCTGTGCCCGCTTCCTCTGCCTCTCCCTGCCCCCTCTCCACTCTCCCTCTCCCGGCCCCATCTCCCTCTCCCCACCCCCTCTTCCTCTCCCCACCCCCACTTCCTCTCCCCGCCCCCTCTCTCTTTCCCCACCTCCTCTCCTTCTTCACGCCCAATCTCCATCTCTACAGCCCGTCTCCCTCTCCCTACCCCCTATCTCTCTCCCCTGTCCCCTGTCCCTCTCACCGCCCCCTCTCCCTCTCCCCACCCCCTCTCACTCCGGCCACCACCTCTCCTTCTCCACGCCTCTGCGCCCCATCCCCTCCAACTCTCCCCGCCCCTCTCACTCTCCCTCTCCCCAACCCCTCTCACTCTGGCCGCCCCTTCGCCTTCTCCCAAGTTCCGCGCCCATCCCGTCCCTCCAACTCTCTGCCCCCTCTCCCTCTCCTCGCCCCTTCTGCCTCTCCCCTCTCCCTCGGGGACATCGCCCTGTCTCCTCTCCTAAGGGGTCCTCTCCACGTCCCCTCTCCCTCGAGGAACTCTCCCCGTCTACACTCCCTCGCGGACCTCTCCCCGTCCCCTCTCACTCGGGGACCTCTCGCCGATCCCTCTCCCTCGGTGTCCTCACCCCATCCTCTCTCCCTCGAGGACCTCTCCCAGTCGCTATCCTTAGGTACCTAACCCCGTCCCCTCTCCATTGGGGACCTCTCCCCATACCCTCTCCTTGGGAGTCATCTCCCCACCCCTTCTCTGTTGGGCGCAACACCCTGTCCCCTTTCTGTCGAGGACCTCGCAACATCGTTCTGCCTCATGGAACTCTCACCATCCAGTCTCCCTTGGGAAGCTTTCACGTTCGTTCCTCCATCGGTGAAATCTGCCTCTCCCGTCTCCCTCGGAGGCCTCTGCCTGTCACGTCTCCCTGTCCCCTCTCCCTTAGGTATGATTACCTATCATCTCTCCTCTTCCACTCTCCCTCAGTGAACTATTCCCGTCCCGTCTACCTCGGAGACCTCTCCCTTTCAACTCTCCCTGGTCCCTCTCACTCGGGGAGCACTGCACGTCACCTCTGCCTTGGGGTCCTGTCACTTATCCCTCTACCTCGGAGGTCTCTCCCCGTCTACTCCCCATCCCTTCTGCATTTGAGCTCCCAGCCCGCCCCATCTCCCTCGGGGGCTTCTCACCGTCCTCTCTCACTCGGGGACGTCCTGCCTTCCCCTCTACCTCGTGCATGTCTCCCCGTCCACTCCCGCTCGTTGACCTGTCCCTGCCAAACTCCCTCACGGTCCCCGCCCACTCCCCTCTCATTCGTGGGCCTCTCCCCATCCCCTCTCCTCGGCGTCATCTCCACGTTCCCTGTCCATTGGAGACTTCCCCATGTCCCCTCTCCTTCGGAGATCTCCTCATGTCCTCTATCCCTCGGGGGCCTTTCCCTTTCAGCTCTCCCCGTCCCCTCTCCATCGGTGAACTCTCCCCCACTTGGCTCGATTGGGGGCCTCATCCTGTTCCCTATCCCAAGGGGTCCTCACACCGTCCCCTCTCTCTCCGGGTTTCACACCATCTACACTCCCTGTTCCCCTTAGCCTCGGGGACCTCTCACCATCTCCTCTCCTTTGGGGAGCTCTCCCCATCCCTCTCCCTCGGGGACATCTCACTGTCTCTTCTCCATCCACGACATTCCCCAATCACAATACCCTCGGGATACCTCCTTGTCACCTCCCACTCAGGAACCGCTCCCCATCACCCCTCGGCATCCCCTCCCCTTGGGATCCTCTCACTTTCACGTCTCCTTGTCTGCTCTTCTTCGGTGTCCCCTCCCTGTCCCCTCTTCCTCGGGGACCTCTCTCCATCCCCTATCCTTTGGGGACCTCTCCACATCCTTTCTCCCCCGAGGACTTCTCCATGTCACCTCTCCCACGGGCATCTCTAACTGTCCATTCTCCTATGGAGATCTCTTCCTGACATCTCAACCCGTCCAATCTCCCTCGGTGAACTCTCCCCATCCCCTCTATATCGGGGACCTCTCCCTGGCCCCTTTCACTCGGGGACCACCCGCCGTCACCCCTGCCTCAGAGTCCTGTCCCTTATCCCTCTCCCTCGGAGATCTCTTCCCGCCTACTTCCCATTCCTTCTCCATTTGAGCCCTCTGCCCGTCCCAACTCCATTGTGGGTTCTCTCCCCGTCCCCCCTCCACTCACTGTCCCATCTCTCTGTCCCTTCACACCTTCCCTTCTCCCTCGTGGACCGCCCCCGGCCCTATCCATGAGGGGTTGCTCACCGTCCCTCTCCCTTGGGGATCTATCCCCATCCCCTCTCCCTCGGGAACCTCTCCCTGTCTACAGTCCATCGGGGACATCTCCCAATCCCCTCTCCCTCGGGGATCATTCCCAGTTCGTTCTCATTCGGGAAACTCTCTCCCTCCCCTACCCCAGGGGGAATTCTGGCTTTCCCCTCTCCCTTGCGGACCTCTCCCTGTCCCCTCTCCCTCACGGACCTCACCCTGTCCTACTTCCTTGGGCACCTCTCCCTCACCCTGATTCCTCAGGCACCTCTCTGTCCCCCCTCGCTTGGGGACCTGTCCACGTCCTCTGCACCGGGGGGACCTCTTCCCGTTCCTTCTCGCTCGAGGCCCTATCCCTGCCCCCTCTTACCATCCCCTTCTGCCGTCCTGTCTCAATCCAGTATCTCTATTTGTCTCCTACCCGGGGGTGGGGGGAACTCTTACCGGCCCCTCTCCTTCTGTGATCTCTTCCCGTTCCATGTCCTTTTTCCCTGACCCTAGATGACCTGTCTGCTTACCCTCTCCCTCGGGAACCTCTCCCCGTTCCTTCTCAATCCGGACCCCTCCGCGTCCCAGCCTCTCGAGGGAATTCTCCCAGTCAACACTCCATCGGGAACAACTCATTGTCCCCTCTCCCTGTCCCCTCTCCCCGTCCCCTCTCCCCGTCCCCTCTCCCTTTCCACTCTCCGTCCCCTCTCCCCGTCCCCTCTCCCCGTCCCCTCTCCCTTTCCACTCTCCCCATCCCCTCTCTCCCCGTCCCCTCTCCCTTTCCACTCTCCGTCCCCTCTCCCCGTCCCCTCTCCCCGTCCCCTCTTCCCGTCCCCTCTCCCCGTCCCCTCTCCCTTTCCACTCTCCCCATCCCCTCTCTCCCCGTCCCCTCTCCCTTTCCACTCTCCGTCCCCTCTCCCCGTCCTCTCTCCCCGTCCCCTCTTCCCGTCCCCTCTCCCCGTCCCCTCTCCCTTTCCACTCTCCCCATCCCCTCTCTCCCCGTCCCCTCTCCCTTTCCACTCTCCATCCCCTCTCCCCGTCCTCTCTCCCCGTCCCCTCTTCCCGTCCCCTCTCCCCGTCCCCTCTCCCTCTCCCCTCTCCCTGTCCCCTCTCCCCATCCCCTCTCCCCGTCCCCTCTCCCTGTCTCCTCTCCCCGTCCCCTCTCCCTGTCCCCTCTCCCCGTCCCCTCTCCCCGTCCCCTCTCCCTGTCCCCTCTCCCCGTCCCCTCTCCCCGTCCCCTCTCCCTTTCCACTCTCCGTGTCCCCTCTCCCTGTCCCCTCTCTCCCCGTCCCCTCTCTCCCCGTCCCCTCTCCCCGTCCCCTCTCCCCGTCCCCTCTCCCCGTCCCCACTCCCCGTCCCCTCTCCCCGTCCCCTCTCTCCGTCCCCTCTCCCCCTCCCATCTCCCCGTCCCTTCTCCCCGACCCTTCTCCCCGACCCTCTCGCCGTCCCCACTCCCTGTCCCCTCTCCCTGTCCCTTCTCCCTGTCCCCTCTCCCTGTCCCCACTCCCTGTCCCCACTCCCTGTCCCGTCTCCCAGCCCCCAATCCCTGTCCCCTCTCACTGTCCCCGCACACTCTCCATCTAACGGCCCCATCTCCCTCTCTCCACTCTCCCTCTCACCGCCCCCACTCGCCGCTTCCTCCCCCTCCCCAAACCCTCTCCCCGCCCGCTCCACCTCTCCCCGCCCCCGCTCCCTCTCCCCACCCCTTAACCCTCCCCAAGCCTTTCTCACTCTCCCTGCCCCCTCTCCCCGGGCACTCTCCCTCTCCCAGACTCCTCTTCCTCTGCCCGAGCCCGCTGCCTCTCCACGCCCCTCTCAATCTGCCCACCCAATCTCAATCTACCTGCCCCTTTTTCCCGCTCCCTCTCCCCGCATCTTATCCCCGCCCCCTCGCCGCGCACTTTCACACTTCCCACTCTACATCTTCCCGCCCTACCCCCTCAACCCGCGCGCACTGCCTCTACCTGCCCCCTCTCCACGTCCCCACTCACAATCCTCGACTCCCTCCCACCACCCTCTCACTCCCCCCGCCCATCTCACTCTGCCCTCCCCCTCTCCCTCCTCCTGCCCGTCTCATTCTACCCGCCCCCTATCCCCGCCTCCTCTCACTCTCCCCAGCCACACTCCTTCTCCCCACTCCCTCTACACGCACCCTATCCATTGTCCCGCCCCTCCTTCGCGACCCCTCTCACCACGCCCTCTCCCCTCAACCTCTCCCTGCTCCCTCTGCCTCTCCCCGACAGCTCTCCCTGCCCCCTCTCACTCGCATCGCACCATTCCCCTCCCCCTCTTCCCGCCCCTTTCACTCTCCACGCGCCCTCTCCTGTTCCTTGCCCCCTCTCGCCGACCCCTCACCCTCTCCCCACCACCTCTAAACTCTCCCCACCTCCTCTCTCAAACTTCCCGCCCTCTCTCCCTCTGCCCACCACCTCTCCCTCTCCCCGCTCCCTCTGCCTCTCCCCGACACCTCTCGCTACCCTCTCTCACTCTCATCGCACCCTTCCCCACCCTCTCTCCCTCTCCATCTCCCCGCCCCCTCACTCTCCATGGGCCCTCTCCCGTTCCTTACCCACTACCCCCGACCCTTCTCACTCTCCCCACCACCTCTCCACTCTCCCTGCCTCCTCTCTCAAACTTCCCGCCCCTCTCCCTCTGCACCAACTCTCCCTCTCCCAGCCCCCTCTCCTCTCCCCGACCCCTCTCCCTCGCTCCGCCCCCTCTCCCTCTCCCAGCCTCCTCTCTCACACTTCCCGCCCTCTCTCAATCTCCCCACATCCTCTCCCTCTCCCCACACCCTCTCCATCACCCCGCCCCATCTCCCTCTCTCCGCCCCCTCTCCCCGCCCCCTCCCTCTCCACGACCCTTCTCACCCTCTCCTCCCGCTCTCACTCTACCCGCCCCCTCACAATCTGCTCGCACCCTGAACCTCTTCCCGCCCCATCTCACTCTCCCCGCTCCTCTACCCTCTCCCCGCTACATCTCCCTCTCACCGCCCCCTCTACCTCTCTCCGTCCCCTCTCCCTCTCCCCGCCCCGTCTTTCCACCTCCTCTCTCACTCATTCCGCCCCCTCTCACTCTCCCCGCCCCCTCTCACTCTCCTCGCACCCACTACCTCTTCCCGCCTCATCTCCCTCTCTTCGCCCCCTCTCACTCTCCCCGCCCCTCTCCCTCTCCTCACCACATCTCAGTCTCTCTGCCCCCACTCCCTCTCTGCGACCCCTCTCACTCTCCCTGCCCCATCTCCCACTCACTGCCCCCCTTATCCCCGCACCCACCCTCTCCCCGCCCCCTCTCGCCGCACCCTCCTCTCCCTCTCCCCTCTCCCTCTCACCGCCCATTCTCCCCGCCCCCTCTCCCTCTGCCCACCCCCTCTCCCTCTCCCCGCCCCCTCAAGCTCTCCCCGCCACCTCTCCCTGTTTCCGCCCCCTCCCTCTCACCGCCCCACCCTCTCCCCGACCCCGCTCAATCTCCACGCACCCTCTCCCTCACGCCACCCCCTCTCCCCCGCCTCCTCTCCCCGGCCACTCTCCCTCTCCCAGCCCACTCTCCCCGCCCCCTCTCCCCGGCCACTGTCCCTCTCCCAGCCCCCTCTCCAAGCCCACTCTCCCTCTCGCCGCCCCCGCTCTCTGCCCCCTCTCAATCTCCCAGCCCCTTCTACCTCACCCCGCCCCCTCTCCCTCTCCCCGCCCCCACTCCCAGCCCCCTCTCCCTAACCCCGCCCAGTCTCCCCATCCGCTCTCCCTTTCACCGTCCCCTCTCCCTCTCCTTGCTGCCTCTGTCTCTCCCCGCCCCCTCTCCCTCTCCTATTTCCCCGCTCCCTCTGCATCTACCCGCACCCTCTCCCTCTCCCAGCCCCCTCTCCGCGCACCTCTCCCCTCACCTTCTCCCCGACACCTGTCTCTCTGCCCACACACTCTCCCTCTCACCGTCGCCTCTCCCTGACCATTGTCCCCGCCCCCGCTCCTTCTCCCCGCCCCCTCTCCTTCTCCCCGCCCCCTCCCTCGCCCCGTCTACTCTCTCTCTCCCCTGTCCCGCTCCCCGCCCCTTCTCCCCCTCCCCCCGCCCCCTCCCCCTCTCCCCGCCCCTTCTCCACGCCCCCTCTCCCTGAACATTCTCCCCGCCCCCTCTCCTTCTCCCCGCCCACTCCCTCGCCCCGCCTACTCACTCTCTCCCCGCCCCCTCCCTCGACCCACCCCCTCTCCCTGACCATTCTCCCCGCCCCCACTCCTTCTCCCCGCTCCATCTCCGCGCACCTCTCCCCTCACCTTCTCCCCGACACCTGTCTCTCTGCCCACAAACTCTCCCTCTCACCGTCGCCTCTCCCTCTCCCGGCTCCCCTGCCTCTCCCCGACCCCTCTTCCCGCCGCCTCTCCACGCCCCTTCTCACTCTCATCGCACCCCTCCCCGCCCAGTCTCCCTCTCCCCACCTACTCGCCCTGCCCCCACTCACTCACCACGCCCCCACTCCTCGCCCACCTCCCCTCTCACTCTCCCCGCCCCCTCACCACCTCCACGCACCGCTGCCTCTCCCCGACCCCTCTCCCCTCCCCCTATCCTTCTCGCCGCCCTCTCTCCCTGCCCCATCACCCTAGTCCCCTCTCTATCTCCCCCTCACACTCTACACGCCACCTCTGCTGTTCCCAGCCCACTCTCCTCGCCCCCACCCCGCCCCCTCTCCCTGACCATTCTCCCCGCCCCCTCTGCTTCTCCCCGCCCCCTCCCTCGCCCCGCCTACTCTCTCTCTCCACGCCCCGCCCCCTCGCCCCGCCCCCTCGCCCCGCCCCTTCTCCCCTGCCCCCTATCCCTGACCATTCTCCCCGCCCCTCCCTCGCCCCCTGCCCCTCCCTCGCCCCGCCCCCTCACTCGCCCCGCCCCCTACCTCGCCCCGCCCCCTCCCCTTCTCCCCGCCCCTTCCCTCTCCCCGCCTACTCTCTCTCCCCGCCCACTCCCTCGCCCCGCCCCCTCTCCTTCTCCCCGCCCCCTCCCTCGCCCCGCCTACTCTCTCTCCCCGCCCACACCCTCGCCCCGCCCCCTCCCCTTCTCCCCGCCCCCTCCCTCTCCCCGCCTACTCAATCTCCCCGCCCACTCCCTCGCCCCGCCCCCTCTCCTTCTCCCCGCCCCCTCCCTCGCCCCGCCTACTCTCTCTCCCCGCCCACACCCTCGCCCCGCCCCCTCCCCTTCTCCCCGCCCCCTCCCTCGCCCCGCCCCCTCCCCTTCTCCCCGCCCCGCCTACTCTCTTTCTCCCCTCTCCCTCTCCCCGCCTCCTCCCTCTCCCCGCCCCCTCCCTCTCCCCGCCCCCTCCATCTCCCCGCCCCCTCCCTCTCCCCGCCCCTTCTCCACGCCCCCCCTACTCTCTCTCCCCTCTCCCTCTCCCCGCCCCTTCGCTCCCTCCTTGCCCCTCTCCCTCTCACCGCCCCCTCTCCCTGTCCCTCTCAGTTCTCTGCACATAATTACTTACGTTTCTCCTCGCGCAAAAACCGCGCATGTGCAGCTCGCTCCCATTCCGCGCATGTGCAGCTCGCTCCCATTCCGCGCATGTGCAGTTCGCACCCATTCTGCGCATGTGCAGCTCGCTCCCATACCGCGCATGTGCAGTTCGCTCCCATTTTGCGCATGTGCAGCTCGGTTCCATTCCGCGCATGTGCAGTTCGCTCCCATCCTGCTCATGGGCATCTCGCTCCCAGACGAGATCAATTCTGGAAGAGGAGGTTTTCAGGTTAATGGGTTAGAACAGGAGCGGGGTTGGATTAATTGTAAAGATCATTCAAAGAACTAGTGGAAAAATAATCGACCAAACGGCCTCACTCTGAGCTGTATCATTCCTTAACCCTATGGTTGTGTGATTGTTGTTTCAGTTCTGGTGGATGGAAGATCCCAGACACTGCTCTCCCAATGTATCACTGCTCCACAGAACAGCCAGGCTGGTTAAGTGGTAATTACAGACTTTCTAATATCAGATTTACATTCACTGTCCAGCACTGTTCACATCCCTTACATTCTTCAATATTTATAAACCTCATTTCAGGTTCACATCCCACCCTGGCACAGGGGGTGGTAAACAGGACAGTTTGTTTTAACTCGGGTTGGAATCGCTGCTACGGGACCCGAGAGATAAAGATTAAAAACTGCAGCAGTTACTTCGTTTATGAGCTGAAGCCGGCGCCAATCTGTAATGCTGCTTATTGCACAGGTACATTGCTGTTTATAAATGACGCAGGAGGTTGAGTCTGGATCTGCCGGGTCATTAACAGAAATACAAGAAGCCACACACACCTCTCCTTTTAGTCACTGTGACTCAGGAATTCAGTGCCTGAGGGATTTAGCAACTGTGGGGAGCGGGATGCAGAGACTGAGGTGGGTGGGATGCAGCGACTGATGGGAGTGGGATGCAGTGATTGAGGGGAAGTGGGTTGCATTGACTGAGGGTCCTCATTAACGCCATGAGAACTGGTCCCCAAAGCACGGTAACACTGAACACTAAACTCCACAAACAGTGAACCCCAAATCCCAACTTCACTGAACCCCAAACCCCACAAACACTGAACACACAATCCACACTTACATTGAGCCCCAAAACCCGAATAACACTGAGCCCCCAAACCCCAGTAACACTGAGCCCTCAAAACCCACTAATACTGAACTCCTGAACCCCACTAATAATTAACTCCTGAACCCCAATAACACTAAGCCCCCAAGCCCCAGTTACACTGAGCCCCAAAAACCCACTAACACTGAGAACCCAAACCCCACTAACACTGAACCCCCAAGCCCCACTAACACTGAGACCCCAAACCCCACTAACACTGAGACCCAAACCCCACTAACACTGAGCACCCAAACCCCACTAACACTGAGCCCCCAAACGCCAGTAACACTGAGCCCCCAAACCCCCCCTAACACTGAGACCCTAAACCCCATTAACACCGAGCCCCCAAACCCCACAAACACTGAACTCTTAAACCCCACTAACACTGAGCCCCCAAACCCCACTAACACTGAGCCCCCAAACCCCACTAACACAGAGCCCCCAAACCCCACTAACACTGAGCCCCCAAACCCCACTAACAGTGAGCCCCCAAACCCCACTAACACTGAGCCCCCAAACCCCAATAACACTGAGCCCCCAAACCCCACTAACACTGAGCCCCCAAACCCCACTAACACAGAGCCCCCAAACCCCACTAACACTGAGCCCTCAAAACCCACTAACACTGAGCCCCCAAACCCCACTAACACTGAGACCCCAAACCCCACTAACACTTAGCCCCCAAACCCCACTAACACTTAGCCCCCAAACTCCACTAACACTGAGCCCCTAAACCCCATTAACACTGAGCCCCCAAACCCGACTAACACTGAACCCCAAAGTTGCATTAACACTGAACCCCCAAACTCACTAACACTGAGCCCCCAAAAACCACTAACAATGAGCACACAAACCCGACTAAAACTGAGCCTCCAAACCCCACTAACATTGAACGCTTGAACCCCACTAACACTGAGCCCCCAAACCCCACTAACACTGAGCCCCCAAACCCCACTAACACTTAGCCCCCAAACTCCACTAACACTGAGCCCCTAAACCCCATTAACACTGAGCCCCCAAACCCGACTAACACTGAACCCCAAAGTTGCATTAACACTGAACCCACAAACTCACTAACACTGAGCCCCCAAAAACCACTAACAATGAGCACACAAACCCGACTAAAACTGAGCCTCCAAACCCCACTAACATTGAACGCTTGAACCCCACTAACACTGAGCCCCCAAGCCCCACTAACACTGAGCCCCCAAACCCCACTAACACTGAGACCCAAACCCCACTAACACTGGGCCTCCAAACACCACTAACACTGAGCCTCCAAACACCACTAACAATGAGCCCCCAAACCCCACTAACACTGAGCACGCAAACCCCAGTAACACTGAGCCCCCAAACCCCACCAACACTGAGCCCCCAAACCCCACTAATACTGAGCTCCCAAACCCCACTAACACTGAGACCCAAACCCCAATAACACTGAGCCCCGAAAACCCACTAACATTGAACTCCTGAACCCCACTAACACTGAACCCCGCAACCCCACTAACACTGAGCCCCCAAACCCCAATAATAATGAGCCCCCAGACCCCACTAACATTGAACTCCTGAAACCCACTAACACTGAACCACGAAACCCCACTAACACTGAGCCCCCAAACACCACAAATAGTGAACTCCTTAACTAAAATAACACTGAGCCCCCAAACCCCACTAATAATGAGCCCCCAAACCCCACTAACACTGAGCCACCAAAACCCACAAACTCTGAGCCACCAAACTCCACTAACACTGAATCCTAAACCCCACTAACAATGAGCCCCCAAACCCCAATAACACTGTGCCCCCAAACCCGACTAACACTGAGCCCCCAAACGCCACTAACACTGGGCCCCCAAACCCCACTAACACTGAGCCCCCAAACCCCACTAACACTGAGCCCCCAAACCCCACTAACACTGAGCCCCCAAACCCCACTAACACTGAGCTCCCAAACACCACTAACACTGAGCCCCCAAACCCCACTAACACTGAGCCCACAAATCCCACTAACACAGAGACCCTAAACCCCACTAACACTTAGCCCCCAAACCCCACTAACACTGAGCCCCCAAACCGCAGTAACACTGAGCCGCCAAGCACCAGTAACACTGAGCCCCCAAACCCCACTAACACTGAACCCCAAAGTTGCATTAACACTGAACCCCCAAACCTCACTAACACTGAGCGCCCAAAAACCACTAACAATGAACCCACAATCCCGACCAACACTGAGCCTCCAAATCCAACTAACATTGAACTCTTGAACCCAACTAATACTGAGCACCCGAACCCCACTAACACTGAGCACTCAAACCCCACTAACACTGAGACCCAAACTCCACTAACCCTGAGACCCAAACCCCACTAACACTGAGCCGCCAAACCCCACTAACACTGAGCCCTCAAACACCACTAACACTTAGCCCGCAAACCCCACTAACACTGAGCTCCCAAACCCCACTAACACTGAGCCACAAAACTCCACTAATACTGAGCCCCAAAACCCCACTAACACTGAGACACAAACACCAATAACACTTGGCCTCAAAACCCATTAACATTGAACTCCTGAAACACACTAACACTGAACCCCGAGACCCCACTAAAACTGAGCCCCCAAACAACACAAATACTGAACTCCTAAACTCCAATAACACTGATCCCCCAAACACCACGAACACTGAGCCCCCAAACTCCACTAACACTGAGCCCCCAAACCGCACTAACACTGAATCCCAAACCCCACTACCACTGAGCACCCAAACCCCACTAACAAAGAGCCCCCAAACCACACTTACACTGAGCCCCCAAACCCCATTAACACTGAGACAAAAACCCCACTAACACTGAGCCCCCAAACCCCACAAATACTCAGCCCCTAAACCCCACTAACACTGAGCTCCCAAACCCCACAAACACAGAACTCCTAATCCGCACTGACACTGAGCCCCCAAACCCCACCAATAGTGAGCCCCCAAACACCACTAACACTGAACTCCTAAACCCCACAAACACTGAGCCCCCAAACCCCATTAACACTGAGCCACAAAAACCCCACTAATACTGGGCCCCCAAACCCCATTAACACTGAGCACTCAAACCCCACTAACACTGAGCCCCCAAACCCCATTAACACTGAGCCACAAAAACCCCACTAATAATGAGCCACCAAACCCCACTAACACTGAACCCCCAAACTCCACTAACACTGAAATCCTAAACCCCACTAACACTGAGCCCCCAAATTCCACTAACACTGAACTCCGAAACCCCACTAACACTGAACTCCTAAACCCCACTAACACTGAGCCCCCAAACGCCACGGACACTGAGCCCTCAAACCCCAGTAACACTGAGACCCAAACCTCACTAACACTGAGCCCCCAAACCCCACTAACACTGAACTCCTAAACCCCACTAACACGGAGAATCAAACCCCACTAACACTGAGCACCCAAACACCCCTAACACGGAGCCTCCAAACCCCACTAACATTGAACTCCTGAACCCCACTAACACCAAACCCCCCAAACCCCACTAACACTGAGCCCCCAAACCCCACTAACATTGAACTCCAAAACCCCACTAACACTGAGCCCCCAAACCCCACTAACACTGAGCCCCCAAACCCCTCAAACACTGAGCCCCCAAACCCCACTAACACTGAACTCCTAAACCCCAATAACACTGAGCCCTCAAACGCCACGAACACGCAGCCCCCAAAAGCCACTAACACGGAGAACCAAACCCCACTAACACTGAGCCCCTAAACACACCAAACACGGAGCCACCAAACTCCACTAACATTGAAATCCTGAACCCCACTAACACTGAACCCCCCAAACCCTACTAACACAGAGCCCCCAAACCCTACTAACATTGAACTCCAAAGCCCCACTAACACTGAGCCCCCAAACACCACTAGTACTGAACTCCTAAACCTCACTAACAATGAGCACCCAAACCCCACTAATAATGAGCCCCCAAACCCCACTAACACTGAACCCCCAAACCCCACTAACACTGAGCTCCCAAACCCCACTAACACTGAGCCCCCAAACCCTACTAATACTGAGCCGCCAAACCCCACTAACACTGAGCCCCCAAACCCCACTAACACTGAACCCTCAAACTCCACTAACACTGAACTCCTAAACCCCACTAACACTGAGCCCACAAACCCTACTAACACTGAACTCCTAAACCCCACTAACACTGAGCCCCCAAACCCCACTTACACTGAACTCCTAAACCCCACTAACTCTGAGACCCAAACCCCACTAACACTGAACCCCCAAACCCCACTCACAGTGAACACCTGATCCCCACTATCACTGAACTCCCAAACCCCACTGACACTGAGCGTCCAAACCCCACTAACACTGTGCCCCCAAACCGCACTAACACAGAGCCCCCAAACCCCACTAACACTGAGCCCTCAAACACCACTAACACTTAGCCCGCAAACCCCACTAACACTGAGCTCCCAAACCCCACTAACACTGAGCCACAAAACTCCACTAATACTGAGCCCCAAAACCCCACTAACACTGAGACACAAACACCAATAACACTGAGCCCTCAAAACCCATTAACATTGAACTCCTGAAACACACTAACACTGAACCCCGAAACCCCAATAACACTGAGCCCCCAAACACCACAAATACTGAACTCCAAAACTCCAATAACACTGATCCCCAAACCCCACTAATAATGAGCCCCCAAACCCCACTAACACTGAGCTCCCAAACCCCACTAATACTGAGCCCCCAAACTCCACTAACACTGAGCCCCCAAACCCCACAAACACTGAGCACCCAAACCCCACTAACACTGAACTCCTAAACCCCAATAACACTGAGCCCCCAAACGCCACGAACATTGAGCCCCAAACTCCACTAACACTGAGCCCCCAAACCCCACAAACACTGAGCCCCCAAACCCCACTAACACTGAACTCCTAAACCCCAATAACACTGAGCCCCCAAACGCCACGAACAGTGAGCCCCCAAACCCCACTAACACGGAGAACCAAACCCCACTAACACTGAGCCCCTAAACACCCCAAACACGGAGCCTCCAAACTCCACTAACATTGAACTCCTGAACCCCACTAAAACTGAACCCCCCAAACACCACTAAGACTGAGCCCCCAAACCCAACTAACATTGAACTCGAAAGCCCCACTAACACTGAGCCCCCAAACCCCACTAACACTGAGCCCCCAAACCCCACTAACACTGAGCCCCCAAACCACACTAACACTGAGCCCCCAAACCACACTAACACTGAGCTCCCAAACCACACTAACACTGAGCCCACAAACCACACTAACACTGAGCCCCCAAACGCCACTAACACTGAGCCCCCAAACGCCACTAACGCTGAGCCCCCAAACCCCACTAACACTGAGCCCCCAAACCCCACTAACACTGGGCCCCCATACCCCACTAACCCTGAGCCTCCAAACCCCACTAACACTGAATCCTAAACCCCACTAACACTGAGCACCCAAACCCCACGAACACAGAGCCCCCAAACCACACTTACACTGAGCCCCCAAACCCCATTAACACTGAGACCAAAACCCCACTAACAATGAGCCCCCAAACCCCACAAATACTCAGCCCCCAAACCCCACTAACACTGAGCTCCCAAACCCCACTAACACTGAACTCCTAATCCGGACTGACACTGAGGCCCCAAACCCCACCAATAGTGAGCCCACAAACTCCACTAACACTGAGCCCCCAAACCCCACAAACACTGAGCCCCCAAACCCCACTAACACTGAACTCCTAAACCCCAATAACACTGAGCCCCCAAAACGCCACGAACACTGAGCCCCCAAACCCCACTAACACGGAGAACCAAACCCCACTAACACTGAGCCCCTAAACACCCCAAACACGGAGCCTCCAAACTCGACTAACATTGAACTCCTGAACCCCACTAACACTGAACCCCCCAAACACCACTAAGACTGAGCCCCCAAACCCCACTAACATTGAACTCCAAAGCCCCACTAACACTGAGCCCCCAAACCCCACTAACACTGAGCCCCCAAACCCCACTAACACTGAGCCTCCAAACCCCACTAACACTGAATCCCAAACCCCACTAACACAGAGCCCCCAAACCACACTTACACTGAGCCCCCAAACCCCATTAACACTGAGCCACAAAAACCCCACTAATACTGGGCCCCCAAACCCCATTAACACTGAGCACTCAAACCCCACTAACACTGAGCCCCCAAACCCCATTAACACTGAGCCACAAAAACCCCACTAATAATGAGCCACCAAACCCCACTAACACTGAACCCCCAAACTCCACTAACACTGAACTCCTAAACCCCACTAACACTGAACTCCTAAACCCCACTAACACTGAGACCCCAAACGCCACGGACACTGAGCCCTCAAACCCCAGTAACACTGAGACCCAAACCCCACTAACACAGAGCCCCCAAACCCCACTAACACTGAACTCCTAAAACCCACTAACACGGAGAACCAAACCCCACTAACACTGAGCACCCAAACACCCCTAACACGGAGCCTCCAAACCCCACTAACATTGAACTCCTGAACCCCACTAACACCGAACCCCCCAAACCCCACTAACACTAAGCCCCCAAACCCCACTAACATTGAACTCCAAAACCCCACTAACACTGAGCTCCCAAACCCCACTAACACTGAGCCCCCAAACCACACTAACACTGAGCCCCCAAACGCCACCAACACTGAGCCCCCAAACGCCACCAACGCTGAGCCCCCAAACCTCACTAACACTGAGCCCCCAAACCACACTGACACTGAGCCCCCAAACCCCACTTACACTGAACTCCTAAACCCCACTAACTCTGAGACCCAAACCCCACTAACACTGAACCCCCAAACCCCACTCACAGTGAACACCTGATCCCCACTATCACTGAACTCCCAAACCCCACTGACACTGAGCGTCCAAACCCCACTAACACTGTGCCCCCAAACCGCACTAACACAGAGCCCCCAAACCCCACTAACACTGAGCCCTCAAACACCACTAACACTTAGCCCGCAAACCCCACTAACACTGAGCTCCCAAACCCCACTAACACTGAGCCACAAAACTCCACTAATACTGAGCCCCAAAACCCCACTAACACTGAGACACAAACACCAATAACACTGAGCCCTCAAAACCCATTAACATTGAAGTCCTGAAACACACTAACACTGAACCCCGAAACCCCAATAACACTGAGCCCCCAAACACCACAAATACTGAACTCCAAAACTCCAATAACACTGATCCCCAAACCCCACTAATAATGAGCCCCCAAACCCCACTAACACTGAGCTCCCAAACCCCACTAATACTGAGCCCCCAAACTCCACTAACACTGAGCCCCCAAACCCCACAAACACTGAGCCCCCAAACCCCACTAACACTGAACTCCTAAACCCCAATAACACTGAGCCCCCAAACGCCACGAACATTGAGCCCCAAACTCCACTAACACTGAGCCCCCAAACCCCACAAACACTGAGCCCCCAAACCCCACTAACACTGAACTCCTAAACCCCAATAACACTGAGCCCCCAAACGCCACGAACAGTGAGCCCCCAAACCCCACTAACACGGAGAACCAAACCCCACTAACACTGAGCCCCTAAACACCCCAAACACGGAGCCTCCAAACTCCACTAACATTGTACTCCTGAACCCCACTAAAACTGAACCCCCCAAACACCAATAAGACTGAGCCCCCAAACCCAACTAACATTGAACTCGAAAGCCCCACTAACACTGAGCCCCCAAACCCCACTAACAATGAGCCCCCAAACCCCACTAACACTGAGCCCCCAAACCACACTAACACTGAGCCCCCAAACCACACTAACACTGAGCCCCCAAACCACACTAACACTGAGCCCCCAAACCACACTAACACTGAGCCCCCAAACGCCACTAACACTGAGCCCCCAAACCCCACTAACGCTGAGCCCCCAAACCCCACTAACACTGAGCCCCCAAACCCCACTAACACTGGGCTCCCATACCCCACTAACCCTGAGCCTCCAAACCCCACTAACACTGAATCCTAAACCCCACTAACACTGAGCACCCAAACCCCACTAACACAGAGCCCCCAAACCACACTTACACTGAGCCCCCAAACCCCATTAACACTGAGACCAAAACCCCACTAACACTGAGCCCCCAAACCCCACAAATACTCAGCCCCCAAACCCCACTAACACTGAGCTCCCAAACCCCACTAACACTGAACTCCTAATCCGCACTGACACTGAGGCCCCAAACCCCACCAATAGTGAGCCCACAAACTCCACTAACACTGAGCCCCCAAACCCCACAAACACTGAGCCCCCAAACCCCACTAACACTGAACTCCTAAACCCCAATAACACTGAGCCCCCAAAACACCACGAACAGTGAGCCCCCAAACCCCACTAACACGGAGAACCAAACCCCACTAACACTGAGCCCCTAAACACCCCAAACACGGAGCCTCCAAACTCCACTAACATTGAACTCCTGAACCCCACTAAAACTGAACCCCCCAAACACCAATAAGACTGAGCCCCCAAACCCAACTAACATTGAACTCGAAAGCCCCACTAACACTGAGCCCCCAAACCCCACTAACAATGAGCCCCCAAACCCCACTAACACTGAGCCCCCAAACCACACTAACACTGAGCCCCCAAACCACACTAACACTGAGCCCCCAAACCACACTAACACTGAGCCCCCAAACCACACTAACACTGAGCCCCCAAACGCCACTAACACTGAGCCCCCAAACCCCACTAACGCTGAGCCCCCAAACCCCACTAACACTGAGCCCCCAAACCCCACTAACACTGGGCTCCCATACCCCACTAACCCTGAGCCTCCAAACCCCACTAACACTGAATCCTAAACCCCACTAACACTGAGCACCCAAACCCCACTAACACAGAGCCCCCAAACCACACTTACACTGAGCCCCCAAACCCCATTAACACTGAGACCAAAACCCCACTAACACTGAGCCCCCAAACCCCACAAATACTCAGCCCCCAAACCCCACTAACACTGAGCTCCCAAACCCCACTAACACTGAACTCCTAATCCGCACTGACACTGAGGCCCCAAACCCCACCAATAGTGAGCCCACAAACTCCACTAACACTGAGCCCCCAAACCCCACAAACACTGAGCCCCCAAACCCCACTAACACTGAACTCCTAAACCCCAATAACACTGAGCCCCCAAAACACCACGAACACTGAGCCCCCAAACCCCACTAACACGGAGAACCAAACCCCACTAACACTGAGCCCCTAAACACCCCAAACACGGAGCCTCCAAACTCGACTAACATTGAACTCCTGAACCCCACTAACACTGAACCCCCCAATCACCACTAAGACTGAGCCCCCAAACCCCACTAACATTGAACTCCAAAGCCCCACTAACACTGAGCCCCCAAACCCCACTAACACTGAGCCCCCAAACCCCACTAACACTGAGCCCCCAAACCACACTAACACTGAGCCCACAAACCACACTAACACTGAGCCCCCAAACGCCACTAAGACTGAGCCCCCAAACCCCACTAACGCTAAGCACCCAAACCCCACTAACACTGAGCCCCCAAACCCCACTAACACTGGGCCCCCATACCCCACTAACCCTGAGCCTCCAAACCCCACTAACACTGAATCCCAAACCCCACTAACACAGATCCCCCAAACCACACTTACACTGAGCCCCCAAACCCCATTAACACTGAGCCACAAAAACCCCACTAATACTGGGCCCCCAAACCCCATTAACACTGAGCACTCAAACCCCACTAACACTGAGCCCCCAAACCCCATTAACACTGAGCCACAAAAACCCCACTAATAATGAGCCACCAAACCCCACTAACACTGAACCCCCAAACTCCACTAACACTGAACTCCTAAACCCCACTAACACTGAACTCCTAAACCCCACTAACACTGAGCCCCCAAACGCCACGGACACTGAGCCCTCAAACCCCAGTAACACTGAGACCCAAACCCCACTAACACAGAGCCCCCAAACCCCACTAACACTGAACTCCTAAAACCCACTAACACGGAGAACCAAACCCCACTAACACTGAGCACCCAAACACCCCTAACACGGAGCCTCCAAACCCCACTAACATTGAACTCCTGAACCCCACTAACACCGAACCCCCCAAACCCCACTAACACTGAGCCCCCAAACCCCACTAACATTGAACTCCAAAACCCCACTAACACTGAGCTCCCAAACCCCACTAACACTGAGCCCCCAAACCACACTAACACTGAGCCCCCAAATGCCACCAACACTGAGCCCCCAAACACCACCAACGCTGAGCCCCCAAACCTCACTAACACTGCGCCCCCAAACCACACTGACACTGAGCCCCCAAACCACACTAACACTGAGCCCCCAAATCCCACTAACACTGAACTCCTAAACCCCACTAACACTGAGCCCCCAAACCACACTGACACTGAGCCCCCAAACCACACTAACACTGAGCCCCCAAACCCCACTAACACTGAACTCCTAAACCCCACTAACACTGAGCCCCCAAACCCCATTAACACTGAGCCACAAAAACCCCACTAATACTGGGCCCCCAAACCCCATTAACACTGAGCACTCAAACCCCACTAACACTGAGCCCCCAAACCCCATTAACACTGAGCCACAAAAACCCCACTAATAATGAGCCACCAAACCCCACTAACACCTATCCCCCAAACTCCACTAACACTGAACTCCTAAACCCCACTAACACTGAGCCCCCAAATTCCACTAACACAGAACTCCTAAACCCCACTAACACTTAACTCCTAAACCCCGCTAACACTGAGCCCCCAAACGCCACGGACACTGAGCCCTCAAACCCCAGTAACACTGAGGCCCAAACCTCACTAACACTGAGCCCCCAAACCCCACTAACACTGAACTCCTAAACCCCACTAACACGGAGAACCAAACCCCACTAACACTGAGCACCCAAACACCCCTAACACGGAGCCTCCAAACCCCACTAACATTGAACTCCTGAACCCCACTAACACCGAACCCCCAAAACCCCACTAACACTGATCCCCCAAACCCCACTAACATTGAACTCCAAAACCCCACTAACACTGAGCCCCCAAACCCCACTAACACTGAGCCCCCAAACCCCACTAACATTGAACTCCAAAACCCCACTAACATTGAGCCCCCAAACCCCACTAACACAGAGCCCCCAAACCACACTTACACTGAGCCCCCAAACCCCATTAACACTGAGACCAAAACCCCACTAACACTGAGCCCCCAAACCCCACAAATACTCAGCCCACAAACCCCACTAACACTGAGCTCCCAAACCCCACTAACACTGAACTCCTAATCCGCACTGACACTGAGCCCCCAAACCCCACCAATAGTGAGCCCCCAAACCCCACTAAAACTGAACTCCTAAACCCCACTAACACTGAGCCCCCAAACCCCATTAACACTGAGCCACAAAAACCCCACTAATACTGGGCCCCCAAACCCCATTAACACTGAGCACTCAAACCCCACTAACACTGAGCCCCCAAACCCCATTAACACTGAGCCACAAAAACCCCACTAATAATGAGCCACCAAACCCCACTAACACTGAACCCCCAAACTCCACTAACACTGAACTCCTAAACCCCACTAACACTGAACTCCTAAACCCCACTAACACTGAGACCCCAAACGCCACGGACACTGAGCCCTCAAACCCCAGTAACACTGAGACCCAAACCCCACTAACACAGAGCCCCCAAACCCCACTAACACTGAACTCCTAAAACCCACTAACACGGAGAACCAAACCCCACTAACACTGAGCACCCAAACACCCCTAACACGGAGCCTCCAAACCCCACTAACATTGAACTCCTGAACCCCACTAACACCGAACCCCCCAAACCCCACTAACACTGAGCACCCAAACCCCACTAACATTGAACTCCAAAACCCCACTAACACTGAGCTCCTAAACCCCACTAACACTGAGCCCCCAAACCACACTAACACTGAGCCCCCAAACGCCACCAACACTGAGCCCCCAAACGCCACCAACGCTGAGCCCCCAAACCTCACTAACACCGAGCCCCCAAACCCCACTAACACTGAACTCCTAAACCCCACTAACACTGAGCCCCCAAACCACACTGACACTGAGCCCCCAAACCACACTAACACTGAGCCCCCAAACCTCACTAACACTGATCTCCTAAACCCCACTAACACTGAGCCCCCAAACCCCATTAACACTGAGCATTCAAACCCCACTAACACTGAGCCCCCAAACCCATTAACACTGAGCCACAAAAACCCCACTAATAATGAGCCACCAAACCCCACTAACACCTATCCCCCAAACTCCACTAACACTGAACTCCTAAACCCCACTAACACTGAGCCCCCAAATTCCACTAACACAGAACTCCTAAACCCCACTAACACTTAACTCCTAAACCCCGCTAACACTGAGCTCCCAAACGCCACGGACACTGAGCCCTCAAACCCCAGTAACACTGAGACCCAAACCTCACTAACACTGAGCCCCCAAACCCCACTAACACTGAACTCCTAAACCCCACTAACACGGAGAACCAAACCCCACTAACACTGAGCACCCAAACACCTCTAACACGGAGCCTCCAAACCCCACTAACATTGAACTCCTGAACCCCACTAACACCGAACCCCCAAAACCCCACTAACACTGATCCCCCAAACCCCACTAACATTGAACTCCAAAACCCCGCTAACACTGAGCCCCCAAATCCCACAAACACTGAGCCCCCAAACCCCACTAACATTGAACTCCAAAACCCCACTAACATTGAACCCCAAACCCCACTAACACTGAGCCCCCAAACCCCTCAAACACTGAGCCCCCAAACCCCACTAACACTGAACTCCTAAACCCCAATAACACTGAGCCCTCAAACGCCACGAACACGGAGCCCCCAAAAGCCACTAACACGGAGAACCAAACCCCACTAACACTGAGCCCCTAAACACACCAAACACGGAGCCTCCAAACTCCACTAACATTGAACTCCTGAACCCCACTAACACTGAACCCCCCAAACCCCACTAACACAGAGCCCCCAAACCCCACTAACATTGAACTCCAAAGCCCCACTAACACTGAGCCCCCAAACCCCACTAAAACTGAGCCCACAAACCCCACTAACACGGAGCTCCCAAACCCCACTAACACTGAGCCCCCAAACCCCACTAACACTGAGCCCCCAAATCACACTAACACTGAGCCCACAAACCACACTAACACTGAGCCCCCAAACCACACTAACACTGAGCCCCCAAACCACACTAACACTGAGCCCCCAAACCACACTAACGCTGAGCCCCCAAACCCCACTAACGCTGAGCCCCCAAACCCCACTAACACTGAGCACCCAAACCCCACTAACCCTGAAACCCAAAACCCACTAACACTGAGCCCCCAAACACCACTAGTACTGAACTCCTAAACCTCACTAACAATGAGCACCCAAACCCCACTAATAATGAGCCCCCAAACCCCACTAACACTGAACCCCCAAACCCCACTAACACTGAGCTCCCAAACCCCACTAACACTGAGCCCCCAAAACCTACTAATACTGAGCCGCCAAACCCCACTAACACTGAACCCTCAAACTCCACTAACACTGAACTCCTAAACCCCACTAACACTGAGCCCACAAACCCTACTAACACTGAACTCCTAAACCCCACTAACACTGAGCCCCCAAACCCCACTTACACTGAACCCCTAAACCCCACTAACTCTGAGACCCAAACCCCACTAACACTGAACCCCCAAACCCCACTCACAGTGAACACCTGATCCCCACTATCACTGAACTCCCAAACCCCACTGACACTGAGCGTCCAAACCCCACTAACACTGTGCCCCCAAACCGCACTAACACAGAGCCCCCAAACCCCACTAACACTGAGCCCTCAAACACCACTAACACTGAGCACTCAAACCCCACTAACACTGAGCCCCCAAACCCCACTAACATTGAGCCACAAAACCCCACTAATACTGAGCCCCAAAACCCCACTAACACTGAGACACAAACCCCAATAACACTGAGCCCTCAAAACCCAATAACATTGAACTCCTGAAACACACTAACACTGAACCCCGAAACCCCACTAACACTGAGCCCCCAAACACCACAAATACTGAACTCCTAAACTCCAATAACACTGATCCCCAAACTCCACTAATAATGAGCCCCCAAACCCCACTAACACTGAGCTCCCAAACCCCACTAATACTGAGCCCCCAAACTCCACTAACACTGAGCCCCCAAACCCCACAAACACTGAGCCCCCAAACCCCACTAACACTGAACTCCTAAACCCCAATAACACTGAGCCCCCAAACGCCACGAACATTGAGCCCCAAACTCCACTAACACTGAGCCCCCAAACCCCATAAACACTGAGCCCCCAAACCCCACTAACACTGAACTCCTAAACCCCAATAACACTGAGCCCCCAAAAGCCACGAACACTGAGCCCCCAAACCCCACTAACACGGAGAACCAAACCCCACTAACACTGAGCCCCTAAACACCCCAAACACGGAGCCTCCAAACTCCACTAACATTGAACTCCTGAACCCCACTAAAACTGAACCCCCCAAACACCACTAAGACTGAGCCCCTAAACCCAACTAACATTGAACTCGAAAGCCCCACTAACACTGAGCCCCCAAACCCCACTAACACTGAGCCCCCAAACCCCACTAACACTGAGCCCCCAAATCACACTAACAATGAGCCCACAAACCACACTAACAATGAGCCCACAAACCACACTAACAATGAGCCCACAAACGCCACTAACACTGAGCCCCCAAACCCCACTAACGCTGAGCCCCCAAACCCCACTAACACTGAGCCCCCAAACCCCACTAACACTGGGCCCCCATACCCCACTAACCCTGAGCCTCCAAACCCCACTAACACTGAATCCCAAACCCCACTAACACTGAGCACCCAAACCCCACTAACACAGAGCCCCCAAACCACACTTACATTGAGCCTCCAAACCCCATTAACACTGAGACCAAAACCCCACTAACACTGAGCCCCCAAACCCCACAAATACTCAGCCCCCAAACCCCACTAACACTGAGCTCCCAAACCCCACTAACACTGAACTCCTAATCCGCACTGACACTGAGCCCCCAAACTCCACTAACACTGAGCCCCCAAACCCCACAAACACTGAGCCCCCAAACCCCACTAACACTGAACTCCTAAACCCCAATAACACTGAGCCCCCAAACGCCACGAACACTGAGCCCCCAAACCCCACTAACACGGAGAACCAAACCCCACTAACACTGAGCCCCTAAACACCCCAAACACGGAGCCTCCAAACTCGACTAACATTGAACTCCTGAACCCCACTAACACTGAACCCCCCAAACACCACTAAGACTGAGCCCCCAAACCCCACTAACATTGAACTCGAAAGCCCCACTAACACTGAGCCCCCAAACCCCACTAACACTGAGCCCCCAAACCCCACTAACACTGAGCCCCCAAACCATACTAACACTGAGCCCCCAAACCACACTAACACAGAGCCCACAAACCACACTAACACTGAGACCCCAAACGCCACTAACACTGAGCCCCCAAACCCCACTAACGCTGAGCCCCCAAACCACACTAACACTGAGCCCCCAAACCCCACTAACACTGGGCCCCCATATCCCACTAACCCTGAGCCTCCAAACCCCACTAACACTGAATCCCAAACCCCACTACCACTGAGCACCCAAACCCCACTAACACAGAGCCCCCAAACCACACTTACACTGAGCCCCCAAACCCCATTAACACTGAGACCAAAACCCCACTAACACTGAGCCCCCAAACCCCACAAATACTCAGCCGGCAAACCCCACTACCACTGAGCACCCAAACCCCACTAACACAGAGCCCCCAAACCACACTTACACTGAGCCCCCAAACCCCATTAACACTGAGACCAAAACCCCACTAACACTGAGCCCCCAAACTCCACCAATAGTGAGCCCCCAAACCCCACTAAAACTGAACTCCTAAACCCCACTAACACTGAGCCCCCAAACCCCATTAACACTGAGCCACAAAAACCCCACTAATACTGGGCCCCCAAACCCCATTAACACTGAGCACTCAAACCCCACTAACACTGAGCCCCCAAACCCCATTAACACTGAGCCACAAAAACCCCACTAATAATGAGCCACCAAACCCCACTAACACTGAACCCCCAAACTCCACTAACACTGAACTCCTAAACCCCACTAACACTGAGCCCCCAAATTCCACTAACACTGAATTCCTAAACCCCACTAACACTGAACTCCTAAACCCCACTAACACTGAGCCCCCAAACGCCACGGACACTGAGCCCTCAAACCCCAGTAACACTGAGACCCAAACCCCACTAACACAGATGCCCCAAACCCCACTAACACTGAACTCCTAAAACCCACTAACACGGAGAACCAAACCCCACTAACACTGAGCACCCAAACACCCCTAACACGGAGCCTCCAAACCCCACTAACATTGAACTCCTGAACCCCACTAACAGCGAACCCCCCAAACCCCATTAACACTGAGCCCCAAACCCCACTAACATTGAACTCCAAAACCCCACTAACACTGAGCTCCCAAACCCCACTAACACTGAGTCCCCAAACCCCACTAACACTGAGCCCCCAATCCCCACTAACACTGAGCCCCCAAACCACACTAACACTGAGCCCCCAAACGCCACCAACACTGAGCCCCCAAACGCCACCAACACTGAGCCCCCAAACCTCACTAACACTGAGCCCCCAAACCACACTGACACTGAGCCCCCAAACCACACTAACACTGAGCCCCCAAACCCCACTAACACTGAACTCCTAAACCCCAATAACACTGAGCCCTCAAACGCCACAAACACAGAGCCCCCAAAAGCCACTAACACTGAGCCCACAAACCCTACTAACACTGAACTCCTAAACCCCACTAACACTGAGCCCCCAAACCCCACTTACACTGAACTCCTAAACCCCACTAACTCTGAGACCCAAACCCCACTAACACTGAACCCCCAAACCCCACTCACAGTGAACACCTGATCCCCACTATCACTGAACTCCCAAACCCCACTGACACTGAGCGTCCAAACCCCACTAACACTGTGCCCCCAAACCCCATTAGCACTGAGCCACAAAAACCCCACTAATACTGGGCCCCCAAACCCCATTAACACTGAGCACTCAAACCCCACTAACACTGAGCCCCCAAACCCCATTAACACTGAGCCACAAAAACCCCACTAATAATGAGCCACCAAACCCCACTAACACTGAACCCCCAAACTCCACTAACACTGAACTCCTAAACCCCACTAACACTGAGCCCCCAAATTCCACAAACACTGAATTCCTAAACCCCACTAACACTGAACTCCTAAACCCCACTAACACTGAGCCCCCAAACGCCACGGACACTGAGCCCCCAAACCCCACTAACACTGAACTCCTAAAACCCACTAACACGGAGAACCAAACCCCACTAACACTGAGCACCCAAACACCCTAACACGGAGCCTCCAAACCCCACTAACATTGAACTCCTGAACCCCACTAACACCGAACCCCCCAAACCCCACTAACACTGAGCCCCCAAACCCCACTAACATTGAACTCCAAAACCCCACTAACACTGAGCTCCCAAACCCCACTAACACTGAGTCTCCAAACCCCACTAACACTGAGCCCCCAATCCCCACTAACACTGAGCCCCCAAACCACACTAACACTGAGCCCCCAAACGCCACCAACACTGAGTCCCCAAACGCCACCAACACTGAGCCCCCAAACCTCACTAACACTGAGCCCCCAAACCACACTGACACTGAGCCCCCAAACCACACTAACACTGAGCCCCCAAATCCCACTAACACTGAACTCCTAAACCCCACTAACACTGAGCCCCCAAACCCCATTAACACTGAGCCACAAAAACCCCACTAATACTGGGCCCCCAAACCCCATTAACACTGAGCACTCAAACCCCACTAACACTGAGCCCCCAAACCCCATTAACACTGAGCCACAAAAACCCCACTAATAATGAGCCACCAAACCCCACTAACACTGAACCCCCAAACTCCACTAACACTGAACTCCTAAACCCCACTAACAATGAGCCCCCAAATTCCACTAACACAGAACTCCTAAACCCCACTAACACTGGACTCCTAAACCCCACTAACACTGAGCCCCCAAACGCCACGGACACTGAGCCCTCAAACCCCAGTAACACTGAGACCCAAACCTCACTAACACTGAGCCCCCAAACCCCACTAACACTGAACTCCTAAACCCCACTAACACGGAGAACCAAACCCCATTAACACTGAGCACCCAAACACCCCTAACACGGAGCCTCCAAACCCCACTAACATTGAACTCCTGAACCCCACTAACACCGAACCCCCAAAACCCCACTAACACTGAGCCCCCAAAACCCACTAACATTGAACTCCAAAACCCCACTAACACTGAGCCCCCAAACCCCACTAACACTGAGCCCCCAAACCCCACTAACATTGAACTCCAAAACCCCACTAACACTGAGCCCCCAAACCCCACTAACACTGAGCCCACAAACCCCACAAACACTGAGCCCTCAAACCCCACTAACACTGAACTCCTAAACCCCAATAACACTGAGCCCTCAAACGCCACGAACACAGAGCCCCCAAAAGCCACTAACACGGAGAACCAAACCCCACTAACACTGAGCCCCTAAACACACCAAACACGGAGCCTCCAAACTCCCCTAACATTGAACTCCTGAACCCCACTAACACTGAACCCCCCAAACCCCACTTACACAGAGCCCCCAAACCCCACTAACATTGAACTCCAAAGCCCCACTAACACTGAGCCCCCAAACCCCACTAAAACTGAGCCGACAAACCCCACTAACACGGAGCTCCCAAACCCCACTAACACTGAGCCCCCAAACCCCACTAACACTGAGCCCCCAAACCACACTAACACTGAGCCCACAAACCAAACTGACACTGAGCCCCCAAACCACACTAACACTGAGCCCCCAAACCCCACTAACACTGAACTCCTAAACCCCAATAACACTGAGCCCTCAAACGCCACAAACACAGAGCCCCCAAAAGCCACTAACACTGAGCCCACAAACCCTACTAACACTGAACTCCTAAACCCCACTAACACTGAGCCCCCAAACCCCACTTACACTGAACTCCTAAACCCCACTAACCCTGAGACCCAAACCCCACTAACACTGAACCCCCAAACCCCACTCACAGTGAACACCTGATCCCCACTATCACTGAACTCCCAAACCGCACTGACACTGAGCGTCCAAACCCCACTAACACTGTGCCCCCAAACCCCATTAGCACTGAGCCACAAAAACCCCACTAATACTGGGCCCCCAAACCCCATTAACACTGAGCACTCAAACCCCACTAACACTGAGCCCCCAAACCCCATTAACACTGAGCCACAAAAACCCCACTAATAATGAGCCACCAAACCCCACTAACACTGAACCCCCAAACTCCACTAACACTGAACTCCTAAACCCCACTAACACTGAGCCCCCAAATTCCACAAACACTGAATTCCTAAACCCCACTAACACTGAACTCCTAAACCCCACTAACACTGAGCCACCAAACGCCACGGACACTGAGCCCCCAAACCCCACTAACACTGAACTCCTAAAACCCACTAACACGGAGAACCAAACCCCACTAACACTGAGCACCCAAACACCCTAACACGGAGCCTCCAAACCCCACTAACATTGAACTCCTGAACCCCACTAACACCGAACCCCCCAAACCCCACTAACACTGAGCCCCCAAACCCCACTAACATTGAACTCCAAAACCCCACTAACACTGAGCTCCCAAACCCCACTAACACTGAGTCTCCAAACCCCACTAACACTGATCCCCCAATCCCCACTAACACTGAGCCCCCAAACCACACTAACACTGAGCCCCCAAACGCCACCAACACTGAGCCCCCAAACGCCACCAACACTGAGCCCCCAAACCTCACTAACACTGAGCCCCCAAACCACACTGACACTGAGCCCCCAAACCACACTAACACTGAGCCCCCAAATCCCACTAACACTGAACTCCTAAACCCCACTAACACTGAGCCCCCAAACCCCATTAACACTGAGCCACAAAAACCCCACTAATACTGGGCCCCCAAACCCCATTAACACTGAGCACTCAAACCCCACTAACACTGAGCCCCCAAACCCCATTAACACTGAGCCACAAAAACCCCACTAATAATGAGCCACCAAACCCCACTAACACTGAACCCCCAAACTCCACTAACACTGAACTCCTAAACCCCACTAACAATGAGCCCCCAAATTCCACTAACACAGAACTCCTAAACCCCACTAACACTGAACTCCTAAACCCCACTAACACTGAGCCCCCAAACGCCACGGACACTGAGCCCTCAAACCCCAGTAACACTGAGACCCAAACCTCACTAACACTGAGCCCCCAAACCCCACTAACACTGAACTCCTAAACCCCACTAACACGGAGAACCAAACCCCATTAACACTGAGCACCCAAACACCCCTAACACGGAGCCTCCAAACCCCACTAACATTTAACTCCTGAACCCCACTAACACCGAACCCCCAAAACCCCACTAACACTGAGCCCCCAAAACCCACTCACATTGAACTCCAAAACCCCACTAACACTGAGCCCCCAAACCCCACTAACACTGAGCCCCCAAACCCCACTAACATTGAACTCCAAAACCCCACTAACACTGAGCCCCCAAACCCCACTAACACTGAGCCCACAAACCCCACAAACACTGAGCCCTCAAACCCCACTAACACTGAACTCCTAAACCCCAATAACACTGAGCCCTCAAACGCCACGAACACAGAGCCCCCAAAAGACACTAACACGGAGAACCATACCCCACTAACACTGAGCCCCTAAACACACCAAACACGGAGCCTCCAAACTCCCCTAACATTGAACTCCTGAACCCCACTAACACTGAACCCCCCAAACCCCACTTACACAGAGCCCCCAAACCCCACTAACATTGAACTCCAAAGCCCCACTAACACTGAGCCCCCAAACCCCACTAAAACTGAGCCGACAAACCCCACTAACACGGAGCTCCCAAACCCCACTAACACTGAGCCCCCAAACCCCACTAACACTGAGCCCCCAAACCACACTAACACTGAGCCCACAAACCACACTAACACTGAGCCACCAAACCACACTAACACTGAGCCCCCAAACCACACTAACACTGAGCCCCCAAACCACACTAACGCTGAGCCCCCAAACCCCACTAATGCAGAGCCCCCAAACCCCACTAACACTGAGCACCCAAACCCCACTAACCCTGAAACCCAAAACCCATTAACACTGACCCCCCAAACACCACTAGTACTGAACTCCTAAACCTCACTAACAATGAGCACCCAAACCCCACTAATAATGAGGCCCCAAACCCCACTAACACTGAACCCCCAAACCCCACTAACACTGAGCTCCCAAACCCCACTAACACTGAGCCCCCAAACCCTACTAATACTGAGCCACCAAACCCCACTAACACTGAGCCCCCAAACCCCACTAACACTGAACCCTCAAACTCCACTAACACTGAACTCCTAAACCCCACTAACATTGAGCCCACAAACCCTACTAACACTGAACTCCTAAACCCCACTAACACTGAGCCCCCAAACCCCACTTACACTGAACTCCTAAACCCCACTAACTCTGAGACCCAAACCCCACTAACACTGAACCCCCAAACCCCACTCACAGTGAACACCTGATCCCCACTATCACTGAACTCCCAAACCCCACTGACACTGAGCGTCCAAACCCCACTAACACTGAGCCCCGAAACCCCACTAACACTGAGCCCTCAAACACCACTAACACTTAGCCCGCAAACCCCACTAACACTGAGCCCCCAAACCCCACTAACACTGAGCCACAAAACTCCACTAATACTGAGCCCCAAAACCCCACTAACACTGAGACACAAACCCCAATAACACTGAGCCCTCAAAACCCATTAACATTGAACTCCTGAAACACACTAACACTGAACCCCGAAACCCCACTAACACTGAGCCCCCAAACACCACAAACACTGAACTCCTAAACTCCAATAACACTGATCCCCAAACCCCACTAATAATGATCCCCCAAACCCCACTAACACTGAGCTCCCAAACCCCACTAATACTGAGCCCCCAAACTCCACTAACACTGAGCCCCCAAACCCCACAAACACTGAGCCCCCAAACCCCACTAACACTGAACTCCTAAACCCCAATAACACTGAGCCCCCAAACGCCACGAACATTGAGCCCCAAACTCCACTAACACTGAGCCCTCAAACCCCACAAACACTGAGCCCCCAAACCCCACTAACACTGAACTCCTAAACCCCAATAACACTGAGCCCCCAAACGCCACGAACACTGAGCCCCCAAACCCCACTAACACGGAGAACCAAACCCCACTAACACTGAGCCCCTGAACACCCCAAACACGGAGTCTCCAAACTCCACTAACATTGAACTCCTGAACCCCACTAACACTGAACCCCCCAAACACCACTAAGACTGAGCCCCCAAACCCCACTAACATTGAACTCCAAAGCCCCACTAACACTGAGCCCCCAAACCCCACTAACACTGAGCCCCCAAACCCCACTAACACTGAGATCCCAAACCCCACTAACACTGAGCCCCCAAACCCCACTAACACTGAGCCCCCAAACCACACTAACACTGAGCCCACAAACCTCACTAACACTGAGCCCCCAAACGCCACTACCACTGAGCCCCAAACCCCACTAACGCTGAGCCCCCAAACCCCACTAACACTGAGCCCCCAAACCCCACTAACACTGAGCCCCCATACCCCACTAACACTGAGCCCCCATACCCCACTAACCCTGAGCCTCCAAACCCCACTAACACTGAATCCCAAACCCCACTAACACTGAGCACCCAAACCCCACTAACACAGAGCCCCCAAACCACACTTACACTGAGCCCCTAAACCCCATTTACACTGAGACAAAAACCCCACTAACACTGAGCCCCCAAACCCCACAAATACTCAGCCCCCAAACCCCACTAACACTGAGCTCCCAAACCCCACTAACACTGAACTCCTAATCCGCACTGACACTGAGCCCCCAAACCCCACCAATAGTGAGCCCCCAAACCCCACTAAAACTGAAATCCTAAACCCCACTAACACTGAGCCCCCAAACCCCATTAACACTGAGCCACAAAAACCCCACTAATACTGGGCCCCCAAACCCCATTAACACTGAGCTCTCAAACCCCACTAACACTGAGCCCCCAAACCCCATTAACACTGAGCCACAAAAACCCCACTAATAATGAGCCACCAAACCCCACTAACACTGAACCCCCAAACTCCACTAACACTGAACTCCTAAACCCCACTAACACTGAGCCCCCAAATTCCACTAACACTGAGCCCCCAAACCCCACTAACGCTGAGCCCCCAAACCCCACTAACACTGAGCCCCCAAACCCCACTAACACTGAGCCCCCATACCCCACTAACCCTGAGCCTCCAAACCCCACTAACACTGAATCCCAAACCCCACTAACACTGAGCACCCAAACCCCACTAACACAGAGCCCCCAAACCACAATTACACTGAGCCCCTAAACCCCATTTACACTGAGACAAAAACCCCACTAACACTGAGCCCCCAAACCCCACAAATACTCAGCCCCCAAACCCCACTAACACTGAGCTCCCAAACCCCACTAACACTGAACTCCTAATCCGCACTGACACTGAGCCCCCAAACCCCACCAATAGTGAGCCCCCAAACCCCACTAAAACTGAACTCCTAAACCCCACTAACACTGAGCCCCCAAACCCCATTAACACTGAGCCACAAAAACCCCACTAATACTGGGCCCCCAAACCCCATTAACACTGAGCTCTCAAACCCCACTAACACTGAGCCCCCAAACCCCATTAACACTTAGCCACAAAAACCCCACTAATAATGAGCCACCAAACCCCACTAACACTGAACCCCCAAACTCCACTAACACTGAACTCCTAAACCCCACTAACACTGAGCCCCCAAATTCCACTAACACTGAACTCCTAAACCCCACTAACACTGAACTCCTAAACCCCACTAACACTGAGCCCCCAAACGCCACGGACACTGAGCCCTCAAACCCCAGTAACACTGAGACCCAAACCCCACTAACACTGAGCCCCCAAACCCCACTAACACTGAACTCCTAAAACCCACTAACACGGAGAACCAAACCCCACTAACACTGAGCACCCAAACACCCCTAACACGGAGCCTTCAAACCACACTAACATTGAACTCCTGAACCCCACTAACACCGAACCCCCCAAACGCCACTAACACTGAGCCCCCAAACCCCACTAACATTGAACTCCAAAACCCCACTAACATTGAGCTCCCAAACGCCACCAACACTGAGCCCCCAAACGCCACCAACACTGAGCCCCCAAACCTCACTAACACTGAGCCTCCAAACCACACTAACACTGAGCCCCCAAACCACACTAACACTGAGCCCCCAAATCACACTAACACTGAGCCCCCAAACCCCACTAATGCTGAGCCACCAAACCCCACTAACACTGAGCACCCAAACCCCAATAACCCTGAAACCCAAACCCCACTAACACTGAGCCCCCAAACCCGACTAACACTAAGCCCCCAAACCACACTAACACTGAGCCCCCAAACGCCACCAACACTGAGCCCCCAAACCACACTAACACTGAGCCCCCAAACCACACTAACACTGAGCCCCCAAACCACACTAACACTGAGCCCCCAAACCACACTAACGCTGAGCCCCCAAACCCCACTAATGCTGAGCCCCCAAACCCCACTAACACTGAGCACCCAAACCCCACTAACCCTGAAACCCAAACCCCACTAACACTGAGCCCCAAAACACCACTAATACTGAACTCCTAAACCTCACTAACAATGAGCCCCCAAACCCCACTAATAATGAGCGCCCAAACCCCACTAACACTGAGCTCCCAAACCCCACTAACACTGAGCCCCCAAACCCAACTAATACTGAGCCACCAAACCCCACTAACACTGAGCCCCCAAACCCCACTAACACTGAACCCGCAAACTCCACTAACACTGAACTCCTAAACCCCACTAACGCTGAGCCCACAAACCCTACTAACACTGAACTCCTAAACCCCACTAACACTGAGCCCCCAAACCCCACTTACACTGAACTCCTAAACCCCACTAACACTGAGACCCAAACCCCACTAACACTGAGCCCCCAAACCCCATTCACAGTGAACACCTGATCCCCACTATCACTGAACTCCCAAACACCACAGACACTGAGCGTCCAAACCCCACTAACACTGAGCCCCCAAACCACACTAACACAGAGCCCCCAAACCCCACTAACACTGAGCCCCCAATCCCCACTAAAACTGAGCCCCAAAACGCCACTACCACTGAGCCCCCAAAACCCACTAACCCAGAGACCGAAACCCCACTAACAATGAGCCTCTAAACCCCACTAACACTAAACCCCAATCACCACTAACACTGAGCCCCCAAACCCCACTAACACTGAGCCCGCAAACCCCACTAACACTAAGCCCCCAAACCACAGTAACACTGAACCTCCAAACGCCACCAACACTGAGCCCCCAAACCCCACTAACACTGAGCCCCCAAACCACACTAACACTGAGCCCCCAAACCACACTAACACTGAGCCCCCAAACCACACTAACGCTGAGCCCCCAAACCCCACTAACACTGAGTACCCAAACCCCACTAACCCTGAAACCCAAACCCCACTAACACTGAGCCCCCAAACACCACTAATACTCAACTCCTAAACCTCACTAACAATGAGCCCCCAAACCCCACTAATAATGAGCCCCCAAACCCCACTAACACTGAACCCCCAAACCCCACTAACACTGAGCTCCCAAACCCCACTAACACTGAGCCCCCAAACCCAACTAATACTGAGCCACCAAACCCCACTAACACTGAGCCCCCAAACCCCACTAACACTGAACCCCCAAACTCCACTAACACTGAACTCCTAAACCCCACTAACACTGAGCCCCCAAACCCCACTTACACTGAACTCCTAAACCCCACTAACACTGAGACCCAAACCCCACTAACACTGAGTCCCCAAACCCCACTTACACTGAGCCCCCAAACCCCACTAACACTGAGCCCCCAAACCACACTAACACAGAGCCCCCAAACCCCACTAACACTGAGCCCCCAATCCCCACTAAAACTGAGCCCCCAAACGCCACTACCACTGAGCCCCCAAAACCCACTAACCCAGAGACAGAAACCCCACTAACAATGAGCCTCTAAACCCCACTAACACTAAACCCCAATCACCACTAACACTGAGCCCCCAAACCCCACTAACGCTGAGATCCAAACCCCAATAACACTGAGCCCCCAAACCCCACTAATACTGAGACCCCAAACCCCACTAACACTGAGCCCCCAAACCCCACTAATACTTAGCCCCCAAACCCCACTAACACTGAGCCCCCAAACCCCACTAACACTGAACTCCTAAACCCCACTAACAATGAACCCTCAAACCCCACTAACAATGAACCCCCAAACCCCACTAACACTAAGCCCCCAAGCTGCATTAACACTGAGCACCCAAATCCCACTACCACTGAACCCCCAAACCCCATTAACACTGAGCCCCTAAACCCCATTAACACTGAGCCCCCAAACCCCACTAACACTGAGCCCCCAAACCCCAGTAACACTGAACCCCCAAACCCCACTGACACTGTACCCCAAAACCCCACTAACACTGAACCCCCAATCACAACTTGCACTGATCCCGCAATCCCCACTAACACTGAACCCCAAAACCCCACTAACACTGAACCCCCAATCACAACTTGCACTGAACCCGCAATCCCCACTAACACTTAACCCAAAGCCCCACTAACAGTGAAAACCCAATCCCCACTAACACTGAACCCCCGATACCCACTAACACTGAACCCTCAATCACAACTTACACTGAACTCGCAATCCCCACTAACACTTAACCCAAACCCCCACTAACACTGAACCTCCAATTCCCACTAACACTGAACCCCCAATTCCCACTAACACTGAACACCGAGCCGCGCTAACTCGGAGACCCCAAACCGAACAAGCAATCATCACCTAAATTTGTCTAAGACGGAACCCCCATACCCCAGAAACACTGAACCCCTAAACCACAAAACTGAACCCCAAACCCTAAAAGACTGAAACCCCACAAACACTGAGACCCAAAACCCCACTAACATTGAACCCCCAATCCCCAAAACACTGAAACTCCAGGCATAGAAATATACATATAACATAGGAGCAGAAGTAGGGCATTCGACACTTCGAGCCTGCTCCGCCATTCATGATGATCATGGCTAAACAGCCAACTCAATAGCCTGCTCCCACTTTCTTCCCATACCCTTTGATCCCTTTCACCTAAGAGCTATATCTAACTCCTTCTTGAAAACATGCAATATTTTGACCTCATCTACTTTATGTGGTAGCGAATTCCACAGGTTCACTACTCTCTAGGTGAAGAAATGTCTCCTCATCTCAGTCCTAAATGATCGACCCCATATCCTCAGACTGTGCCTCCTGGTTTTTGGACTGCCCCACCATCGGGAACAACCTTCCTGCATCTACCCTGTCTAGCCCTGATTGATTTTTATAGCTTTCTATGAGATCCCCTTTCATTCTTCTGAACTCCAGCGAATATAATCCTAACTGAGTCAATCTCTCCTCATATGCCAGTCCCACAATCCCAGGAATCAGTCTGACAAACCTTTGCTGCTCTCCCTCTATAGCAAGAACATCCAATCTCAGATAAGGATACCAAAACTGCAACCAAAATTTCATGCGTTTTCTCACCAAGGCCCTGTATAATTGCAGCAAGACATCCCTGCTCCTGTACTGGAATCCTCTCGCTATAAAGGCTAAACTACCATTGGCTTGCTTTACCGCCAGCTGCACCTGCTTGCTTCCCTTCAACGACTGGTGGACGAGAACACCTAGGTCTCATTGCACATTTCTGTCTCTTAACTTATAGCCATTTAGATAATAATCTGCCTTCCTGTGTTTTTCTGTCAAATTGGATAACCTCATATGTATCCACATAAAAATGCATCTGCCATTCATTTGCCCATTGACTCAGCTTCTCCAAATCAAACTGAAGCATTTCTGCATCTCCCTCGCAGCTCACCCTCCCACCCAGCTTTGTGTGAACTACAAATTTGGAGATATTATATTTAGTTCCCTCATGTAAATCATTCAAATATATTGTTAATAGCTGGGGTCCCCGCACCGTTCATTGCGGTACACCATTAGACGCTGCCTGCCGTTGCGAAAAAGACCCGTTTATTCCTACCCTTTTTTTCCTGTGTGCCAATCCGTTTTCTATCCATCCCAATACATTACACGCAATCCCATGTGCTTTAATTGTACACAATTATCTCTTATGTGGGACTCTTTCGAAAGCCTTCTGAAATCCCAAATAACCCACATCCACTGGCTGCCCCTCATCAACTCTATTGGTTACATTTTCGAAAAAATCCAGTAGATTTGTAAAACATGATTCCCTTTTCGTAAATCCATGCTGACTCTGTCTGATTTTGCCACTGTTTTCCTAGTGCTCAGCTATTAAATCCTTTCTAATGGACTCAAGAATTTTCCCCACTACTGACGTCAAGCTGACTGGTCTATAATAACATGTTTTCTCTCTACATTTCCTTTTAAATGCTCGAGTTATATTAGCTACCCGCCAATCTGTAGGAACTGTTCCAGAGTCTATAGAAACTTGGAAGATGGCCACCAATGCATCCATTATTTCTAGGACTCTTTCTTTAAGTACAAGGGATGTAGGCCCTGGGGATTTATTGGCCTTCAATTCCATTAATTTCTCCAACATCCTTTCCCTACCTTTACCCATTTCTTTCAGTTCCACCCTCTCACTAAACCCTGTGTTCCCCAGCATTCCTCATATGTTATTTGTGTCCTGCTTTGTGAAGACAGAACCAAAGTATGTATTTACTTCTTCAGCCATTTCTTTGTGCCCCATTATAAATTCCTCTGTTTCTGACATTAGGGGACCTACATTGGTCTTCACCAATACTTCTCTTCACATGCCGATAGAAACATTTACAGTCACTTTTTATGTTCGCCGCAAACTTACTTTCGCACTCTATTTCCCTCTTTTTAAACAATCCCTTGGTCCTCCTTTGCTGAATTCTTAAGTGCTCCCAATCCTCAGGTCTGTAGTTTTTTTATAACCAATGTGTGTGCTTCTTACTTCGGTATAATACTATCTCTATATTCCCTCGTAAGCCATGTTTGGGCCAGATTTCCTATTTAACTATTGCGCCAGACAGGAATAAACAATTGTTGCAATTGACCCATGCACCCTTTGAACGTTTGCCATTGCCTATCGACTGTCATCCCTTTAATTAACATTTCCCAATCCATTATTTAAGGTCCAGGACCCTCGTCTCAAAATCAAATATGTCACTCTCCAACTTAATGAAGAAACCAAACATATTATGTTTGCTCACCCACAAGGGGCATTGCACAACTAGTTTGCCAATTATTCCTTTCTCATTACACAATTACCCAGCCGAGGATAGCCATTTCTCTATTTGGTTCCTCAATGTTTTAGGCCAGAAACAACATCCCAAATACACTCCAGGAATTCCTCCTCTACGGTAGTGTTACTAATTTGATTTGCCCAATCAATATTCAGATTAAAGTCACCCATAATTACAAATGTTCCTTTATTGCATGCATCTCTAATTTCCTGTTTAGCGCTATTCCCAACATCAACACTACAGTTTGTGGGTCTATATACAACCCCCATTAATGTTTTTTCCCCTTGGTGTATCTCAGCTCTACCCATACAGATTCCACATCGTCAAAGCAAATATATTTCCTCACTATTGTGTTAACTTCCTCTTCAACCAGCAATGCAACTCCACCACCTTTTCCTTTTTGTCTGTCCTCCCTAAATATAGAATACCCTTGGATGTTCAGTTCCAATCACATGTCCCCCTGCAGCCATGTTTCCATAATCCCGACTATATCCCACCAGTTTACATCTGTTTGCTCAGTTAATTCATCCACTTTATTGCGAATGCTCCTTGAATTAAGGCACAAAGCTTTGAGACGTGTCTTATTTTACATTACTTGTCCCTTTTCCATTATATTTCACTAAGGCCCTGTTTGATTCTTGCTCTTAATTTCTCTGGCTATCACTTTTCTTATTCCCCTTTCTGTCTTTTGTTCTTGTCCTAGATTCCCCCTCCTCTGACTCCTTACAAAGCTTCCCAACGCACTGCCATTTTGGTTTGAACCCTCCCAAGTCACTCTATCAAATATTCCCCTTGGACATCTGTCCTGGCCCTGCCCAGGTGAAACCGTCCAGATTCTAATGGTCCCAACCCTCTGAGAACCGGTCCCAATGCCCCAGGAATCTGAAACCCTCCCATTCACACAGTCTCTTCGGCCACGTATTCATCCGGTATATCCTGCTATTTCTACTCGGACCAGCATGTGGCACTGGTAGTAATCCTGAGATCACTACTTTTGAGGTTCTACTTTTCAACGCACTTCCTAACTCCCTGTACTTTGTTTTTAGGACCTCATCCCTAAGTCTTTTGTATCAATGTGCACCATGACCACTGACTGTTCACCCTCCTCTCTCAGTATGTCCTGTAGCCGCTTTGAGACATTGTTGACCCTAGGACAAGGGCGGCAACATACCATCCTGGAGTCTCGTTTTGCGGCCAACTAAACGGCTATCTATTCCCCTTACAATTGAATCCGCTGTAACTATTGCATTCCCACACTTTTTACTCCTCCCCTGTGTAGCAGAGCAAACCACGGTGCAACTAATTTGGCTGTTACTGCTTTCCCCTGAGAGGCCAAATCCCCCAACAGTATCCAAAGAGGTATATCTGTTTTGCAGGGAAATAGACACAAGGGTTTCTTGCACTGCCTGCATAGTCCCCTTGATCTACATGGTGGTTACACAGACCCTTCCTGCCTGAGGACTCTGAGCCCGCGGTGCAACCACCCCTCTATACATGCTATCCACGATAGTCTCCACATCGTGGATGCTCCACAATGTCCCCAGCTGCCGCTCCAGCTCCGAAAACCGGGCTTCCAGGAGCTGCGGCTGTAGACAATTCCTGCACACATACTGCCCCTGGGCACTGGAATTGTTCCCGGCTTCTCACATAGAGCAGGAAGAGCACAGTTTTGAGCTCACTTGCCATTAATTAATCCTTTCAATTAAATTAAATCCTTTGGAAGAGACTTTTTGTCAATTATTGTAGGGCCCTTCTTCCCCGCTCCTCATTGTTGCAGATATAGTCCTTACAAACGATGAGCCACAAAATAACATCATAAACAGTGAACCCTAAAACCACAAAACTGATCCTCTAAAAACCAAAATTAGGAAACCAGTAACAACACAAACGTTGAACCCTCAAGGTCCACTAATACTGAACCTCCAAACCCCACTAACACTGGACCCCCAAATCCCGCTAACACTGAACCCCACAAACCTCAGTAATAATGAACTCCCCAAACCCGACTAACATGGAACCCCCGAACCACATTAACACTGAACACCCAAATCCTACTAACACTGAAACCTCGAATCCCACTAACACTGAACCCCCCAAACCCCACTAAGTTGGAAACCAGAAACCCTACTAATACTGAACCCCAATCGGCATTAAAACCGAACCCCAAATCCCACTAACACTGAAACGCCAAATTCCACTAACACTGAACATGCAAATCGTACTAACACTGCACGTCCAGACCCGATTAACGATGAACCCCAAACATTCACCAACACTGAACCACCCATTAACACTGAACCCCAAAACACTGAATTAGAAAACACTCAACTCCGAAAACACTGAACAACCAGCCCCCCAAAAATAAACCCTAAAACGAGAGTAAGACCGGAACTCCAAACCACATAAAACTCTGTATCCCAAATGCCCCAAAAACTGAACCTCCAAACTCCCTAACACTGAACAGCCAAATCCCACGAACACTGAACCCCCAAACACCCTAACACACAACCCCCAATCCTCACTAACACCGAAACTCCAAGGACCCTAACACTCAAGCCCCAAACCCCACTAACACTGAACCCCCAAGCACCCTAACACTCAACCCCCAAACCTCACTAACACTGAACCCCCAAGCACCGTAACACACAACCCCCAAACCCCACTAACACCGAACCTCCAAGCACCCTAACACTCAACCCCCAAACCCCACTAACACTGAACCCCCAAGCACCCAAATACTCCACCGCCAAAATGCACTAACACTGAACCCCCAAGCACCCTAACACTCAACCCCCAAACCGCACTAACACTGAACCCCCAAGCATCCTTACACTCAACCCCCAAACCGCACTAACACTGAACCCCCAAGCACCCTAACACTCAACCCCCAAACCCCACTAGCACTGAACAGAACAAACCTCTTAACACTGAACCCGCAAACCACCTAACTCTGGACACTCAATCCCCACTATCACTGAAGACCACAAACCCCGTTGACGCTGAATCCCACTCAATGACTCCGCCGTTCAAAACTCCCTGTCTTCTTTCAGGCTGAGGTGAGTAACTCGCTTTCCGAACAGACCGCTTTTCTCTTATGCTCTATAATCCCACTTTAAACAAAAGACTCTTGCTTCTCTAACCACGTAACTTACTTTAAACCCTGCTAGGTCCAGGCCAGAATCTGAATCACTCTTTGTCTAAAACTGAACAGGAAACAGCTTTACCGTTCGATTTCTCACACTGAGCCAAATTCACAAACAGTCTCGCTTAGTCTCTGGATTACTCAGGCCAATGCCCCCTTTCACTGACTGTGTCCCCATCACTGGCAGCACGTTGTATAAGTCCCTGTCTTATATTGAGCATTGATGTGGCCCTCTCCATCTCAGCTCCTTGCTGCAGTCATCGAAACCTATTCAGGCAATAGTTTGTTCAACTATTTAAATGAATTTAAAATCTGCTAGTTGGAGGCCAGAGCAATCTCTTACTCTGCAACCTAACTTCAAACAGATTTTACCATTTCAATTTTCACTTTGGACCAAATTTATGAACAAAATGGTTCAGTATCGGACAGTTCACAGCGAGAGAGACAAGGGCAGTGGCCACAGAGAGGAGGTTCTGATGTGAGCGATGACAGTTTATTCGTTTTCTCCATATTTCGAGGGAGGGCGTTGAGTGAGGGGTGGGTGCCGTCAGCGTACATGTGGGTGTGATGTGGTAACTCTCGGAGATTTCACATTTCTCGTCCCCTATAGCCGACTCTGTAAGACAGCAACACTCAGGAACACAGAGTGAACCCGCGATAGCCGGATGACACCATTACTGGATTAAATGTGTCGTTTTGCTATGGGGACTAAGTGTATCTGGGCTTGTAGCTATTTAACTGGGAGATAACAGGGAACTTCAGAATAGAGCACATTCAGTGAGCAGGTGAGGGAGTGAGGGGAGGAGGCTGATGGAAACCTGATTCAGAGAAGGGTCCAGATTTCCAGCATTGAATTGTGGGTATTATCCATGTGGGTGTAGATTGATACTGAGGTAATTTGTGCTTTGTGGCTACAAGTTGCAGTGTGACATTAACTGTACTTCATGCATCAATATGGGGCATCTTTCTGTCACTCAGACCCAGGCTCCGCACTCACTGACCCGTGTGTAAATCACACCGTCCTGGACCAGCCCTGGAGGAGCATCGATTGTACTGGGGCTGAATGCTCTGTCCAGTGGAAGTGTGATAGGGACCTGAAGTACGGATGGTACCGATTTAACAGGTAACGTGAAGGGGGAAATCCAGGTCAACCCATCAATAGAAAGATGGAGGAGAAATTTGAGGTAAAGGTGTCAATAGACGTGAAGTAAAGATAGAGAAGAGAACAGAGAGCGATTGGGGGAACAGGAACTGCTGGTGAACTGCGATCATCATTCCGGATAATGAATACAGGGAATGGGGCGAGGAGTGGATTCGACAGAGACAGAAGACATACAGGATGTGGAACAGGGACAAAGGGAGTTACACGAACTAGTGGGGCTTGGGACTGTCAAAAGTGGGAAGTGGCGATCCACTGGGGTCAGTGCTGGCACTGACCCTGTTTAACATTTACAATGTCCCAATATGGACACAGGAACCAGAATCACGTCATCAAAATCTGTTCCTGATATCAAACTGTACAGTGTAGCTCATACAAAAGGACACTTGACATACTCCAGGAAGGTGTGAGTACATTTGCAGAACGATGGGGTAATTAGCAAAGGAAATCAAAATTCGGTCATTGTGGGGGTGGGACAATGAGGGAGAAAGAATCATGAGGTGAAAAAGACTAAGAAAAGAGAGAGTCTAAATGACACAGAGGTGTAGAGGGATCTAGCAGCACTGTAACACAAAGCAATAAAAAAGTGACACAAGTCAATAAGGTCACCAGGAATGAAACAGAGCTCTGGGATCAATTTGTAGAGGACGGGACTGAGAGACAGAGATGGGATGTTAAACCTGTACAGAAGTTTGATTCATTCAAACTCGGAGCTCGTGCACAGTTCCAGACTCTGTATCTCTCAGTTAGATCACACTCGGAGCACCGTGCACAGTTCCGGTCTGTGTATCACTTGGTCAAACGACACTCGGTGCACTGAGCACGGTCCTGGTCTCCGCATCCCTAGGTTAGACCACACTTGGAGCACCATGCACAGTTCTGCTCTCCGTATGCCTCGCTCAGACCACACTCGGAGCACAATGCACATTTCCGGTCTCCGTACCCGCGGTTAGACCACATCCAGAGCACTGTGCACAGTTCTGGTCTCTGTACCCTCAGTTAGACCACATTCAGAGCACTGTGCACTGTTCTAGACTCGTTAACTGTCAATTGGACCATATTTCGAGCACTGTGTACTCTTCTAGCCTCCATGTCCATCTCCAATAACACTCATGAAACTTGATACCGTCCTGGACAAAGCAGCCCGCTTGATTGCATCCACAACCCCAAACATCCACATCCACATACACGCTTCCTCTCCCGCTCCTTTCCGCCTCTCCACGCCCCTCCTCTCATTCACCACCACCTAACCCTCTCCCCACCCACTCTCACCGCCCCCTTTCCCTCTCCGCACACCCTGTCCCTCTACTCAACTCCTCTTTCACTCTTCCAGCCCCTCTCACTGCCCCTCCCTTCTCCCTCGCCCCGCCCATCTCCCATTCCCCACGCCCTATCCCTCTCCTCGCCCCTTCTATCTGTCCCCGCCCCCTATCCCTCTCCCGTACACCTCTCCCTCTCCCCGCCATCTCTCGCTCTCCCCGCACCCTCTCCCTTCCCCTCTCCATCTCCCCGCCCCTCTCCCTCTCCCCGCCCCTCTCCCTCTCCCCGCGCCCTCTCAGAATCCCCGCCCGCTCTCCGCGCCGCCTCTGCCCGCACCCTCTCCTTCTCCCCGCCCCCTCTCCCCGGACCCTCTCGCTCTCCCCACCCTCTCTCCCTATCTCCGCCCCCTCTTACTATCTCCGCCCACTCTCCTCCCCGCTCGCTATTCCCAACCCCTCTCCCTCTCCCCAAGCCCTCTCCCTCTCTCCGCCTCCTCTCCCTCTGTTCCCCCCCCCCCCCTCTCCCTCTCCATGGCCCCTCTCCCTCACCCGGCCCACTTTCCCTCCCCCGGCCCCCTCTCACTCTTCCCACCCCCATTTCTCATCTCCCCCTCTCCTGTCCCCTCTCTCGTCCCTCTCTCCCCCACCCCCCCCGCTGCTTCTCCCCACCCCTGTCCATCTCCCCGCGCCCTCTCCCCGTCACCTCTCCCTCTCCCCGCGCCCTCTCCCCGTCCCCTCTCCCTCTCCATCTCCCCGCGCCCTCTCCCCGTCCCCTCTCCCTCTCTCCACCCCCCTCCCCCTCTCCCCACCCGCTCTCCCCGCCCCCTCTCCCCACCCCCTCACCCTCTCCTCGCCCCCTCTCCTCACCCCTACCCGCTCTCCCCGCCCCCTTCCCCGCCCCCTCTCCCCACCCCCTAACCCTCTCCTCGCCCCCTCTCCTCACCCCCACCCCCTCTCCCCGCTCCCTTCCCCTCTCCCCGCACCCTCCCCATCTCCACGCCCCCTCCCCCTCTCCCCACCCCCTCTTCCTCTCTCCACACCCCCTCTTCCTCTCTCCACCCCCTCTTCCTCTCTCCCCACCCTCTCTTCCTCTCTCTGCCCCCTCTCACTCTCCCCTCCCGCTCTCTCCGCCCCCTTTCCCACTCTCCGCCCCCTCTCTCTCTCCCCGCCACCTATCGCCATCCACTCCCCCTCTCTCAGTGCTCTCTCTCTCACAGACCCCTCTTCCAGCACCCTCTCCCTCTCCAAGCCCCCTCTCCCTCTGTCCGCCCCCTCTCGCTGTCCCTCTGAGTTCTCTCCACATTTGGACACCCTAATTACTTACGTTGTGCATGTGCACCTCGATCAAATACCGCGCATGCGTTACTCGCTCCATTTCCGCGCATGTACTGCTGCTCCCAATTCGGGCTTGTGCAGTTCGCTCCCAGTCCTCGCATGTGTAGCTCGATGTCTTTCTGCGCCTGTGTAGATGCTCCCAATACGCACATGTGCATTTCGCTCCCATTTCGCGCATGTGTAGCCCACTCGCAGACCGCGCATGTGCAGCTCGCCCCCAGACTAGGTCAATTCTGGAAGAGGAGGTTTTCAGGTTAATGGGTAAGAACATGAGCGGAGTTGGATTAATTGTTCAGATCATTCAAAGAGCTAGCGGCAAAATAATGGACCAAATGGCCTCACTCTGACCAGTATCATTCCTTAATCCTATGGTTCTGTGATTGTTGTTTCAGTTCTGGTGGATGGAAGATTCCAGACTCTGTTGTCCCAAAGCTTCACTGCTCGACATATCGTCCAGGCTGGTTACAGGGTAATTTCAGACTTTCTAATATCAAATATAAATTCACTGTCGAGCAAAGTTCACATCGGTTACATTCTTCAATATTTATAATCCTCATATCAGGTTCACATCCGACCGTGGGACAGGGGGTGGCAACCAGGACAGTTTGTTTTAACTCGGGTTGGAATCGCTGCTACTGGACTCGAAAGATAAAGATTAAAAACTGCAGCAGTTACTTCGTTTATGAGCTGAAGCCGGTGCCAGGCTGCGATGCTGCTTATTGCACAGGTATATTGCTGTTTATAAATGACCCAGGAGGGTGAGTCTGGACGTGCCGGGTAACTAACAGATATACAAGAAGGCACTCAGACAAATCTCCCTTTAGTCACTGTGACTCAGGAATTCAGTGCCTGAGGGATGTAGCAACTGTGGAGAGCGAGATGCAGAGATTGAGGAGAGTAGGGTGAAGTTATTGAGTGGAGGTGGGTTGCAGTGACTGAGGGACCTCATTAACGCCATAAGCACTGATCCCCAATCCACGGTAAGAATGAACACTAAAATGCAAAAACACTGAATCCGCAAATCCCTTCTGCACTGAATCCAAAACCCCACAAACACTAAACACACATTCCCCACTTACACAGAGGCCCAAAACCCCAATAACACTGAGCCCCCAAACCCCATTAACACTGAGCCTGAAAACCCCACTAACACTGAGGCCTCAAACCCCACTAACACTGAGCCCCCAAACCCCATTAACATTGAGCCCCCAAACCGCACTAACACTGAGCCCCCAAACTCCACTAACAATGAGCACCCAAACCCCATTAAAACTGAACTTCTAAACCCCACTAATACTGAGACCCAAACCCCACTATCACTGGGCCTCCAAAACCCACTAACACTGAGCCCCCAAACCCCACTAATAGTGAGCGACCAAACCCCACTAACATTGAGCCCCAAAACATCACTAACGCTAAACCCCCATATCCCTTCTTCACTGAACCCCAAACCCCACCAAAACTGAACACACAATCCCCACTAACACTGATCCCCCAAACCACCTTAACACTGAGCCCCCAAACACCACTAATAATGAACCCCCAAACCCCATTACCACCAAGCCCCCAAACCCCACTAACACTGAGCCCCCAAACACCACTAACACTGAGCCCCCAAATCCCACTAACACTGAGCCCCCAAACCCCATTAACACTGAGCCCCCAAACCCGACTAATATGAACACCCAAACCCCAATAAGACTGAGCCCCCAAACCCCAACAACACTGAGACCCAAATCCCACTAACACTGAGCCCCCAAACCCCACTAACACTGAACCCACAAACCCCACTAATGCTGAGCCCCCAAACCACACTAACATTGAGCCCCCAAACCCCACTAACGCTAAATCCCAAAATCCCTTCTTCACTGAACCCCAAACCCCACAAACACTGAACACACAATCCCCACTAACACTGAGCCCCCAAACCACCTTAACACTGAGCCCCCAAACACCACTAATAATGAACCCCCAAACCCCATTAACACCAAGCCCCCAAACCCCACTAACACTGAGCCGCCAAACACCACTAACAGTGAGCCCCCAAACCCCACTAACACTGAGCCCCTAAACACCAATAACACTGAGCCCCCAAACCCGACTAATATGAACACCCAAACCCAATAAGACTGAGCCCCCAAACCCCAACAAAACTGAGACCCAAACCCCACTAACACTGAGCCCCCAAACCGCACTAACACTGAGCCCCAAACCCCACTAACACTGAACCCCCAAACACCACTAACACTGAGCCCCCAAATCCCGCTAACACTGAGCCCCCAAACCCCAATAAGACTGAGCCCCCAAACCCCACTAATACTGAGCCCCCAAAACACCACCAGCACTGAGCCCCCAAACCCCACTAAGACTGAGCCCCCAAACATCACTAATACTGAACTCCTAAACCCCACTAACACTGAGCCCCCAAACCCCAATAAACTGAGCCCCCAAACCCCAACAAGACTGAGCCCCCAAACCCCACTAATACTGAACTACTAAACCCCACTAACACTGAGACCCCAAACCCCAATAAACTGAGTCTCCAAACCCCACTAATACTGAACTCCTAAACCCCAATAACACTGAGCCCCCAAGCCCCAATAAGGCTGAGCCCCCAAACCACAGTAACACTGAGCCTCCAAACCCCAGTAACACTGAGCCCCCAAACCCCACTAACACTGAGCCCCCAAACCCCATTAACACTGAGCCCCCAAACCCCAATAAGACTGAGCACCCAAACCCCACTAATACTGACCTCCTAAACGCCACTAACACTGAGCCCCCAAACCCCAATAAAATGAGCCCCCAAACCCCACTAATACTGAACTCCTAAACCCCACTAACACTGAGCCCCCAAACTCCACTAACACTGAGCCCACAAACCCCCACTAACACTGAGCCCCCAAACTCCACTAATACTGAGCCCCCAAACCCCAATATACTGCTCCCCCAAACCTCACTAATACTGAACTCCTAAACCCCACTAACACTGAGCCCCCAAACCCCAATAAGGCTGAGCCCCCAAACCACAGTAACACTGAGCCCCCAAAACCCACTAATACTGAACTCCTAAACCCCACAAAAAATAAGCCCCCAAACCCCACTAAAACTAAACTCTTAAACCCCACTAAATATGAGCCCCCGAACCCCACTAACAATGAACCCCCAAACCCAACTAACAATGATCCCCCAAACTCCACAACAACGTCACTCCATACCCCACTAACACAGAATCCCCAAACTCTACAAAAACGTCGGCCCAATCCCCAATAACACTGAACCCTGATCCGCGCTAACTCTGAGACCCCCATCCGAACAAGGAATCATCACCCAAATCCCACTAATATGGAACCCCCAAACCCCAGAAACACTGAACCCCAAACACCTCTAACACTGTACCCCTAAACCACAAAACTGAACCCCAAACTCTAAAAGACTGAAACTCCACACCCCACAAACACTGAGACCCAAAACCCCACTAACACTGAACACCCAATCCCGAAAACATTAAATCTCCAGTCATAGAAACTTACTTATAACATAGGAGCAGAATTAGGGCATTCGACACTTCGAGCATGCTCCGCCATTCATGATGATCATGGCTGATCAGCCAACTCAATAGCCGGCTCCCGCTTTCTCCCCATACCCTTTGATCCCTTTCGCCTAAGAGTTATATCTAACTCTATCTTGAAAACATGCAATGATTTGGCCTCAACTACTTTATGTGGTAGCAAATTCCACAGGCCCACCACTCTCAAGGTGAAGAAGTTTCTCCTCATCTCTGTCCAAAAAAGTCTACCCCATATCCTCAGACTGTGCCTCCTGGTTTTTGGACTGCCCCACCATCGGGAACAACCTTCCTGCATCTACCCTGTCTAGACCTGATAGAGTTTTATAGCTTTCTATGAGATACCCCTTCATTCTTCTGAACTCCAGCGAATATAATCCCAACTGAGTCAATCTCTCCTCATATGTCAGTCCCTCCATCCCAGGAATCAGTCTGACAAACCTTCGCTGCACTCCCTCGAAAGCAAGAACATCCATCCTCAGGTAAGGATACCAAAACTACACCCAAAATTTCATGCGTTTTCTCACCAAGGCCCTGTATAATTGCAGCAAGACATCCCTTCTCCTGTACTCGAATCCTCTCGCTATAAAGGCTAAACTACCATTGGCTTGCTTTACCGCCTGCTGCACCTGCTTGCTTCCCTTCAGCGACTGGTCTATGAGAACGCCTTGGTCTCATTCCACATTTCCGTCCCTCAATTTATAGCCATTTAGATAATAATCTTCCTTCCTGTTTTTTTTTTTTGTTTCAAATTGGATAACCTCACATGTATCCACATAATAATGAATCTGCCATTCATTGCCCATTGACTCAGCTTCTCCAAATCAAACTGAAGCATTTCGGCATCCTCCTCACAGCACACCCTCGCACACAGATTTGTGTCAGCTACAAATTTGGAGATATTATATTTAGTTCCCTCATCTAAATCATTCAAATTTATTGTTAACAGCTGGGGTCCCCGCACCGATCCCTGCAATAGCTCCTTAGTCGCTTCCTGCCCTTGGGAAAAAGACCCGTTTATTCTACCGTTTTTTTTCCTGTCTGCCAATCCATTTTCTATCCATCTCAATACTTTACCCCCAATCCCATGCGCTTTAATTATAAACAACGATATCTTATGTGGGGCTCTTTCGAAAGCCTTCTGAAATCCAAAATAAGCCACATACACTGGCTCCCCCTCATCAACTCTATTGGTTACATTTTCGAAAAAATCCAGTATATTTGTAAAACATGCTTCCCTTTTCGTAAATCTCTGCTGACTTTATCCGATTCTGGCACTGTTTTCCAAGTGCTCAGCCATTAAATCTTTTCTAATGGACTCAAGAATTTTCCCCACTACCGACGTCAAGCTGACTGGTCTATAATAATATATTTTCTTTCTACATCTCCTTTTAAATGGTCGAGTTATATTAGCCATCCGGCAATCTGCAGGAACTGTTCCAGGGTCTATAGAATCTTGGAAGATGGCCACGAATGCATCCATTATTTCTAGGATCCTTTCTTTAAGTGCTACGGATGTAGGCCCTGGGGATTTATTGGCCCCCAATTCCATCAATTTCTCCAACATCCTTTCCCTACATTTACCCATTACTTTCAGTTCCACCCTCTCACTAAACCCTGTGTTCCCCAGCATTCCTGGTATGTTATATGTCCTGCTTTGTGAAGACAGAACCAAAGTATGTATTTCCTTCTTCAGCCATTTTTTTGTGCCCCATTATAAATTCCACTGCTTCTGACATTAGGGGACCTACATTTGTCTTCACAAATTTTTGACCCTTCACATGCCGATATAAACATTTACAGTCACTTTTCATGTTCGCCGCAAACTTACTTTCTCACTCTATTTCCCTTTTTTTCAACAATCTCTTGGTCCTCCTTTGCTGAATTCTTAAGTGCTCCCAATCCTCAGGTCTGTAGGTTTTATCTAACCAATGTGTGTGCTTCTTACTTGGGTCTAATAATATCTCTATTTTCCCTCGTAAGCCATGTTTGGGCCAGATTTCCTGTTTGACTATTGCGCCAGACAGGAATAAACAATTTTTGCAATTGACCCATGCACCCTTTGAACGTTTGACATTGCCTATTGACTGTCATCCCTTTAAGTATCATTTCCAAATCCATTATTTAAGGTTCAGGACCGTCGTCTCAAAATCAAATACATGACTCTCCAACTTGATGACGAATCGAATCATATTATGTTTGCTCACCCGCAAGGGGCCTTGCTCAACTAGTTTGCCAATTATTCCTTTCTCATTACACAATACCCAGCCAAGGATAGCCACTTCTCTATTTGGTTACTCAGTGTTTTAGCCCAGAAACAACATCCCAAATACTCTCCAGGAATTCCTCCTCTACGGTAGTGTTACTGATTTGATTTGCCCAATCAATATTCAGATTAAAGTCACCCATAATTACAAATGCTCCTTTATTGCATGCATCTCTAATTTCCTGTTTAGCGCTATTCCCAACATCAACACTACAGTTTGTGGGTCTATATACAACCCCCATTAATGTTTTTTCCCCTTGGTGTATCTCAGCTCTACCCATACAGATTCCACATCGTCAAAGCAAATATATTTCCTCACTATTGTGTTAACTTCCTCTTCAACCAGCAATGCAACTCCACCACCTTTTCCTTTTTGTCTGTCCTCCCTAAATATAGAATACCCTTGGATGTTCAGTTCCAATCACATGTCCCCCTGCAGCCATGTTTCCATAATCCCGACTATATCCCACCTGTTTACATCTGTTTGCTCAGTTAATTCATCCACTTTATTGCGAATGCTCCTTGAATTAAGGCACAAAGCTTTGAGACGTGTCTTATTTTACATTACTTGTCCCTTTTCCATTATATTTCACTGAGGCCCTGTTTGATTCTTGCCCTTAATTTCTCTGGCTATCACTTTTCTTATTCCCCTTTCTGTCTTTTGTTCTTGTCCTAGATTCTCCCTCGTCTGACTCCTTACATAGCTTCCCAACGCACTGCCATTTTGGTTTGAACCCTCCCAAGTCACTCTATCAAATATTCCCCTTGGACATCTGTCCTGGCCCTGCCCAGGTGAAACCGTCCAGATTCTAACGGTCCCAACCCTCTGAGAACCGGTCCCAATGCCCCAGGAATCTGAAACCCTCCCATTCACACAGTCTCTTCGGCCACGTATTCATCCGGTATATCCTGCTATTTCTACTCGGACCAGCATGTGGCACTGGTAGTAATCCTGAGATCACTACTTCTGAGGTTCTACTTTTCAACGCACTTCCTAACTCCCTGTATTTTGATTTTAGGACCTCATCCCTATGTCTTTTGTATCAATGTGCACCACGACCACTGACTGTTCACCCTCCTCTCTCAGTATGTCCTGTAGCCGCTTTGAGACATCGTTGACCCTGGGACAAGGGCGGCAACATACCATCCTGGAGTCTCGTTTTGCGGCCAACTAAACGGCTATCTATTCCCCTTACAATTGAATCCGCTGTAACTATTGCATTCCCAGACTTTTTACTCCTCCCCTATGTAGCAGAGCAAACCACGGTGCAACTAATTTGGCTGTTGCTGCTTTCCCCTGAGAGGCCAAATCCCCCAACAGTATCCAAAGAGGTATATCTGTTTTGCAGGGAAATAGACACAAGGGTTTCTTGCACTTCCTGCATAGTCCCCTTGATCTACATGGTGGTTACACAGACCCTTCCTGCCTGAGGACCCTGAGCCCGCGGTGCAACCACCCCTCTATACATGCTATCCACGATAGTCTCCACATCGCGGATGCTCCACAATGTCCCCAGCTGCCGCTCCAGCTCCCAAAACCGGGCTTCCAGGAACTGCGGCTGTAGACAATTCCTGCACACATACTGCCCCTGGGCACTGGAATTGTTCCCGGCTTCTCACATAGAGCAGGAAGAGCACAGTTTTGAGCTCACTTGCCATTAATTAATCCTTTCAATTAAATTAAATCCTTTGGAAGAGACTTTTTGTCAATTATTGTAGGTCCCTTCTTCCCCGCTCCCCGTTGTTGCAGTTATAGCCCTTACAAACGATGAGCCACAAAATAACATCATAAACAGTGAACCCTAAAACCACAAAACTGATCCTCTAAAAACCAAAAAAAAGAAACCAGTAACAACACAAACGTTGAACCCTCAAAGTCCACTAATACTGAACCTCCAATCCCCACTAACACTGGACCCCCAAATCCCGCTAACACTGAACCCCACAAACCTCAGTAATAATGTACTCCCCAAACCCCACTAACACTGAACCTCCCAAACCCCACTAAGTTGGAAACCACAAACCCCACTAATACTGAACCCCAATCCGCATTAAAGCTGAACCCCAAATCCCACTAACACTGAACACGCAAATCGCACTAACACTGCACCTCCAGACCCGATTAACAATGAACCCCAAACATCCACCAACGCTGAACCACCCAATAATACTGAACCCCAAAACACTGAATTACAAAACACTCAACCCCAAAAACACTGAACAACCAGCCCCCCAAAAATAAACCCTAAAACGAGGCTAAGACCGGAACTCCAAACCACATAAAACTCTGTATCCCAAATGCCCCTAAAACTGAACCTCCAAACTCCCTAACACTGAACAACCAAATCCCACGAACACTGAACCCCCAAACACCCTAACACACAACCCCCAAACCCCACTAACACCGAACCTCCAAGCACCCTAACACTCAAGCCCCAAACCCCACTAGCACTGAACCGAATAAACCCCGTTAACGTTGAATCCCACTCAATGACTCCGCCGTTCAAAACTCCCTGTCTTCTTTCAGGCTGAGGTGAGTAACTCGCTTTCCGAACAGACCGCTTTTCTCTTATGCTCTATAATCCCACTTTAAACAAAAGACTCTTGCTTTTCTAACAACGTAACTTACTTTAAACCCTGCTAGGTCCAGGCCAGAATCTGAATCACTCTTTGTCTAAAAGTGAACAGGAAACAGCTTTACCGTTCGATTTCTCACACAGAGCCAAATTCACAAACACTCTGGCCCAGTCTCTGAATTACTCAGGCCAATGCCCCCTTTCACTGACTGTGTCCGCATCACTGGCAGCACATTGTATAAGTCCCTGTCTTATATTGAGCATTGATGTGGCCCTCTCCATCTCAGCTCCTTGCTGCAGTCATCGAAACCTATTCAGGCAATAGTTTGTTCAACTATTTAAATGAATTTAAAATCTGCTAGTTGGAGGCCAGAGCAATCTCTTACTCTGCAACCTAACTTCAAACAGATTTTACCATTTCAATTTTCACTTTGGACCAAATTTATGAACAAAATGGTTCAGTATCGGACAGTTCACAGCGAGAGAGACAAGGGCAGTGGCCACCGAGAGGAGGTTCTGGCGAGAGCGATGACAGTGGATTCGTTTTCTCCATATTTCGAGGGAGGGCGTTGAGTGAGGGGTGGGTGCCGTCAGCGTACATGTGGGTGTGATGTGGTAACTCTCGGAGATTTCACATTTCTCGTCCCCTATAGCCGACTCTGTAAGACAGCAACACTCAGGAACACAGAGTGAACCCGCGATAGCCGGATGACACCATTACTGGATTAAATGTGTCGTTTTGCTATGGGGACTAAGTGTATCTGGGCTTGTAGCTATTTAACTGGGAGATAACAGGGAACTTCAGAATAGAGCGCATTCAGTGAGCAGGTGAGGGAGTGAGGGGAGGAGGCTGATGGAAACCTGATTCAGAGAAGGGTCCAGATTTCCAGCATTGAATTGTGGGTATTATCCATGTGGGTGTATATTGATACTGAGGTAATTTTTGCTTTGTGGCTACAAGTTGCAGAGTGACATTCACTGTACTTCATGCATCAATACGGGGCATCTTTCTGTCACTCAGACCCAGGCTCCGCACTCACTGACCCGTGTGTAAATCACACCGTCCTGGACCAGCCCTGGAGGAGCATCGATTGTACTGGGCCTGAATGCTCTGGCCAGTGGAAGAGTGATAAGGACCTGAAGTACGGATGGTACCGATTTAACAGGTAACGTGAAGGGGGAAATCCAGGGCAACCCATCAATAGAAAGATGGAGGAGAAATTTGAGGTAAAGGTATCAATAGGCGTGAATTGAACATAGAGAAGAGAACAGAGAGCGATTGGGGGAATAGGAACTGCTGGTGAACTGGGATCATCATTCCGGACAAAGGCAAACGGAGTAAATACAGGGAATGGGGAAGGAGTGGATTCGACAGAGACAGAACATAAAGGGGATGTGGAAAGGAGATACAGATAACAGGGAGTTACTCGGACTAGTGGGACTTGGGACTGTCAAAACTGGGAAGTGGCGATCCACTGGGGTCAATGCTGGGACCATCGCTGTTTAATATTTACAATGTCCCAATATGGACACAGGAACCAAAATCACATCATCAAAATCTGATGCTGATATCAGTCTGTACAGTGTAGCTCATACAGAAGGACAGTTGACATGCTCCAGGAAGGTGTGAGCACATTTGCAGAATGATGGGGTAATTAGCAAAGGAAGTCAAAATTCGGTCATTGTGGGGTGGGTGAATGAGGCAGAAAGAGTCATGAGGTGATAAAGATTAAGAAGAGAGAGAGTCTAAATGACACAGAGGTGTAGAGGAATCTGGCAGCACAGGTACACAAAGCAATAAAAACTGACACAAGTCAATAAGGTCACCAGGAAAGAAACAGCGCTCTGGGGTCAATTTGTAGCGGTCGGGACTGAGAGACAGAGATGGGATGTTAAACCTGTACAGAAGTTTGATTGATACAAACTCGGAGCTCGTGCACAGTTCCGGTCTGTGTATCACTCGATAAAACGACATTCGGTGCTCTGAGCACGGTGCTTGTCTCCGTATTCCTCGGTTAGACCACACTTGGAGCACCATGCACGGTTCTGCTCTCCGTATGCCTCGCTCAGAACACACTCGGAGCACAGTGCACATTTCCGGTCTCTGTACTCTCGGTTAGACGACTTTCGGAGCACTGTGCACAGTTCTGGTCTCTGTATCGCTCAATTAGACCACTTTCAGAGCACTGTGCACAGTTCTGGTCTCTGTACCCTCGGTTAGACCACATTCAGAGCACTGTCCACAGTTCTGGTCTCTGTATCCCTCAGTTAGACCACTTTCAGAGCATTGTGCACAGTTCTGGTCTCTGTACCCTCGGTTAGAACACTTTCAGAGCACTGTGCACAGTTCTGGTCTCTGTATCCCTCAGTTAGACCACTTTCAGAGCACTGTGCACAGTTCTGGTCTCTGTACCCTCGTTAGAACACTTTCAGAGCACTGTGCACAGTTCTGGTCTCTGTATCCCTCAGTTAGACCACATCCAGAGCACTGTGCACAGTACTGGTCTCTGTACCCTCGGTTAGACCACTTTCAGAGCACTGTGCACAGTTCTGGTCTCTGTACCCTCGGTTAGACCACTTTCAGAGCACTGTGCACAGTACTGGTCTCTGTACCCTCGGTTAGACCACTTTCAGAGCACTGTGCACAGTACTGGTCTCTGTACCCTCGGTTAGACCACTTTCAGAGCACTGTGCACAGTTCTAGACTCGTTATTTGTCAGTTGGACCATATTTGGAGCACTGTGTACTCTTCTAGCCTCCATGTCCATCTCCAACAACACTCAGGAAGCTTGATACCGTCCTGGACAAAGCAGCCCGCTTGATTGCCTCCACATCCCCAAACATCCACATCCACATACAGGCATCCTCTCCCGCTCCTTTCCCCCACTCCCCGGCCCCTCTCCCTCTCCCTCTCACCACCACCTATCCCACTCCCCACCCACTCTCACAGCCCCCTCACCCCAACTCCTCTCTCACTCTTCCAGCCCTCTCTCAGTCCCCCCTCCCCATCTCCCTCTCCCCATCTCCCTCTCCCCGCCCCCTATCCCACTATACGCCCCCTCTCCCTCTCCCCGCAACCTCTACCTCTCCCCGCCGCCTCTCCCCGCCCCGTCTCCCTCTCACCGCCTCCTCTCTCAATATCCCCGCCCCCTCTCACACTCCCGGCCCCCTCTCACACTCCCCGCCCCCTCTCACACTCCCCGCCCCCTCTCACACTCCCCGCCCCCTCTCACACTCCCCGCCCCCTCTCACACTCCCCGCCCCCTCTCACACTCCCCGCCCCCTATCACACTCCCCGCCCCCTCTCACACTCCCCGCCCCCTCTCACACTCCCCGCCCCCTCTCACACTCCCGCCCCCTCTCACACTCCCCGCCCCCTCTCACACTCCCCGCCCACTCTCACTCTCCCCACCCCCTCACTCTCCCCGCCCCATCACTCTCCCCGACCCCTCTCACTCTCCCCGCCCCCTCTCACCCTCCCCGCCCCCATCACTCTCCCCGCCTCCATCACTCTCCCCGACCCCTCTCACTCTCCCCACCCCCATCACTCTCCCCGACCCCTCTCACTCTCCCCGCCCCGTCTCACTCTCCCCGCCCCCATCACTCTCCTCGCCCCCATCACTCACCCCGCCCCCTCTCACTCTCCCCTGCCCGGATCACTCTCCCCGCCACCTCTCACTCTCCCCGCCCCCTCTCCCTCCTACAGCCCTCTCTCACTCCCCCAGCCCCCTCTCACTGCCCCCGCTCACTCTCCCCGCCCCCTCTCACACTCCCCGACCCCTCTCACTCTCCCGGCCCCCTCTCACTCTCCCCGTACCCTTTCCTTCTCCCCGCCCCCTCTCAGTCTCCCCGCCCCCTCTCACTCTCCCCGCACCCCTCTCCTTCTCCCCGCCCCCTCTCCATCTCCCCGCCCCCTCTCACCCTCCCCGCCCCCCACTCCCTCTCCCCACCCCCTCTCACTCTCCCCGCCCCCTCTCACTCTCCCCGCCCCTATCACCCTCCCCGCCCCCATCACTCTCCCCGGCCCCTCTCACTCTCCCCGCCCCCTCTCACTCTCCCCGCCCCATCACACTCCCCGACCACTCTCACTCTCCCCGCCCCCTCTCACTCTCCGCGCCACCATCACTCTCCCCGCCCCCATCACTCTCCCCGAGCCCTCTCACTCTCCCCACCCCCATCACTCTCCCCGACCCCTGTCACTCTCCCCGCCCCCTCTCACTCTCCCCGCCCCCATCACTCTCCCCGCCCCCATCACTCTCCCCGACCCCATCACTCTCCCCGCCCCCTCTCACTCTCCCCGCCACCATCACTCTCCCCGACCCTTCTCACTCTCCCCGCCCCTTCTCACTCTCACTCACCCCGCCCCCTCTCACTCTCCCCGCCCCCATCACTCTCCCCGCTCCCATCACTCTCCCCAACCCCTCTCACTCTCCCCGCCATCTCTCACTCTCCCCGCCCCTTCTCCTTTTCACATCCGCAAACCCTATCACTCACCCCGCCCCCTCTCACTCTCCCCGCACCCATCACTCTCCCCGACCACTCTCACTCTCCCCGCCCCCTCTCACTCTCCCCGCCCCCATCACTCTCCCCAACCCCTCTCACTCTCCCCACACTCATCATTCTTCCCGAACCCTCTCACTCTCCCCGCCCCTTCTCACTCTCACTCTCCCCATCCCCTCTCACTCTCCCCGCCCCCTCTCACTCTACCCGCCCCCTCTCACTCTACCCGCCCCCTCTCACTCTCACCGCCCCCTCTCACTCTCCACGCCCCCTCCCCCTCTCCCCGCCCTCACTCTCCCCGCCCCTCCCCCTCTCCCCGCCCCCTCCCCCTCTCCCCGCCCCCTCTCACTCTCCCCGCCCCCTCTCACTCTCCCCGCCCCCTTACACTCTCCCCGCCCACTCTCACACTCCCCGCCCACTCACACTCTCCCCGCCCACTCTCACTCTCCCCGCCCCCTCTCACTCTCCCTGCACCCTCTCACTCTCTCCGCCCCCTCTCACTCTCCCCGCCCCCTCTCCATCTCCCCGCCCCCACTCCCTCTCCCCGCCCCCTCTCACTCTCCCCATCCCATCACTCTCCCCGTCCCCACTCACTCTCCCCGCCCCCTCTCACTCTCCCCGCCCCTCTCAGTCTCCCCGCCCACTCTCACTCTCCCCACGCCCTCTCACTCTCCCCGCCCCCTCTCACTCTCCCCGCCCCCTCTCACTCACCCCGCCCCCTCTCACTCTCCCCGCCCCCTCTCCCTCTGCCCGCCCCCTCTCCATCTCCCTGGCACATCTCCCCCTCCCCCTCTCCCTCTACCTGCCCTCATCCCTCTCCCTCTCCCCGCTGCATTTCAATCTCCCCGCCCCCTCTCACTCTCCCCGCCCCATCTCCCTCTCCCTGCCCCCTCTCCCTCTCCCCACCCCTCTCCCTCTCCCCGCCCCCTCTCCCTCTCCGCGCCCCCTCTCCATCTCCACGTCCCTCTCCCTCTCCCCACCCCCACTCCCACTCCCCGCCACCTCTCCCACCTCCCGCCCCGCCCCTCTCCCTGCCCCCTGTCCTATACCCAGCACCCTCGCCCACCCCATCTCCAACTCCCCACCCCCTCTACAACTTCCCGCCCCCACTTCCTCTCCCCACCCCCTCTCACTAGCCCCGCCCCCATCACTCTCCCCGACCCCTCTCACTCTCCCCACCCCCATCACTCTCCCCGAACCCTCTCACTCTCTCCGCCCCTTTCTCACTCTCCCCGCCCCCATCACTCTCCCCGCCCCCATCACTCTCCCCGCCCCGATCACTCTACCCGACCCCTCTCACTCTCCCCACCCACATCACTCTCCCCGGCCCCTCTCACTCTCACTCACCCCGCCCCCTCTCACTCTCCCCGCCCCCTCTCACTCTCCCCGCCCCCTCTCACTCTCCCCGCCCCCTCTCAGTCTCCCAGCCCCCTCTCAGTCTCCCAGCCCCCTCTCAGTCTCCCAGCCCCCTCTCAGTCTCCCCGCCCCCTCTCACTCTCCCCGCCCCCTCTCACTCTCCCCGCCCCCTCTCAGTCTCCCAGCCCCCTCTAAGTCTCCCCGCCCCCTCTCCCTCCCCCAGCCCCCTCTTACCGCCACCGCTCCCACTCCCAGCCTCCTCTCCAATTCCCCGCCCCCTCTCCCTCTCCCCGCCCCTTCTCCCTCTCCCCGCCCCCTCTCACTCTCCCCGCCCCCTCTCACTCTCCCCGCCCCCTCTCACTCTCCCCGCCCCCTCTCACTCTCCCCGCCCCCTCTCACTCTCCCCGCCCCCTCTCACTCTCCCCGCCCCCTCTCACTCTCCCCGCCCCCTCTCACTCTCCCGGCCCCCTCTCACTCTCCCGGCCCCCTCTCACTCTCCCCGCCCCCTCTCACTCTCCCCGCCCCCTCTCACTCTCCCCGCCCCCTCTCACTCTCCCCGCCCCCTCTCACTCTCCCCGCCCCTCTCACTCTCCCCGCCCCCCTCTCACTCTCCCCGCCCCCACTCAGTCTCCCAGCCCCCTCTCCCTCCCCCAGCCCCCTTTCATCGCCCCACTCCCTCTCCCCGCCCCCTCTCCCTCCCCCAGCCCCCTCTCACCACCCCCTCTCCCTCTCCCCGCCCCCTCCCCCTCCCCCAGCCCCCTCTCACCACCCCCACTCCCTCTCCCCGCCCCCTCTCCCTCCCCCAGCCCCCTCTCACCACCCCCGCTCCCTCTCCCCGCCACTGCTCCCTCTCCCTGCCCCCTCTCCAATTCCCCGCCCCTTCTCCCTCTCCCTGCCCCTTCTCCCATTCCCCGCCCCTTCTCCCTCTCCCCGCCCCCTCTCCCTCCCCCAGCCCCCTCTCCCCTTGACCTCTCCATCTCCCTGCACCCTCTTCCCACCCCGCCCGCTCTCCTAGTCCCCACTCTCTCTCCCACTCCCCGCCCCCATCACCCTCCCCGCCCCCATCACTCTCCCCGACCCCTCTCACTCTCCCCGACCCATCACTATCCCCGCCCCCTCTCACTCTCCCCGCCCCCATCACACTCCCCGCCCCCATCACTCTCCCCGCCCCCATCACTCTCCCCGACCCTTCTCACTCTCCCCGCCCCTTCTCACTCTCACTCACCCCGCCCCCTCTCACTCTCCCCAGCCCGGCTCACTCTCCCCGCCACCTCTCACTCTCCCCGCCCCCTCTCACTCTCCCCGCCCCCTCTCACTCTCCCCGCCCCCATCACTCTCCCCGCCCCCATCACTCTCCCCGCCCCCATCACTCTCCCTGACCCTTCTCACTCTCACTCACCCCGCCCCCTCTCACTCTCCCCGCCCCCTCTCACTCTCCCCGACCCTTCTCACTCTCCCCGCCCCTTCTCACTCTCACTCTCCCCGCCCCTTCTCACTCTCACTCTCCCCGCCCCCATCACTCTCCACGCCATCACTCTCCCCGCCCCCGTCACTCTCCCCGACCCCTCTCACTCTCCCCGCCCCCTCTCACTCTCCCCGCCCCCATCACTCTCCCCGCCCCCATCAATCTCCCCGCCCCCTCTCACTCTCCCCGCCCCCATCACTCCCCCCGCCCCCGTCACTCTCCCCGCCCCCGTCACTCTCCCCGACCCCTCTCACTCTCCCCGCCCCCTCTTACTCTCCCCGCCCCCATCACTCTCCGTGCCCCCATCAGTCTCCCCGCCCTCATCACTCTCCCCGCCCCCATCACTCTCCCCGACCCCTCTCACTCTCCCCGCCCCCATCACTCTCCCCGCCCCCATCACTCTCCCCGCCCCCATCACTCTCCCCGACCCCATCACTCTTCCCGCCCCCATCACTCTCCCCGCCCCTTCCCACTCTCCCCGCCCCTTCTCACTCTCACTCACCCCGCCTCCTCTCACTCACCCCGCCCCCTCTCACTCTCCCCGGCCCGGCTCACTCTCTCCGCCACCTCTCACTCTCCCCGCCCCCTCTCAGTCTCCCCGCCTCCTCCCCTTCTCCCCGTACCCTCCCACTCTCACCGTCCACGCTCCCTCTCCCCGCCCCCTCTCCCACTCCCCGCCCCATCTCCCTCTCCCAGCCCCCTCTCCCTCCCCCAGCCCCCTCTCACCGCCCCCGCTCCCTCTCCCCACACCCTCTCCCTCCTCCAGCCCCCTCTCACTGCCCCAGCCCCCTCTCACCGCCCCCGCTCACTCTCCCCGCCCCCTCTCACACTCCCCGACCCCTCTCACTCTCCCGGCCCCCTCTCACTCTCCCCGTACCCTCTCCTTCTCCCCGGCCCCTCTCAGTCTCCCCGCCCCCTCTCACTCTCCCCGTACCCCTCTCCTTCTCCCCGTCCCCTCTCCATCTCCCCGCCCCCTCGCACCCTCCCCGCCCCCCACTCCCTCTCCCCACCCCCTCTCACTCTCCCCGCACCCTCTCACTCTCCCCGCCCCCTCGCACCCTCCCCGCCCCCCACTCCCTCTCCCCACCCCCTCTCACTCTCCCCGCCCCTTCTCCTTCTCACATCCCCAACCCATCTCACTCTCCCCGCCCCCTCTCACTCTCCCCTCCCCCATCAATCTCCCCGCCCCATCACTCTCCCCGACCTCTCTCACTCTCCCCGGCCCCTCTCACTCTCCCTGTCCCATCACTCTCCCCGACCACTCTCACTCTCCCCGCCCACTCTCACTCTCCCCGCCCCCATCACTCTCCCCCACCCCTCTCACTCTCCCCGCCCCATCACTCTCCCAGACCCCTCTCAATCTCCCCGCCCCCTCTCACTCTCCCCACCCCCATCATTGTTCCCGAACCCTCTCACTCTACCCGCCCCCTCTCACTCTCCCCGCCCCCTCTCACTCTCCCCGCCCCCTCTCACTCTCCCCGCCCCCTCACACTCTCCCCGCCCCGTCTCACTCTCCCCACCCCCTCTCACTCTCCCCGCCCCCTCTCACTCTCCCCGCCCCCTCTCACTCTCCCCGCCCCCTCTCACTCTCCCCGCACCCTCTCACTCACCCCGCCCCCTCTCCCTCACACCGCCCCCTCTCACTCTCACCGCCCCCTCTCAGTCTCCCCGCCCCCTCTCAATCTCCCCGCCCCCTCTCAAACTCTCCGCCCCCTCTCACTCTCCCCGCCCCCTCTCACTCTCCCCGCCCCCTCTCCCTCTGCCCGCCCCCTCTCCATCTCCCTGGCACATCTCCCCCTCCCCCTCTCCCTCTACCTGCCCTCATCCCTCTCCCCGCCCCTCTCCCTCTCCCCGCCGCATTTCAATCTCCCCGCCCCC